>NC_134579.1:204992054-205294554 GCF_037038515.1 Microtus pennsylvanicus | reverse complement strand
GAATCTCCAAGGTCATTCTTCCTTTCCGGCCCTACCCTTGTTCCTCCACCACACACACACGCACACATACACGCACACACACACACGCACACACACACACACACACACACATCCTACTAGCAGCATTATCACTGATTGCCCACTTCAGTTCTGCCCCTCACCTCCCCTCCCCTGCTAGGTGATAGAGGAGGGCTCCCTCCTAGCACCCTGTCACTGTAGCTCACTTGGACAGCAGCAAGTTGTGAGTAAGTGAGTCGGGCTAGGCAGCTTGGGTTGTGAGGACCTGAAGTGGGATTTGGAGGGAAGAATGTCTAGTTCCTGGACACACTCCGTGTGATATTGGCTCTGCTGTGAGAGGCGCCCGAGAGAGCAACTCCATGCCTTCTGCCTTCTCCAAGTGGAAGTTTCCTGTGGGGGAAAGAATCCCAATCAGAAGGATGGGGGCGGAGAGGCATAGCAGAAGAAGGTTTACTTCTTTGTCCTGCTCTTCAGACTTGAAAGACATGGACAGAGTCTACAACTCTAAAGATGGCAGAAGAGGGAGATTTGGGGGCCAGGGGTAAAAAAGAATCATAGCCATATGAAGAGGGGGGAAATGCCAAAGTAAGCAAGGAGCCCAGCCTGGTTTCCATGGTTACAGAAAAGGTGCCCCCACCCCAAGCCTTCTGTTTTCTTTTGCCCTTTGCTTCCTCTTCAGAGCACATCCGGTACAGCTCTCACCTCCCACTTGTCAGGGGTCTGCCAAGCGAAGAGAACAGCTGGTTTCCTCAATCAGTAAGGCTGGGGCAGCAGGTTGCAGGCTTTGGCCCTTCCTTGTGCTGTACAAAGGAGCCTGCAGCATCTGCTGAGAGGTCTTATCTAGAGGCAAAGAAGTGATGACAGCTCTTAGTGACTTCACACTTCCTCTGCTAATCAGTAGCTCTGACCCACTCCAAATTTCCTCATCACTGATAATTTTAATAGCAAGATTTGTTGGGGGTCAGTCATTTAAAGGATGATCCTACATAGGGAAATAATATCAAGGGTTCAGGCAATTCAAGAATCCAAAGGGGAAAAAAAGAGAATATATCTGACTTCCGTGAATGCCATTCACTTTATTTTCAAAAGCTCATTGAGAGATGACCTAAGCCAGTGTCTGGACATGCAGCATCTCTTTGTCTGTACTGTTTTATGGGGTTGTGTGGAGCTTAGAAAGCTGAAATGTGAGTTCCCACCTTCTAAACACTCATTTAGATTCACATCTAAGGTTATTTTCCACTACTTGAAAGGCAACTGAGGCAGGTGATCAGTTTGAAGTGCTTTGTATCTGCGTGGAGACTAGTATATGTGGGCCTAGCACTTACTACCCAGGGATTTTTTTTTTATTTAAGTTGCCTTTTTAATAACAGACATCAAGCTGGGGATGTAGCTTTGTGGGTAGAGAGCTAGCTTCAAAAATTAGAGACACTTTGATTGATCCCTATCATTGCTTGAAATAAAGTGTTGGATGGACATATACACATGCACACACATCATCCTAAACCACTCCAGAGGGAGGGTAGAAGCTAGAAGATCAAGATTCAGAATTTTTGCTTTGCTTCAGCAGTCTATAGGCCCACCTGGGATACTTTAGAACCTTTCTCGAGACAACAAAAGAAAAGATAGATCAATCAGCATCATACTTTTAGGTCCATTTGTTGATACAACCCCGGGTCTAGAAGTTTAGTCATCATGGCAGGCAGAAGTCTGGCATGCCAGAGAAGAAGGTCTTTCAATACCTAGGAGATCCACATACTTGTAATGTCTACTAAGAAAAATGGAACCATGATGACCTATGGTGACAATTTGAGTATCCTGCTTCCTTCCATTCATAATTCATTCAATATTCTCTATTTGAATGTCTACACTTTGTTTCCTAAAATTAGCCTCAACTCATTCTCTCGGTTAGACCATGGTTTTTCTTGTTTTATGTTGTTATGGAGGTTTTGGTAGTTGTTGTTGTTTGTTTGTTTTATTTATCAGCAAGAAGACAGAAATTTTAAAACATTTAGATGCAAAAACTGAAGAAGGTTCTCATATCTAATGGAACTGAAAAAGATGGAGTAAGGATCTATAGGAAGCAAGCCTTCAGTAGCTCTGCTTGGTCACACCCAATCTGAGGTGTCTATGACATGTCAGGCTGATAGTTAACTGAGATCATGGGGGAGGTTAGAACTGGAGCTAAGAATTCAGAAACCATCAATGCATGAACATTTGCCCACATGACAATGGCTGAACTTAACCTTGGGAATCCTCAGCCTGAGCCACAGAGCACAGTGTGAAATCTGGGAAATTATGCCAGCAGGCTAAGAGGAGAATAACAAGCTTGGGGGTCTGGAAAGCACATGTTCTAAAGCTGAGAATTGTCTAAATGCTGCTATTTGTTCAAGTAAAAGCAGCTGTTGTTCTGGTTGGATGAAAATAGACCAGGGCATGCTGGCTTGAATGTGATTGCAAAAGTTTACATGTTACTCCATTCTGAAAACCCCACTCTAATGGCATTTGGACATAAGGTCCTTGGGAAAGAATTAGGACTAGATGAGACTATGGGGCTTGGGTACCCATGATGGCCTTGGTCACTTTCCAAAAAGAGAGATCTGTGAACAAACATTTGTTCTGTCTTTGGATGCTTTTCTCCAAGTTATGATGTACCATGGCCCTCATCCAGATTCCAGAGCCTGTTTATGGATTACTCACCTTCCAGATAGTGAGTAAAGAACCATCTCTTCTGGATGAACCAACTACCCACCTCTAGTGTTTTGTTATAGCAGACCCAAACAAAGGTGGTGTTGTTGGCAGTATCTATGCAGATATATGAATGAACCCCTCATCAGAAAAGATGGAGAAGGAGAGATGGAGCAGATTCTATCTCCAGGGGACAACTTCTTTTATTGAGGAATGATCCTTTCATTTTCTCTTTGAACCTGAGCAGTTATTTTCTCTACCTAGCTTTTTTGTGGCCTGTTCTGTGGCACATAGTGATGCCCTACTGGATGGACATTCTTCAGATTGTCCCCAAACTAAACAATACATTCCTCCTCAAGTTAAATCTAAGCAAAGCACATTCTCCAAAGAAAGACATTGTCCTTTGTCCCACTCGTCTACAGAGATGGGCTGATGTCCTGGGCAATCCTTATTGTCATATAATCCAGAGTAAAACAAGGTTAATTCTTAATGATCCTGATGTAATCCACAACCAGATTTTGTCCTATAAGAATTTAAATTCTTTCAAAATTGTAGGTAAAAAATTTAGTTCCATGTAATATCTAAACCTAAAGCTATTTTTATAGATTTCATAGTCTAGAAAAAGGGCACATTGTGGTTGAATTATGTTCTTCTATACAGAAAAGTGTAGTCCTAAAATATGCTGGAATGCTTGATGGGGTTTGGGTGGGCTGTCCCCATAGAGACGATAACACACCTGAGTGAGACCATCAGGTTTAGATAGTTTACCTGAAATCTGGCAGGAAACACTGCAGATACATCGCTCTGTCATGTCTTCTCCCCAGCTCACTGCCATGGTTTATGTCTTCTGAGGACCATTTGCTTGGTCCACTTGTTGGGCTGTTGGGAGAAGAAATTTTGATGGAGGTTATTAGGTTATCAGAAGTGTACTCTTGAAGGAGATTCAGGACCCCTTATCATTCCTGGTCTTTACTTTCCAGATTATCAAATGATAAGTGGTTTTGTTCTACCATGTACTTCTGTGAGTGATATGCTATTGACCAGGAGCCTGAAGAGTTGATGGTGGATCCTAGAACAGCATTCCCCATTACCACTTAATATTCTTTTCTTTCTGTCTCATTCACTTGCTTATTTATTAAGTTGTGCCTTAAACCAGAGAGGCTGCAATAAGATCTGTGTGTCTTCATAAGTATGAAGGGTACATGGATTGAATGGTCATCTTTTGTTGACAGAAGCTGGTTGTTCATTTCCTGGCTGCTCAGACCTAAAATAATCACACAAAAACAGTATTAATTAAAACACTGCTTGGCCTATTAGCTTAGGCTTCTTATTAACTAACTCTTACATCTTAAATTAACCCATTTATATTATTTTATATTTTACCATGAGGCGCGTGGTTTACTGGTTAGGTTCCTGGGTGTCTGTCTCCTTTTGCAGCTAATGGCATCTCTCTAACTCCGCCTTCTTTTCTCCTCTATCTCTGCTTGGAATTCTCGCCTTGCTCTGTTCTGTGCTGCCGTAGGTCTAAAGCAGCTTCTTTATTAAACAGTGGTGATAAAACATATTCATGGCATACAGAGGAGAATCCCATATCACCTCCCCTTTTCTGTCTAAATAAAAAGGAAGATTTTTAACTTTAACATAGTAAGATTATATACAATATATCAGTTATTAATCAAGAATTATAGTTACAAAATTTAGTCCATTTACATTTGGCAAATTAAGGAAAATACTCTATCATCTATCCTATCTTTCTTTTTAAACATTTTATTTATTATGTATACAACAGTCTGCCTCCCTGTGTTCCTGCAGGCCAGAAGAGGGTGCCAAATCTCATTACAGATGGTTTTGAGTCACTATGTGGTTGCTGGGAATTGAACTCAGGACCTCTGGAAGAACAGTCAGTGCTCTTAACCACTGAGCCATCTCTCCAGCCCTCATCTATCCTATCTTTGTGAGTCTAAAGTTTTATATGTAATCTATCTTTTATAATTTAACTATCTTTCTTCAACTCCATCAAAGACTCTAGAAAGTTATAATATTACCTAAGTAAACAAGAAGTGCATTATAAGCAACTTCCAAAACTGTAAAATTGACAGAGACATCTCGCTGCCTGGACAGTCACCCAAAGTTCTTCTGTAACATTGGGGCATCCATCTTCAGTCTACAGGCCCATAGTATTCAGCAGACTTTTCCATGAAGCAGGAAATTTCAAAGACAGTTCTGCCTATATTGGCAGTTTGTAGTCACTTTCTTCTGTGTTCTACAGAATGTCTGGCAGACTCTTTCATGAAGAAGGAACCCTGAAGGACTGTCTCACCTTCTTTAGGCAACTTCAGCAGTCATTTCTCTGTGGATCCTGCATGTCTGGTTTATACAGCATACTATCAAGCAGTCCAGGTAAGAGGAGTTTCTTGCCCAAATGACTAGCCTTGTCACATTGAAAACAAATTCCATAATCAGTTTTTTCAATGCCCATCAACCTCTCTGAAGTAATTCATGTTGCCAGAAGCAGACATGTCTCACTTTCGAGAAAAGTCTAAGTTCTTAAAACATTTTAAAGACCATATTCTGTATGTCTTTGAAAGAACTTAAGAATACCTATCCATCTAAAATACATCTCTGTACATCTAGAAAACCTAACTAACAGGGCTACAAGTTTAACTATTATAAATGACTATCTATTAATCTGTATTTTAATTATGTATTACTTTTTAAATGAGCTGTACAAACACAATATTTTTATCAAGAGCAGAAATATACATATAATAACAAAACTGTCCGTAAATTTGTATCAATAGACCAAGATCCATACCAATACAAAGTATCCATCTCTACAGCATATCCCCCTTTAAATTTAAGGAAACATTTATAAACAGTATTTGGGAATTTGGACATACTTTTCTCCAATCTGCTTCCTGTTTTTTGTTGGGCAAAGTATTTTGGGGGTGGGGGGGTTTACAGAGACTGTTGGTCCATCAAACCACATTAGCCTGGAAGGAATCTACAGGTTCTCATCCTTTGTGGAAACAAAAGCAGAATCTCTTTTCCAAAGCAACATATCCTTAGACCCAAATTTTGAAGTCAAGGTACCTTTAAAATATATATGTTGGTTAGCTTAGCAACCCATACAATGAAATGTCTCTCTGTACTTAGCTCATTTACAGTCAAAAAATTCAAAGAAAACACAGTAACATACATAATCCTGACTTTGTGTATATTTCATCTTTACATGGTTTTTTTTTTACTCTATAACTTTTTTTATAAGCATACAGAGGGGAATTTCACATCAATAAGGTATCTAGATTTGCTATAGGCTATTTCTCTACACTAACTACGCTCCAAAATTCTGCCTGGTCTTGAGTTCCTTTTGATGTGGACAGTTTCTCAGTTGCAGGTAGCTACTGAGCTTGAATGGGAGCTGGCTTTAGTGAGTATGACAAGTCAGACTTCAACTGGGGAGATTTGGTTCCTATATATGCAGACATTGACAGAGTAGCAAATGTCTGGTCAGTCTGCTCAACCGTACTCATTGTTGTATCAGGGCAGTCAGTCAATGCCTTCTTTTGGGTCTGAGCTGAGTTGCCTTACCATTGGGCCAGGTTTATTGCAAACTTTCTCACTTAACTTCTACACAATGATTTCAATGGTCTGTGAACTGCTGGCCTTGGGGTACAAGGACACTAAGATTGGATTACAACCTTACAGCCCAACTTCAGAGGGACCAAGCTCCAGTCCAGCATCTTTGGAGGCCTTCTTGATAACTTTCTCACATTGCTCTGGGTCAATCAGCTGATGCAAATGAATGACTTTTGTGTGCTCATGTGTCTCCTTCCTTTTTTCCTCATATTCAGGATCTCACACCTTCCTAGACTGTCTTTGTGGACTCATTTCTTTGTAAATGGATGTATTGGTCAACTGCAAGAACTGATCTGGTGTTGTTCCCTGTCCCCAAGTGTATGGTTGTGAACAGAGGGCCTCAACTAAAGTCTACATTCCTGCACTAGGCCCCTAGTGTTTGTTCTCTTCATCCCTAGTGGAAGTCTTCACATGTAGCACCAAAGACTTTCTTAATTGTTCAGTCTTTGTCTGTGCCAATCCTTTTCCTTTTAGTGGAGGCTCCTAAGGATCCTTTTCTATCTCCTGATCAGTGAGATGCCCCATGAGTTCCTTGTTTAAGTGATAACCTCGAAATGTTCCTCAACCTTCCATTTTCTCATACTTGCAACTTTAGAGAGGATTGAAGAATTCCCCAGAGCTAGTTTCCAATGACTGGGAAGTCATAAAACTTTCATGAAGCCAAACTAGCCTCCCTGCCTTTCTCTGAGCCATCTGGTGGTTTCCTGGAAAATGACTGCTTCCACATCACCTCCCAGGAGCATAGCTGCCATGGGATAAACACTTTTGATAGATGACTGAACAGCCATAAATGATGGCATCTCAGCTTATGCTGCAACCACCTTGTGTTAGACAATGAAAACATAACCTCTTGGACTTTGTGTTTCAACTCGCTCACATGCTAGCAATAATTCAAGAAATACAGTTTCTAATCAGTGCTAAGATGGTCGTTGAGGCACAGATCTGAATGTCTGTAGATGCCAGGTAGAGATCCAAGGGATGCCTCTTAGTGCCGGAGAATTGTCTGTATTCTGTCAATCATGTTTTAAATAAACGCTGATTGGCCAGGCAGGAAGTATAGGCGGGAAAGCCAGACAGGAAGTAGGAATGATGCAAAGAGAACAGGAGAATTCTGGGAAGGAGGAAGTTGATTCCTCCCAGTCCTGCACAGACCACTGAGGAAGCAGGATGTGACCTGCCAGCTGAAAAAGATACTGAGCCATATGGCAAAAATAGATCAGAATAATGGGTTAATATAAGTTACAAGAGCTAATAAGTAGCCTGAGCTAATAGGCCAATAAGCTTTATAACTTATAGAGATCTTTGTATGATTTTCTTTGGGACTTTCTGGCTGTAGAGTACCGGGTGGGACAGAAACCCCAACTAGCAGACCCATTCATTGTTACAGCTGCTGAATGTCTATGGATGCCAGGTGGAGATCCAAGGGTTACCACTGGACTTCCGACTTCACAGTAGAGTCTATTAAACCTGTATGAAATCTGTCTCATGGGTTTGTGCTGTGGTCTTCTAATTGTAATACAAGACTCCTAATGCCATCTGGACAACAAAGCATTGATATCAGGTACAACCTCAAAGTTCCCTGGACCCCCAGGGTGCTGGACTACCACTTTCTTGACATGGAACCCTTCTGCCAGGAGTTATAACTTGTTCAAGGATTGCTCCAGTCCTATCATAGAATTGAGTAAATTTAGCAAGCCAACAGGTGACAAGACAAGACTATGGGTAGATGTAGCATCAGCCCCTAGCTGGTCAATTGTGGTATAGCGTGGCTCCAGGGCTGCTGAAAGGAGCTATTATGATGATGAGTTCTAGACAATTGTCCAGTTCTAATGGTAACTGCCATAGGGGTCTCTTTTATCTTTTTTTATAAGCTGATCATCTCAGGCACATTATTATAGATTTTTTTTTAAAGTAACAAATCCAAAATCATGAGCAGCATATCTTCTTTATGAATTCAGGGTAGTTAAAGGAACATAAACCTTTGGACTCTTGAGCAGTTGGTCATAGTATCCAAACCCAATTATTATTCAGGAATAAAATGAACACCCTTGGGCAGGCAGTACTGGAACGGAAAGGAGTATAGAATTGGGGAAAATTAAAGCTGGGAAAGATGTGTCCTCAAAAATCATCCAGCAGGGACTGGGGGAGGAGGAAGAGGGCTGATCTCCATCTCCACCCATCCTAACCCAGGCCCTGTCCACTCCATCCCCCAGCTCTGTCTTCCCAAATGGAAACAAGAGCCTGTTAGCAGTGACCTCCCATAAAACCTCGTGTTTTTACCTTTCTTTCTTTAAATGGGTGTGTGTGTGTGTGTGTGTGTGTGTGTGTGTGTGTGTGTGTGTGTGTGTGGTGCCTGGAGCAGAGGGTAATCTCAGTGTTATTCTTCAGGTCCTATTTCCCCGACCCTCCCCCTTGAAACAGCCTTTTAGTGGAGTGGAGCTCATTGAGTAGGTTAGGCTGGCTAGCCTGCAGACTCTGGATCCTGCCTGTTTCCTGCCCCAGTTCTGGGGTGGCAAGCATATGCCTGGCTTCTGTTTAACATGGCTCTGGGGCTCACACTTGCTTGGCAAACACATTATTGACTAAACCATCTCCCCAGCTCAAACATTTATATATAATAAATGTCGTCCCTCTGGCCTCTTCTCCTACATTTTTACTGTGAAAGCACGTCCAGGATTGGGGGCGGGGGAGCCTTTTGTTGCACTTCAATGCTAGGAAAAGGGTGGTGAATGGGGGTGTGGTGGAGTGACCTCATGCATATATTGGCACCACCGCCCCCAAGAAAAGCTGAGCAGAATAATATCCCCCCACAGAGGTACACACCCAGGCTGGTTTATCTCCTGCCGGCAGAGCTGCCTGCCTGAGCTTTCGCCCTTTGCTGCTGGCTCAGCAACACGGCAGGGAAGGTTGGAGCAGTGGGGTCCCTTCTTGTCATTGTTGTTGCTGGAGCCTCTTCCTGCAAGGAGTTGCACAGGGTCACATCCTGCAGGGATGTTAGCTCTGCACAGCTTGATCTAAATATTTAAAGGCACCGTGTGCCTATAAACTGGTTACTCATCATATTGGAGATGTTTTTACTCAAAAGCCCTCACCTCAGTATAAATTCTATACATGGAAGTGCCATGACCCCAACATTACCGGCTAACAGATCTTTGCTAACTTTTTCACTAAGAATAGTGCAGAAGTGTCCTTTTCCTGGGTCACTTTATTGTGTTGGATTTCATAAGACCATTTCCATTCAAGTAAATAATGTGCTGTGCACATATTCACCCCATACCTTCCTGCCTCCTCTTCCTCCCCTCTCAATCCCCACCTCCAGACACCATGGATATGCTTTTATGTTGCCTTTGTATGTAAATTTATTCACCCTCAAATGGAGCAGCTGTCCAGAGGGGAGGGACATCCTCGTTTCTCTTGATTCTGGGCTCTGCAGGATCCTCTCCAAGGACCTTTTTTGTCTGAGGCCTTTGGGTCCTAAAAGATTTCTAGGTCCTAACTTTGTAGCCTGCTTGCTTCTTCTCTGCTGCACACTGTCTCTTAGGATCTACCTGCCACTCAGCTTTTGTCACAGAAGCCAACTTTGACTCCACATGCCAGCAGCCAGCCCACCTTCCAGATCGCGGCTTCACTGGTAGGGACAGTAGAGGGATGGGCTGAGAAGTCACATCTCACACACTGGACTCTGGGAAGCTCTGTGTTGCCCCCAGACACTGTCCCTCAACCTGTCAGGTTTGCTGTCATCCCAAATCTGGGCATGCTGCCCCCGTCTGATGCCCTAAGGAAGACACCAGAGGTGAGACTTTGGTATTCAGGGGTCTTACGACGGTGGAAGGGGCTTTGCCTAAGGGGACTTTATCTGCCTGTCATGGCACTGCTGCCAGCTCATCCTATGGAGATTTACACTTTTTGGTCCCTCAGAGAGATGCCATGGCTTGGGAAACCCCTGTGTGCCTTGCACTGTCTCCCACCTTGGATGTATAGCAGAGGGGTTGCTGACCATGGTCACTCACTTAACACCTCATGTACTCCCTAACTGGCCCCTGAACCCTCCTCCACCAAGTCCTCCCCACTCCAGAAGTAGAGTTCTGTAGTTTCCCAGACACATATCCCAGCTTTTGCCTCCATATCACACTCATCTTGGAAGGTGAAGAACGCGCCTCACTGCTGACATGCCTTGTAGCTAACAACACATTATCGACTATTTTTGCCACCTTCAATGTGACAGTTTTCTAAAAGCGATCCGAAATAAATGACCAGGTTTTGGGAGCTAGAGATGGCTGACCTCGTTCAACAGCAGAGCAGACAGAAACAAACTAAGGGTACTGGCATTTATACAAGTGTGTTTACAAAATACACTCTACGGGTTCGTCCACCCAAAGACAATGTACAACCTGAAGTGTTGAATCCGTTCAACACTGGGGTTCTGGCACCCAGGCCTGGCAGCTATTTCCTGAGCACATCACTGACAAAGGTCTTCTCTGAAGCAAGCAATTTCGATCCTTTGCAACTCATTCCTCTGTAAGCTAAAGAAAAGACACCGGCGGCAGGACAGTGCATCCTTGCCTGTGTACAGAAGGCCGATTTTTAGACGTTGGATGGACTCTTTCCAGGAAACCAGACACATTTTCAAAGGTACATTAAACTTCTCTGGGTATGCAGAGTGTGTGGCAGCTGCTGCAGGCCCGGAGCACGGTGGGACCTAGTGATCCAGGTTGAATGAGCCTCTCCCACTATTGTGAGAGTCTTAATAACGTCTTAATAGGAAACCCTCATTTTCATTTTGCCTTGAGCCTTTCAGACCCGTTCCTGCTTTGGGGCCACTGTGAGGAAGTGGCTGGTTAGAAATGACACTTTGGAACCTTTTGTTCTGTGTGTGATTGTTTATTAATTCACATGCATGCTTGGAATCCACCCTAGTGACTTAAACCCTCTTCCATGGTAGACTGAGCTTTCAAAAGCCATTTTCACCCCTTTGAAAGGTGGCGGGCAAGGGCCAAGGTCACAAGAGTTAGTCTGATCTTGGGGCTCTTGTGCCCAGTGGGTAATAAAAAACCCTACCTTTCATCTCTCCCTGTCAGTCCAGAAGGGCACCCCCCAACACCCCAGGTTTCTGTTCAGTATTCCAGGCTGGCTTTTTCCATACACACAGTAAATGGGGGATATTTGTAAGGAAAATCGTTGGATGCAAATGACATGTTTAGCCAACTGAAGCTTGTATTTGTGGTAACAGACTAAAGATAAACTTAGAAAATGAAGAAATGTGAGCACAATGAGCATTGTTCAGAGCCGAGACGTGAGGAACGGGGGCTGGGACTGGGGAGGATCCCCGGGGACTGACCACAGGTGAGGCCCAATCTCCTCCCTGCTTAGGAGGAAGATGTCCCGCAAAGAGGTGGAAGATGGCCTAGAAAGGATGTGGGCTTGTGCTTATGAATATTTAATGTGTACCTTTTAATGGTTTGGTTTTTTTTTTAATAATCTTATTTAAAAATAATTCTGACTTCATTCTCCCCCCACAAACATAAAGGAAGGGAAAATGGCGCTGAGGCAGCATCTCATGTGGCTTCCTCCTCCCTTGGCTCATCTTGTTGCCCAGACACTGACTCCCTGGGCATATTTGAGGTTAGGAAGACTCTCTGAAGTACTTCATCCTTCCTCAGCAGCCTCCCACAGTTCCTGCCCTTCACAGAGTCCATGCCTTTTACTGGAAGAATGTCTGAGTGATTAATTACCATAGAAAATCAGACTAAGACATGGGCCTAGAGTGCTCCCTTCCCAAGGCTCCTCGAGGGTCCCTCCAGTGCCATGAACACAGACACGGGGTTAAGCTGCTTTTCAGCCTAGTGACTCATGGGCAGAAGCTCATGCTGAAGGTCACAGGAGACATGACACAGACAGTGAATAATTGCCACCTATGGACTAAAGTACCATTGTGAAGAGTCCTTTGTTCCTAACTTGTTGTCCTACTGTGTGTGGTCTTGCCCTGATTGTGTCTTAGTAAATCAAAAAAATACAATCCCTTATTGATTATAAATTGCCTTTGGGGTATGCTAGCATATTTTTGGTACCCTGGTGTGAGAAAAAGCAAAAGGATAACTATTCCTGATTGACTTGAAAAATAAGCCACACAGCTAAGACCTTAGTTCACCGTTTATTCAGACGCCAGACTAAACCAGGAGAAGATGGCGTGAGGATAGCAGCTGAGGACTGTGCTTCCTCTGTGACATTGCCTGATGAACTGAGCTCCTCGCACATTGCCTAGTTCTGTCTGTACTTCCTGCTCTTCCACTTCCTGTCTCCATTCTACTACAGCTTGAACACAAAATGCCCCCTGCAGGCTTGAATATTGAATAGTTGTTTCCCATTTGGTGGCATTATTTAGGAAGGTTCTGGAAACTTTAGGAGGTAGAACTTAGCTAGAGGAAGTAGTCACTGTGCGTGGGTCCTTAGAAATATTTTGTCCCTAGCTTCTTCCTGTTTTGCCTTCTGCTTCCCATCTGGCAGCCATAATGTCCTGATCCTTGACAGAGAGTCAAGCAGCCATGGACTGAACCCTCTGAGATCATGAACCAAACAGCAAACAAACAAAATATTCCTTTTTGTTTATTCAGGCATTTGGTCACCATGACTATAACAGTAACTAAGTTCCCAAACTGACAAGGGGACAACTTGTGGCTGCGCCATTCAGTTTTCCACCATGGTACCCTGTCTAATGGAGTGTAGTGATATTTTATTTGCATCTTAATAAATAAAGCTTGCCTGAAGATCAGAGTGCAGAGCTAAGCCACTAAGAGGCCAGGGAGTTTGGGCACACACCTTTAATCCCAGGACGCCAGGGCACCCTGGGCTACATAAGACTGAATCGGTCTAAAAGGAGGTGATCCCAGCTTTCAGGAATTTCATGTCTTTAAATCCCAGCACTAGTGAGGTGGAGATAGGAGTGATATGGCTGGGCGGAGAGCGGAATATAAGGTGGGAGGAGAGAGGAGCTCATTGCAGTCTGAGGTTTGATGGAGAGCATTGCATTCTGCAGTCATGTTGAGGACAGGATTGCACCCCCCCCCCTTTTTTTTGTCTGAGCTTTGGTAGAGGTAAGATCTCTCTAGTGGCTTGGCTACTTTGCTTTTCTGATCTTCATCTTGAACCCCAATATCTATCTCTGGTTTTCATCATTAGCACTACACTGGAACTCCCTTATGCTCCTGGGTAAAGTTTGCATCACCTTGCTCTACCTCCTTCTCTTCCATGACCTCCTTGCTCTGAGGACATTGCTCTGAGCAGACAGGTTCCCATACACTCTGTGTTTTCTGGCCTTATGCCTTGGGCCAGAGCAGCTCCTCTTCCACCTGGACGAAAGGTCAGCACACTTTTGCTCTGCAGAGCCAGATGGTAAATGTTTAATGCTTTTCGGGGCATACAATCTCCATTGCAGCAACTCAACTCACAGAAGCAGCCACAGGCTCTCTATAAACAAACGCTTATGGCTGGGTTCCAATAAGAGACTGATTCACCCAAATTGACATTGGTCTTTTATATGCCACCATAAAATGTTATTCATCTTTTGATGCTTATGATCACTTAGGGATGTGAAAGAGATTTGTAGGTTGCAGCTCTGACAGAAGAGGCGAGGGGTTGAAATGAGCCTGTGGACATGGTTGCCAGGTCCGATCTAGACTATGGCTAGTCCTTCACAGTCACCTCAAATGTGGCTCTTGATGCAAACAACTGAATTTGGGAAGATGAATAGACCATAAGGGTGGAGTCCT
The DNA here is from genome assembly GCF_037038515.1 of Microtus pennsylvanicus. Classification (NCBI taxonomy): domain Eukaryota; kingdom Metazoa; phylum Chordata; class Mammalia; order Rodentia; family Cricetidae; genus Microtus; species Microtus pennsylvanicus. Next base: position 205,280,446 of record NC_134579.1, on the reverse strand, counting down.
CATGAATGAAATTAGTGTCTTATAAGGAGCCCTTTTCTTGACCACTGTGTGTGCACTCTGGGAGAGGACATCAACTGTAGACTAAAGAACATTCTCTCACAGACATGGCATCTGTCTTAACTCTGAGTTTCCCAGGTTCCACAACTGTAAGAAATGAATTTCTGCCCTGCATAAGCCAAATCATCTTTGGAACTGCATTGTGACAACTGTAATAGAGCTTAAGCAGCATGGAATGATAATTGGAACATGTGAACACTTGGAAGGGAGAAAGTGGGTATGAGAGAAAAAGGTTACCCTTCCTGGGTTCTAACTAGAGCCAAGGATGGCTCTCTTGCCCTTGCCCACAGCTCTGAATTTCTCCAGGAGGCAACATCCTCCAAATGATTCCCCTTCATGCCACAGCTTGAGAACCATACCACCCTGGTTAAGCGCAGACTTCTTAGCGCTCAGTGATCCAGGATGCAGGAAGGTTAACAAGATTGGGACCACAGTCATTAGAGCCCATGCACTTGACAGAGAGCAAAGAACACATCCTATGTGTTCCCAGAAGTCACTATATATGTACACACACACACACACACACACACACACACACACACACACACACACACACATGTATATACATATATGCACACAGAAAACATTGAGTAGCTTAGTAGATCACACTGCACTCATATAGGGTCAGGTGAGCAACAATGGAGAGTTGATGTGAGATTCCCCTCTCTATGCTGTTAATACCACTGGTTAATAAAGAAGTGCTTTGGTCCTATTGCAGTGCAGTATAGGGCAAGGCGGGAATTCCAAGTAGATAGAGGAGGAGAGAGTGTTCAGACAGTAGTCTGAAGAGAGGCAAAGCACAGACTGGGAGATGTAAGGTGTGGTAAGAGAGCTGTTACCAAGCCAGCAGGTATAGGACAAGCCTTATTTGATAACTCAGTAGCTCAGATAGGTGTACAACACAGGAAAGATGCAGATGTGTGCACTATGTGCTTAGCCTCATTGGTTTTGGTCCATCTCTTACTCCTAAGTGACATTAGACAGGTTATTTCAGCCCTCCTTGCCCTGGTACCTAGACAGTAAAAGAGTGATAACTGCAGTTCTTACCATACAATCGTGAGGTGACATGAGTTGCTGCAGTTGAAAAACTTGAAATAGTAACTGAAATGTGACCAATAGCAGACTATCACCCCCCCCACCATCATCATCACCACCACCACCATCTTTACCTCTGTTAAGAATCTAAAAATTAGTAAGATCTAAGGGGGCATCTATATTACCAGGTTGGTGCTTAGTAAAGAGCTGTTCAGCTGATTCTTTGAATTGACTTCAAGCTGTGACTGGGTCCTTCTTCTTCAGCTTGTACTTTGCTCAAACAGATGGTGCCCTCCCTGCAGCCTCCTCACTCTTCACAGAGGAATCTTGTTGACTTTGGGTGAGTCCATGATGAAACGGTTCCTCCTTCTAAAATGGCACTCTTCTGGTTTTGAATACTGACTGTGACGTAGAATACATTATCTAAACACCTAAACACTCCAAGACTTCGTCTGCTCATCTGTGAGTGACAGTCACCTCCCAAATAGGGTCTGTGTAAACATTTAAATGAATTGCACTCTACTTAGGGGATCTCTTCCCCAAGAACAAATCAATCTTGAGTTTTGGGCACAAGCAGGCTTGGGCTGCCCTCAACATTGGTTGGCGAAGCTTCATTTTGCAGTGGGACAGCAATCAATAGAGAGATGGGTAACAGGTCAAAGTTCTGAGAATGAGATTCTCTGGGCTTAACCTCAAATAGGGCATCCATATTAACCTCACTATCAATAAGACTCAGGAAACATGGTGGAAGAAGAGGCACAGGATGTGGAGGAGCACTTTGAAATGCTGTTTTCAGGACTTGGCATGGCTGTTATGCCATAATCTCACAGCAGCTATGGTTAGCTACACAAGATCCAGCTTACCAATGTCCTGGCATAGATGGGGAAGATGATCATCAAGCCCCATCCCATATTGCTCTTGGCAGTAGATAGTTGTTGGGGGCGGGAGAATCCTTTATTGTGAATATGACCAGTGGTAGTTTCCCCTGCTCCCCTGGATGGCCCATGTCCATGCACTTATGAGCTGAACTAACTGGACTTGGAAGTTATCTAAGCTAGATGAAAACAAATTAAAAGGCATGAAGCTGGGAAGCATGTGAGGGAAGCGGGAGGAGGAGAACTGGGAGTAGATACAATCATATTTATTCTGTTGTGTACGTGGGTGAAAATTTCAAAAATAACAAAAATGTTTTAAGTAAAACAGCCTTTCTATGATGCTTGACTGTCAACTTGAAGAGATTTCAACTCACTGAGGAAACAGGCCTGGGCATGTCTGTGAGGATGTTTCAGAGAAGACTAACTGGAGGGGAAGGACCCACCCTCCAGGTAGGTGACAGCTTGCAGTGGGTACCCAGCTGCAAAGCCAGTGCACCTGTGGCTGCTGTTGCCTACTCCACTCTTACCAGACTCCTCCTTTCCTTCAGTGAACATGAACTAAGTACCAGGCTCTCCAGGCAACTTTCACAACTTCTGCCTCCGCAGAACTGAGGATCTTGAAGCATCTCGCTTCACTGAGTGGGTAACTCTGGGTTCGCTGTCTTCCAATGTGTAGACAGAAAGTCCTGAATTACCCAGCCCCTAATATGTAAGCCAGTCTCATAAATCCCCTTTACTGATGTATACGCGTTCTATTCGTTCTCCTAGAAAACCCTGCCTAATAAACTGGCTAAGGTAAATTGCATGTTAGCAAACTTTTAGATGAGGTAACAACATTTTTATGAACATTAAAAATACAGTGAACCCACTTAAGTCAGTGTTTCCCAACCTGTGAGTCACAACCCCCAAAGACCATCAGAAAACACAGATATTTACAGTATGATACATAATGGTAGGAAAATTGTAGTTATTGAAGTGGCAATGAAAATGATTTTATGGTTGAGGGGGTCACCATAACATGAGGAAGTGTTGAGAGTAAGAAGGTGGATACACATAGGTACTATAGGAAAAGTTGTATTTTATTATGCGGAGGGTCATCCCGCAGGTTCATACTCTCAGTTAGTGACTATGGTCCTAAGCCTATTTCTCCAAAGTTGCTCGCCTGTGTGACATATCTTAGCTGCAGGTTAGCTTCAGTTGCTAACAGAAGTCTCTGATTTGAGGGTTAGAATCCTGGAAGAGACTTTCCAGCCACAGGTCAGATCAAGGTGGCGTCTCTCCAGAGGTGCAGAGCAAAGCATTGCTCTTGATCTCTGCTTATATACTGTTCAGTGGGCGACATGGGGCTCCAGGACGGTGTCTGGTTATCTTGAGTGAATAACATCACTGAGTTCTGGTTATCAGGCACTGCCCTGGGTGTAGTGGGGATCCTGACTAAGCCATTTTTACATGTCTAAAAGGGCATTTTTTTACTATGCTCCTCACAAGAACTGCAATAAAGGGTCTTAACATGAGGGAACTTGAGAACCCCTGACTTGAGGTGAAGATATTTCAAACCAAAGGAGTAGAATCAAGGAGTCCATTTTCCTCCCTTGTTGACCTTGTGGCCGGAGATAGAGTAACAGATTGTATGGAGAGACTGAGCTAGCAATCCCACAGGATAAATTGCTCTTAGGTTAAATTGAACCTTAGTGGCTTAAACAATGACCGTTTATTGTCTCTCACTGTTTCAGTGGATTAGGAATTTGGGAGAGCCCCGACTGAGCAGTTTGGGCATGTGGGTCTCACGGGACATTGTGGGTCAAAGATCACTGAGAGCTGTAGCCATTTGCAGCTCTGACTGGCGCTGGGGCATTTGATTCCAAGATGGCACCCTCACATGGCTGGTACGTTGGTGCTCGTTGTTGGAAAGATATTTAATTTCCTGACATGTGGACCTCTCTGTCTTCGTAGGGACCCTAAGAAAGAGCAGTGAAGCCACAAAGACGTCTTCAACCTATTCTCAGAAACCAGGCTCCATCAGTTTCAAAACATCTTACTGGTTATACAGTTGGTCAGCAGTTTTCACCCCGGAAGGAAACAACACAGGGTGAATATAGGGAGGCAGGAATCATGGGGTGTTCATATTAACAATGACTTAAGGCTGCCACATAGACAAAGGACCTAGAGCAGTGACTCTCAACCCTCCTAATGCCGTGACCCTGAAATACAGTTCCTCATGCTATGGTGACCCCCAACCATAAAATTATTTTTTTTTACTACTTCATAACTAATGTTGTTACTGTTATGAATTGTAATGTAAATATCTGCATTTTCTGATCGTCTTAGGCGACCCCCGTAAAAGGGTCATTAGACCCCAAAGGGGTCACAACCCACAGGATGAGAACCACTGATCTAGAGATATTTTCATCAGGAGGAATTTGAATCGACTTGAAAAATATCCCCTTTCCTGAAAAACTGTCCTCCATCAGAACCTCATGTGGACTCCTTAGACTAGACACCCACTGGATGGGGAGAGTTATCCCCCAGGACTAGCATGTTCTTAGGCCTGTCTGGGTACGGTGTGAGCAGACAGGTTTTGTTCAAAGACTGCACCAAAGAGCAGCGTGGGGCATTCCTTACCCCTAAGCTACAGCGCTTCGAGATTCATATTTCCCTGCTATGTAGTTTACACCAGAATAGTTTACACGGGCGTGCAGACTCTCTTCTCCCTGGGATCATTCTTGGGGGAGTTCTCACCAATGGAATCTAAGCAGAAATGATGGGCTATCTATCACCTGTAAGTTGAGGCAGTTAAATTCACTGTGAGTCTTTCATTCTCTTCCCCTGTCCCCTACACATACAACTTTTTAACCTGTTGATACGAAGCAAAACACAGGTGGAGGAGGCCAAGGCAACAGAAGACTGTGGAATCACCTGATGGAAAGTGTCTGATCTCTGAGTGAGAACACAGAGCCCAGCGCCCTCTCTGTCTCCCGAGAGATCCCCTTTGCACTGTGATAAATAAGTATTCCCACACTGTGCCAATCTCTGAGTTTTGTGACTATATCCATAATCATTTTCTATGGCTAACGCCAAAATTAGTCATATAAGTCTTCACTACCTTGAGATCAAATCTAATTGTTACAAAACTGAATCCATGTCTACTTTCTTTAATATTTGTGTTTTTAAAAAAGATTTATTTATTTATTGTGTTTACAATGTTCTGCCTGCATGTATGCCTGCAGGCCAGAAGAGGGCACCAGATCTCAGTACAGATGGTTGTGAGCCACCATGTGGTTGCTGGAATTGAACTCAGGATCTCTGGAAGAGCAGTCAGTGCTCATAACCTCTGAGCCACTTCACCAGCCCTAATATTTGTGTTTTATTATAGGATTGCAAAAAGTAAAGGTGGTGGCACATGCCTTTAATCCCAGCACCCGGGGAGGTAGAGTCAGGTGGATCTCTGTGAGTTCAAGGCCAGCCTGTTCTATGGAGCAAGTTCCAGGACAGCTAGGGCTACACAGGGAAACCTGTCTCAGGAAAAAAAAAGTAAGAGTGTCAAAAACCTCCAGCTGTAATTGTTAATTGTTGATGTATAATGCCAGAGCTTATTTTATAGTATATGGGTCAAAAGAACAGACAAGAAGAAGATAGGGTTCAAAAACAAACAGCAAACAAAGGTTATAAAAATGTTGCAACCGCATGTAAAAATTGATCCCACTTATTCAAAAATTAAAGACAACCTACCACTTAACAATTATCAAAGCACCACGAGGTTCTTTTTATATCCCAGAGTTAAAATAAATCTTTAACCATACAGTTCTAGAATTAAAGGTCATCTCCAGAGATTGCAGTAACACACCCATAAATAGCTTCTACAATTCTGTTGACACAATCAAACCCCATAAAAAAAATTCACATCCTTGCTTTGTAATTCAGACTCTATTCTTTCTGTCCCTCCACTGCGGAAATCAAGGGCCACGAAGACATTAAGGGAGAACTAACTAATGGGTCTTCTCTCGCCTTTTGCTTTCCACCCTGGATATGCGGCTCTCTTGACCCCGTCCACTCTTGGGCTACTACCACATCAATGAGGCTTGGGAGAGGGTGATTGTGGGTTGTGTGTGGAGGACATTTGTGTGTACTTGCATGTCTGTCAACCTTAGATGTGTGTCTGATATCTGCCTTGTTTTTTGAAACAGTTTCTGTCCTGGGGACTTGGGACTGCTGAATGGGCTGAGCTGGCTGCCCAGCGAGCCTCAGTCATGTCCTCCTGCTTACACAGCAAGAACTTTACCAACTAAGCCATCTCCACAGCCCTCATTGGAATTTCTTCAGTTTCATGAGATCTCAAATGTCAACATTTCAGGGGGCAGCAGCAGGGACCCAGTGCCCCAAATTTCTGGCTTCCACTAGACCAGAACCTCCAAGCGATTCTCAGGTCACAATTCCACAGCATGAGCCCCCTGCTGGCCATATCATGTAAACGCAGGCCAAAAAAAAAAGGCAATTCTCATTGGCAAATCTCTTCCATTTCTTTCCTTTGTTGTATCTGAACTTGTCCCTCCCAAAGCCCTACCAAGCTTCTTCCCTGGGGTCTGCATGTGTGGGTGCTGGTGGGGACCACAGACTGCCTGGGAGGTAGCCTACGTTAAATGGCCATGAACATAATCTCACAAACACAGTCTCGCTAAGCTACCTGATCTTTGCTAGTACAGTTCCTGTGAATTGTGAACAAATCTTTTTTTATTTTTTTTGGGGGGGTGCAGAAAAATCACAAAGATGGTAATAAAGTAATCATGGACTTTCAGGATATCTCAGAGGCCTGTTGCCAATTTTAACAACCAGAATTTGATCCCTGGGATCCCACAGAGTGGAAAACAGAGGACTCCCAAAAGTTGTCTACTGACCTCCATACTTGTATCTCTACAAACAGGTAGATAGGTAGATAAATAGATAGATAATAGATAGATAGATAGATGATAGATAGATAGATAGATAGATGATAGATAAATAGATAGATGATAGATAGATAGATAGATAGATAGATAGATAGATAGATAGATAGATAGATAGATAGGACATGCTTAAACTTTTTAAAGAGAAAGTGGTCATTTCCTTCATGTCTTGGGACATTTTCTTTTCTTGGCTTCTTCACTAAAGCTGGAGTTTCTTAATGCATTGCAAAGGAAAACGAAAGACATCTTTAGGAGAGATGGGAAATTTATTTACTGTGCGAGAATTTCCTGTATATTAAAGATGAATCATTTTTCCTATGTATCCCTATGTGCATAGAAGAAAAGCGGCCCCGGGCGCTGATGTAACCATATGAAAGGCTATAAAGAATGTGTGACAGGGGAGTCATCAAAATATTTGAGCAGAAAGCAAAGAGAAGAGGCCCTTTCCAGCCTGGCTTTAGTGACTGAACAGTTGACTCAGATGACTAGCTCTCACACATCTGTATTTACACGATCTGGAAGACAGACATGGCCAACACATAGGAAAACTCTGGGGGAGGGAGGCATGAACAACAAACAGTCAGCTAAGCAGCTTGAAGTGTCTGATGACGTCATCTAGCAAGACTCATTGTCCCAGTTGTCCCGGGTCTGGCTCACATCTGGCGAGACTGTGCCACCTGGTGGTTCGACAGCGACGACCTCAGAAGGGAATCAGACCGAATTGAGAAGTCCCACCTGGCACAAGGAAAGGAGAATGAAGCCTCAGCAGCCTTGTGTGGCTACTTTCAAGTTCCTTGGCCCACGCATGGAGGGCGCGCTGGAGCATCACACTCACAGACGCCAAACTTCAGACTGCTGATGTCATCACGCCGAAGTGTCCCATGGCTGAGCACCAAAAATCTGATGGCTCTGTAGAGTCAGCTGAGGCCCTGTAGAAGTTTGCTTGCTTGAGAAGAATTGTTGCCCACAACTGTAACTGATAATAAGCCTTAGAGTTTTATTTCATAAGTAACTGTGGGAACTAGCTAGCGGGGGATGCGGTGGATAGAGAGAAACCGGTCCAATAGGGCCAGGAGAGACGGAGACAAGCCTTCTATCTACAGCCTAGATTTGTTCCTCCTTCATGTAGGAGCCAGGATGTGGTGAGCTCCAACACTGGAACATGCAGTAGAATTCCCCATCTCACTGGCCATCCATCGAGAAAGCCCAGACCAGTGCTCATCCACTACCCTGACAGTGAACGTCCCACCTGGATGCCTGGTGAAGCTTCTGCCTCTCCCTTGCTCTACTTGGGACCATCTCACACTCTGACACTTGCTCAGGTCAGAGTAGGTCCCTGCTCATCCACCTACATCCTCAGTTAGAAGAAGGGAGCTCGGCGCCAACCACGGTAGAGTAAACAAGAAGCTAGCAGAAGAAATCTGGAAAATAATCCCCAGAGGAGGAAGAGTTACAGTATATCTTACAAGTTGATTGGAAACTCTGCTGCTTCCAAGAACATCCATAGAAACATCAGCGCAAAGAATGGCGTAGTGACTAGATACATAATAACTATACATAATAATGAAATAACTGAGCTGGGGAGAAGGTGTGGCTTCACCGAGATGCTTAAGGAAAAACCAGGAACCATTAGAATAGAACGTATCACCATGAACAACACGATCTGTTGTTTTTTTATGAATACGGATATCACAGATGAAAACCACTGTTTCCAAGTTTACCGCTGCATGGCTTTTAGTGCAGTCACCAACCCGTGCAACTGTCAGCTCAGGTTGGTTCGAGAACATCGCTACTGCCTCAGAGGTAGTTCTGTCTCCACAGTGGTTGCTCCCTCTTAACCCCTGCGTGCCGTAGACCTAGGCCACCACAAATCTACTTTCTGCCTCTGTGGACTTGCCCATTCTGGACATTCTGTATGAATGGAATCAAGCAGCAGTGACTTCTAATGCCTGCCTTTGTCCATTGGCACACTGTTGGAAAGTTACCTGTCTGTTGCATTGTAATTTCTTATTCCTTCAGCGACTCATGGTTGTCCGTAGTGAGGCTGTACCGCACGTTAGTTGTATGTCCCTTGGTAGATGGACCCTAGGCTTGTTTCCACTTCTTGACTATTTTCAATAATCCATCCATGAATATTGACCTGCATGCTCTGTATAAATATGGTTTCAATGTTTTCAGGTATATAGCTGGGGTAAGAAGTATGGGATTGCTTGGTAATTCCACATTTAAGTGTGTTATTTTCCAAAGATGAACCACTTTATGTTCCCAGAGTTGGGAAAAGGGTGCTCAGTGGTAGAAGGCTTGATAACGCATAGGCCCGGGATTTGATCCTCAGCAACACACACACACACACACACACACACACACACACACACGCACACACACACATTATTCAGCTAATTTATGACAGCCATTTTACATTCTTACCAAGAATATACAAAAGACTTGTCTTAGTTTTTTGTTGCTCTGTTGAGACACCAAAGTAACTTATAAAGGAAGTGTTTAGAACCACAGTCTTGGAGCCAGGACCATCTGAGATGTTCCTCCCACTGAAGTGAGCACACATCTGACAGCCATTGTGTTCAATTCATCCTTCTCTAGGGAACTATCCTCTAGAAGACTTAAACATTTTCTTTGGAATTTCTAGAAAGTCCTTCTTTATCTTTAAAGTTTGCCGTCTTACGATTTTTTTTTTAAAAAATAAGGCTTGTGACCACATGGTAAACCTTAAAATAATCTCAAGTTGCCTGCCTTGATCATGTCCTCGTGTCTTCTCTTTTAAGCAAATACCTGCAGACATGTGCCATCTATAAAATCACTGCTTCTGTACCTTTGTCTTCTTTGATGCCTTCTCCTGGGTGTGAAAAGTGTCTCAGTATCTGTCTTAGTTACGGTCACTATTGCTTCAATGAAACACTGTGACCAAAAGCAAGCTGAGGAGGAAAGGGTTTATTCGGCTCACACTTCCACATCACTGTTCATCACTGAAGGAAGTCAGGACAGGAGCTCACACAACACAGGAACCTGGAGGTGGAAGCTGATGTGGAGGCCATGAAGAAATGCTATTTTCCAGCTTGCTCCTCACACCTTGCTTAGTCTGCTTTCTTGTAGAACCGAGGACCAGCAGCCCAGGAATGGTACCTACCTTGGGCTTGACCCTCCCCCATCACTCACCAATTAAGAAAATGCTTTACAGCCTTGCCTAAAGCTGGAGTTTATAGGGGCATCTTCTCAGTTGAGGCTCCCTCCTCTCTGATGACGCAAATCCAAATCGACATAAAACTAGCCAGCAGGGTGTCCTTCTAAACAGGTCTTAAATACACACAAAGGTGCACACAGTGAGAGTGCTGTTGGGCTGTCCTACCTTGTTTCTTTTAATAACTCACCTTAAGAATTCAGGGCTTTTGTGGCAATAGAACACATTTGCTCACCAGACAGCTAAGTATTTCACCTGCTGCAAATGCCCTGCCGTCACTCCCCAGTTCTTGGGCAGCTGGTCTGGCTTTTGAAGCCTCTAAAATGTTTTTACTTTAGTCCCTATTAAGTGTCATTTTCTTAGACTGCAACTCTATCTTCTTAGCATTCTTTGGATTCACCCAACCGTATCTTAGTTTCGCTGTCAATCAATCACAGATTAGCAAGGCATATTGAGTTTCCCTCCCTCCCTTCCTCCCTCCCTCCCTCCCTCCCTCCCTCCCTCCCTCCCTCCCTCCCTCCCTCTCTCTCTCCTTCCTTCCTTCTGCCAGGCATTGAGTTCCGTGCCTCATACTCAACAGGCAGGTGCTATACTGCTGTGTTGCCTTCTAGCCCCTTTTACATTTTATTTTGAGAGGAAGGTTCCCTCAGCTGCTCTGACTAGAATCAAACTTGTTGTGCTCCTGTCTCAGACTCCCAAGCAGCTGGGGTTGCAGGTGTGCATCACTACAGGGGCCTAAACTTAAATTTAATACAATTTATTTATCACAACAACAAATAAATTGATCACAACAAATTTAACAGAGGTAAGAAAAGATACAGTTAAAGGAAAAAAAAATCTCCGCAGAGTGTTTATAGCGTTCTTCACAGTGTATTCTAGAAGGGCATTCACTGACAACACTGGGAAAACCAGAGCTCAGTTTGGTAGCTGCAACAATTAGCTTCTATTTAAAGAGCCAGGCCAGGAGGAAGCAAACCATCACCTCATCTTAAGCAAATTGACTGTGCTCGGTAGCAGCTGCGGGGAAATAAGGCTCAGCACTGCCACGGGTTATTTCCATGCTACTAGATGGGGAAGGATTTTCCCGCCATGCTTTTCATGCATGCTCCACATTTTCTGAGAAAGTAAAAGTGAATTAAGACCTCACTACACCCTCTCTTGTCTTGCAACATTTTATTATTCACTTCGAACTGGAACAATGTAAATCTGCGAGCTCCTCGATGAATTGAATTTCCCTCAGTGCTTCTCTGCAGCAGTCTCTGTTTGGTGAGCAGCTAGTGAGCTGTAGCGGTCCTTCCTTTATTTTCAACCACGTCTGGGCAGTGCAGCCTGTGCATGTGAGTGTAGTACCCACAGAGACCAGTAGAGGGCTTCGTATTATTTTGAGCTGAAGCACCAGGCAGTTGTGAGCTTCCCTGTGTTGGTGTCTTTGCAGGGAACCAGAAACCCTGGTCCTCTGGAAGAGAACCAAGCACGTTTCACCTCAGCCGTCTTCCCAGACCCAGCTCCTGTCTTTCTTTAAGATGATTTTTTTGTATTCTTTCACCTCTTCTCTTGCCTTCTAAATTCCTATTTCAATTCATGACATGGTGAGAAACTAGACAACCATGCCACTTACACCTACCTCCGAAGCAGACCCTCAGCATGTCTGAAGACGGTGACTGTGGAGGACTGATTTTGATCTGCAGAATGGGTTTGGTGTGAGTTATTTAATGCCCTGAGTTAGGAAAGAAAACAACAGCAGCAGCAACAACAACAAAAACCTCACTCATGGGGCTGGAAAGATGGCTCAGGGGTTAAGAGCACTGGCTCTTCTTCCAGAGGTCATGTGTTCAATTCCCAGCAACCACATGGTGGCTCACAACCATCTGTAATGAGATCTGGTGCCCTCTTCTGGTGTGCAGGCATAACATTCAAATCTTTAAATAAAATAAAATAAAATCTTATAAAAAAAAGAAAGAAACCTCACTCATGGGTTGGGGCTCATGAGCTAGAAAATTTGCCCCAGTCCGGGAATTCATCTGTGAGTCCTGCTTGCATTTGACAGGAGCTTTGTACAGATTTCATTTTCACCTTTACCAAACATCTGGATAGACTGCTGCAGCTTTGCAAGTCAAACAGGACGTGTGAACCCCTGCGAGGACATTATAAGGCTTTTTATCTCCATACTTCATAAGATAGCAAAGTTCAGGGTTTTTGTTTGTTTGGTTTTCGTTTTGTTTTGTTTTTGACACAGAGTCTTACTATGCAGCCCTAGCTGACCTGGAACTCACTATGTAAACCAGGTTGGCCTCTAAAATATCTGATTCTGCCTCCGAGGTTAAAGATGTGTGTCACCACGCCTGATGTTTTTTGATTTTCTTTTTACATCTAGAAACTTTGTGTGTGTGTGCGTGTGTGTGTGTGTTGTATGTGGAGACCAGGAGTCTCTCAGTATTGTCTGCCCACCTTATTTAAGACAGGGGTCTCACTAAATCAGGAGCTCATCAATTCGCTACACTGACTGACTAGAGAAAGACAGGCATCCATCTGCCTCCACCCCTGAGCGCAGTGTTAGCACTGTGCACAGCTTTTATGTGATTGCTGGGGACCCAGGGTCCTCGTGTCTGCTCGGTAGACATAACACTGCCTGAGCTGTCTTCGCGGTCGCCTCATCTAGAAGGCTTTACTTGAAACAAATTCACTTAATTTGTATGCCATGGTTAATCAGCTTTATCCGGCTGATGGGCTCTACTTCAGAGTGTGACCAGCGGATTATTATTGTTGCTCTTGCATCTTTAACATAGCTTTCATACAACTGCATATTCATCCAAGAAGACACTAATCCAATCGATTGTGTTCTGTGGCTGTGGTTCATTAGCATGAGCTGGGTTTCAAAAGCCTCAACGATTCCTGAATTGTTTTGACTTCATCTTGATATAGCCGTTTATTTCCTTGTCCTCTACAATTAAGGGTGATTTCCCCCAGTTCTGTTTCATAGGAGCAGATCTGGGATCATTGTACGAGTAAGAATTGGTCGCGGTATGTCCGGTATTCCTGTCCCACTCTTTTGGTCACATCTGCATGAAGTGGAGCTGCAGAATGTCACATAAATGATGCTTAAATTTGAGTCTCTCTGTCTCTTGTTCTCTCTCTGTCTTCTCTGTCTCTGTCTCTCGGTGTTGTATATGTGTGTGCACGTGTATGTACTTGTGGAAGCCAGAGATCAGCATCATGTGTCTTCCTCGGTTGCTTTCTGAGACTGGAAATGACCGGAAGAGACCGGAGGCTTTTTATAGAATCAACGTCAGAGTGACTGTGAGCATCCACCCTTGAGATGCTCTGGCTTTCTATAATCAATAGGATTCTGGACCATGTTGGCCTAACAGTTTTTAACCCATATTTCCTTTCTAATTTTCAAATATAATAAAGAATCTTCCCTTTAAGTCTTCATCTGATAAAGGGTTTGAAATGATGAGCTGTCGACACCTCACTAGAGAATGAGGCCAGTGAGCGTCAGAATCATCTCTTCCTTCTCTGTGGGTGAAGGTAGATCTGGGGGTTGTCTAGCATGTATCCAGTTTACTTCTTTATGAGGAATCACAGAAACATGGCTGAGAAGGGAAAATAGAATTTTGAATTCTATCTGCTTGAATGAAAGGCTTGGGGTTATTTGAGCACCGTGATGTAATTTATCATTTTGAAGTGAATCATTTATTTCAATGGCTGTAATCCATAGCCTGGGCTGGGTCTCAAATGCCATGTGTCATGTGAAAATTGGCTGTGGCTTCAGGTTTACACGATGAAGAGTAAGCCCTGAATGACTCTGGGGAAAGGCTCTCTGCGCTCAGGACTGCTTTCAAGAGACCTTTTGCTTGGATAGCTCGGTGCTGTGTGACCGCTTGGGACTAAGTTCTATGGCTTTGCACTTGAGTGCTAAAAGGTGTGTGCCTCAGTATACGCACACTTCCTTGCTTTATGGACTTTTCTGGGGTTCTTTTTTTTTGCAGTAAGTTTCAGTAGTTTCAACTGCTTTAAACCTTTCAAAAGTAGATATTAAAATATTAAAGAGAACTGCAAGTACAGCCCAATGGTGAAGACCTTACCTACCACACAAACAGACAGACAGACAGGCAGGCAGACAGACAGACAGGCACGCACGCAAGCACGCGCACACACACACACCTGGAATGATCTGTAATCCTAGCACGTGGGATGCTGAAGCAGAAGGACCATCATGCATTTGGTGCTACACAGTAAGTTTCAAGCCAGTTTGGGTTGCAGAGTAAAAAGTCTCTCAGCAAATTAAAAAAAAATGAAGGAAGGAAGGAAAGGGAGGGAGGAAGTCAACAAAAAATTTCATGTATCTGACAAACCAGATTACATACAGTGTGGGCTTGTGGCCGCTGGACAAGTCTTTGGCTGCGAAGGCTGGAAGGATGAAAGTCACTGTCCACCGGCTTTGAATTTCAAGTCCCGCATTAGTCTTAATTAGTGGACATCCTGCCTCTTTTAAGCTGGATTTCCACCCCAGTTTTTTTCCTCTTCCTCACAATTTTCCCCTCATAGGTCACTGCCAGGGTTCACGCTGGCTCTGGCTTAGTGTCTGCCTCTAAGCTAGGAAACTCTGAGAACTGCTTTCAAAGTGGGGGAAAAAAAATCAGACACAGAAGAAAATTTGGCAGAAGTCAAATCACTTCATTCCCTTGGCCCTTAATTAAGGGAACTGCAGAAGTGTTAATTTAATTACATTTAAACACCTCGTTGAAAATTAGCAGTCCATTAGCTGCAGGCACACACACATCTGTGATATGAGTCCAAAGACCTTGTTTCAACTTTAAGAAACAAATGCTTGATCTGTGAGGAGTCTTATATTTTATTATAGTCTTATTCCATCTCACTGGGTCCACTACATACTATCTAACACCACAAATCCTTCTGAACCACGGCCCTTGTTTTTACTCCTTAACAAATTAGAACTGTACTTATTAAAATATGTTATTATATTCAGTTCCTAGCCACAGACACGAGGCGCTTACATCGTGCATATACGTCTGTGCAGGCAGAATAAAGTGGACAAAAAAGAGAGTTGGAGAGGGCTGGGGAGATGGCTCCCAAAGGCATGAGGAACTGAGTTCAGACCCCATGTACACCCATGGACAAAGTCGGATGTGGTAGTGTGCATCTGTAACCCTAGCCTGGGAGGTGAAGAGACAGGTAAGATACCTGGAGGTCACTGGCCAGCCAGCCTAGCTGAATCAGTGTGCTCCAGGCTAAGTGAGGGATCCTGTCTCCAAATATTAAGGTAGAGGGGGGTGATGAAAGAAAGCATTTGCTGTTGACCTCTAACCCCCACATGCATGTGTGTACTTGTGCAAACACACCCTCTTGTACATGTACACACACGTGTAAATGTCCCTATATTACACACACAAGCACACACACACACACGATAAAAAAAAAAGAAAGAAAAGAAAAGAATGAAAGAAGGAGGTGAGGAAGAATGGACTGTTCAGGGAATAGTGGAAAGCTCATTAATTAGACCCATTTTCAGGGAAACAGGTTTTGAATAAACAGATCCACCTGCCAACCAGAGGTGAGGCCCAGGCATCATCCATCCCCCAGCAGGTCCTCTGGACTCATCCGGCCCTGTGACAGGGCTTCCAATGGCTACTTCATCAGCTGACTGCAGGTCCCTCACTCTGCTGCTGCAGCAGGTGAGCCTGAGTCGTGTTAGGGCAGGAGCTGAGCTTAGCAGTGACTGGAACATCATCTGGAGTCAGAAGAGCCTTTGAGACAGGTGACTTTTGGCTGGATGTCAAGGCCGCACTTGATTTCCACCAACAGAGAGAGCTATGTCTGATTAAAGGCTAAGAATGGATGGCATTTGATCTCTAAGTTCAAATATTGTCACAGGGAAGGGGCTTCCCAAAGGGGAGGGCTTTTCTGAGGACAAGGTAGAATCCCTCAACCTCAGCAGACGTCTCAGGACTGAGCTCACACTGCTGTCCAGATACTGTGTTCAGATGCCCTCAACTCTACACTCTAGGAGGCAGGAGCCACTGTTAGCTACTTTCCCTAAAGGAAATATGTAATGGAGAGGTTGAAATGCTCCCCCACGATCACTGTTAGGACTTCGTACAAGCCCTGTGGCTCTAGGACTGTGCTTTTGACTCCAATAACAGTGAAATCTGTAAAACTGGGCCTATGCTTTGCAGTTCATATGGATACTTTGGGGTTAGGTTGAAAGACAGTCAGTTCTCCACAGCTGTCATGGAGTCTGGGAGTCTCCTACATTTTACTTTCTCAGGTGCTGTTTTCTGTTTTCATGTTCCTAGTAAGCTATCAGATTTCCTTCTCTCTCTCTCTCTCTCTCTCTCTCTCTCTCTCTCTCTCTCTCTCTCTCTCTCTCTCTCTGTCTGTCTTTAAAGTAGGTGAAGAAGGAAAAGGAAAGGAAGGAAGGTAAGACTGGAGGTTAGTTCAGCCAACCAATGGGAAACAAGTCTGTCCCTTTCCCTGCTCTCTGCTTCAAGCCAGATCTCTAAATATGGCTACATTGCCTAGGTATCAAACTCCCCTCTGACAGGTCATCTGTGTTCTGGCCTCCTTCAGGAAGTCCCAGAGGCTGAGCAGCCCACTCCTCACTAGTCCATTTCTTTCCCAGAATCCCCTCCACTTCCACAAGTATCTCCTGTTTTAAATCTCTTCTTGAAGCAGATAGAATGAATAATACCTGTTACGTGGTTGGCTCCTATCCATAATCCTTTTGTCAAAGATTAACAGTGGGAATGAATATGAGTTTAGACAGAGCCCTTTGGGTTCACTGGGTTCATTTTAAGTCAAATTTTACAGAAAGAATGTTTATTTAGCTCCTTGCTCTGGTTTGTGGCCAGAAATTAAACTATAAAATGTGGGTGCCAAAGAGTGAAGAGGTTGCACTGGGTTTAACCACACAAGTCCCCCAAAACAGCTCTCTCTCTCTCTCTCTCTCTCTCTCTCTCTCTCTCTCTCTCTCTCTCTCTCTCTCTCCATTTTGATATATGTAGGTGTGCAAGTGTGTATACATGGAGATCAGAGCTCAACCTAGGATGTTTTCCTAGAGTTGCAAGCGTGCACCATCATGCCCAGTCTTTTTACGCAAATTCTGGAGATTGAACTCAGGTTTTTACACCTCCAGGACAAACATTTCAATGACTGAACCATCTCCCTGCCCCCCAGTTACTACTAGCTCTTAGACTCAAACACACTTCCTCACAGGTTTCCCACCAAAAATTCAAAAACTGTTGTGATGAAGTCTTCCAGATAGCCTCTGACACCCTTCAAAGTATGGGGACTCTGTGGTCGACAACCATTCTACCAAGTTTTACCAAGGATGGGCCATATGTCAGCCCTCTGCTAGGTACTCAGAGAATACACAGCTGGTAGACTGGGCTCTTATCCACCAACAGCTGAAAGGGAAGTGGAAAGTTTGGGTGATCGATCAGAAGAGCCACCTTGGTCTCCTCTTCTCTTGGTCTTAGTCACCCAGTGTGGTTGGAGTGTTTTGGGATAGCTTTTCATAAACATGATGTAAAGCTGAACTTTAAAGGATGGGGCCTTACAACTGAGATGACAAGGAAGGACATTCTGGGTCTGAGCAGAGAGGCAAACAAGACATCAGAGGTCCAGCCAGATGATGATCTAATTTGATGAACCAACGCTCCAGAGAAGGACACCATCAGGATGACGGCCACACTCCCCAAAGTTGGAACCTGCTCCTTTTCTTTTCACATTTATTTTTCAGCCATAGGCTCACTATCTTCTCTCTCTCTCTCTCTCTCTCTCTCTCTCTCTCTCTCTCTGGAAGAAGAGGGGAAGATGGGGAGAATGAAGGTTAGTTCAGTCATACAATGGATACAATGGGTAGAAATAGAATTGGTCCCTGGGGGATGAGGTAGTGCCATCACAATCCCAGGGAGAGCACATTCTTTCTGCCCATCCCCACCCTCTCTGCTTTCTCCAATTGCTCCTCTCTGACCCATCTCTTGGGGGTTTTATTTTTCATCTCTTTGGTGGTCCTGCTGTTTACTTGTTCATTAAGTGATTTATACATCCCAGGCTGCCTCCAAGACAAAGTGGGAAGAAAACCAAATGCAAATGACTGGAAAGAGAAGCCAGGGTAAACACAAAGCAATGGTCTCTAAGCCTGCGCATACATTTGAGCTGTCCAGGGTGCTCCACCTTGGCTCAAGGCAGTATCCGGGCGGCCCTCACAAGAATGTGTGGGGAGCTGGGGGCAAAGCCTCTTCATGCTTCCTTCTTTGCCTTTTAAAGTAAAGATCAACAAGATCTCAGGTTTTAGAAGGAGGTCTCCGTTAGTTCTTGGAGTGGCCCGCATCCTTGTGCTATCACAACTAGGTTCCTACTACAACTGCGGATCCATGGTTCCCTGGGTATGTTCTGGTACATGAAGGTTAAGGTCATTTGCTGAAGAAACTTCTGGAGCTGTATTCTGATCTGCACTGGGAGCCCGTGTTTGCCTTTTGCCAATTCAGACAGTGTGGGTAAGGCCCCTGGTTTTCAGTGTGAGTTCATGCTCAGCTTTCTTCCCTGGGACAGAACCTATGGAAAGGTAACTCAGAAGATTGTTTTGAAAATAACTGGTACCTCTTAGTCAGGTTTGATGAAGTCAGTAATGGAATCTCAAATCGTGGTGGATGGGTGACCTTAGAACAATGGTTCTCAACCTTCCTAATGCTGTGACCCTCTAATACAGTTCTTCATGTTGTGGTGACTCCAACCATAAAATTATTTTTGTTGCTACTTCATAACTGTGGCTTTGTTACTGTTGTGAATTGTAATGTAAATATCTGATTTTTCAGGGTATCTGATATGAGACCCCTGTGAAAAGCTCATTTAACACCACCCCGCAGAGGGTCACAACCCACAGGTTGAAAAACCTTTTCTTAGACAACTTACAACACTCTTCAGTTTAGAGATTAATGTATTGAAGACTCATATTTTAAGTCTTGATCCCCACAGATGAGCTATGGAAAGGCAGTGGAACCTTTAGATAATGACAGGGAGGGCTTTTGGTCATTGAGGATGTCCCCTTGAGGGGAATAGTGGGATCCTATTCTTTCTTTTTTACTTCCTGACCATGAAAAAAGCACTTTGCTATGATGCGCTCATTCTCCCAGAATATTAGCGGAGGCCTACAAACAATGGCTGGACACCTGAAGTCCAGCACCCAAAATAAGTCAGTACTACAGGCATTTGTTTGAGGGACAGAAAACTTAGAGCACGGAAGGACTGAGTAGTCAAAAGCTCCTCAAGAGGTCACAGTTGAGCTAAAAACATCATTGACAGGAAGCAGCCAGTTATAACAGCATCTAGAACAAGAAGCCTTTGAGGTAGAGAGGGCATTGAGCGCAGAGTTCTGTCAGGGGCTTAGTTTAACACACAACACAACACACATACACACACATGCATGCATGCATGCATGCGCTTGCGTGCGCTTGAGTGCAAAGATTCACGAGGGAGTCTGCCTCTATACTAGATACTGTGGATACTAGAAGCAGACACAAGACCCCTCCACTAGAGCAAAGATCTTATTTTTCACAGCTGCCCACAACATTGCTTCTTCACACTCCTTTGCCATGGACAATATTTGGAGGCAGAATCAGTGATGTTTACTAATGGAATGTTGGGGTGAAAGAATGATCCAAGATCCTTTCTAAACTGGGACCCTAACAAGAAGAGTGTGAATTGATGGTTCGGGTAAAGGTTGATGAAAAACGAAGTATTACTTTGGACAGGGAAAGCTGACAGCTGGAAGATGTCTATATGGAAAGCAGTCCAGCATAAGAGTCTGGGGCTTAGGAGCAAGGGCCAAGGCTGGAGGTATGCTTGGTAAACACTCCCTTGGCAGACGGAAGGTCTTGACCACCTGAAGATTTGTTCACTAGAGATTGCTGTCTGTTTCTTCCTCACCTGGACAGCAGGCTTCCTTGAAGCTACTGTTAAATATGGATCCCTGTTCCTAGACACCTTTTGTCTCTTTCATGTGATCCAATTGATAGGTAGATGGATGAGAAGAGAGATGGACGATAGATTGATATTTCTGCATTGATATTCAATGTGCACACTGCACTTTTTGAAAACTTATCATTCTTCCAGAATTGAGTTTGGCTGTGATGGTGGAGGCCATGGTTCATGGTTATGAGACAGGGCAAATGAGCAGTTGAGGATGGTCCTGAATTCTCTGACCTGGTGGATTTGGTTTTGAACATCTTCCTCCAAGCAGGAGGAGGGAAAAATAATCCTGTTTGTGTAAGCCACCAGAGTTGAGTTTGTGTGTTACGTGTTAGCCATGCTGTATCTTCAAACCACCCCCCTAAAAGCATACCCAGTTGCCAAGGCAACCATGCTGGGAGGCAAGGCCTCATGGGAAGTCTATAGAGGTAAGGTTGTGCCTCCGTGAAGCGAATAATGCTAACTCTGAAAAATGGCGTGAGCCTCCATGTTTGATCTCTCACTCTTTCATCTATGATGTCTCTATCCATGTTATAACACACAGAAAGACTTCCATGAAACACGCCTGCTGAACTTTGAGTAAAAGAAAATTTCTTGTTTATAAATGGCCCCATCTTTGATATTTTGTTATAACAGTATATATAAATTAAAACTGACTGGACATACATATTACTAACATATAAATTTTAAATAAAATAAAATTAATCTCCTCAAGGAAGAGCAACTTAGATAAATACTTCATTAACTCAAACTCAACAAGATAAATTCCAGTAAGTCATGAGTCTCTTAAAAATGTTCAACTCCTGAAGGCTAGAGACAACTCAGCAGCTAAAAGTGCTTGTTGCTTTCCCAGGGAACCCAAGTCCCAGCAGCTATGTCAGGGGGTTCACAACTACCTGTAACTCCAGCTCCCGGGGCCCAATGCTCTCTGATGGACCCTGAAGCCACCTGCACTTACACATGCATAGACTACCACAGAAAGACACACATACGCACACATAATATACAAAATAAATTAAAATCGTTTTCAAATTTTCCAACTCTTTATAATAATGCATTATATTTGAATTTTTGGCATTTCAAATATTAGCATGATGGTTTACAACCAATTACGCCGTTCTCATGTACTTTTTAATTTATTTTTGAGAGGGTGTCTCACTGTTGCCTAGATTGGTCTCAAACCTAAGAATTCTCCTGCACTGGCCTCCTGAGTAGCTGGGATTATAGGTGTGTAGCGCCTGGCATGCCTTGGAATTCTCACCTACCTAAGCATCTCTAATCCTGATTAGAGTTATAATGAGTCTGTTATATATTGCTAATGAGCTATGTCAGGTTATACCTCTCTGTCAAATCATAATCCAAACATCATTTTTCCCTTTTAGCTTCAGATGGTGAGCTCTTTAAACATTTAATTCACTTCAACAAGGAAAACAGAACACAATGAGATTCCTCCTACAGTTAGCCTGAAAGTATCAATAATACGGATATGGTACTTTTCAATACCCTTGTGTTTAGTTCCACATGTCCCAGGCCTTGGTAACTCACTCACTCAACAAGGGACAGACTTTGTACCCCAGGGGACTCAGGGGTGCAAAAGTAGCAGCTCTTGAGCAGGAACACAGCATGATTGATGTCTCAGAGCAGCTGAGGAGGGTGGACGGGAGTGAGAAAAGGTCCTCCGGAGCTGGGGAATGAGGATCCTAAGCCTTGTTTGGGGTTATTACCGCACGGACAAGGGGCTTCTATTCTGTATGCTTCAGAAGGATGCCATTTTAGAGCCCTTGTTCCAAACTGGAAGTTCTACCGATCTAATGCCACTTCCTGCCTGACCTCACAGGCTCCAGTTCTCCGCTCGAATGTTTCCATGTGGCCCTAAAAACGCTCCAATGCTGTTGCATTTGATGCCGAGCTGCAGTTCTCTAGTCGTAACACGTGCCACTCCCCTTCGTGTGACTTTCTAGAAACTCCCCAGCATGGGATTAAAGCCGTTCACATTCCAGCAGTACCGCTCTGTTTAACTTGGCGGCAGTGCTGCTTGGACACGGTCCCCTCCTGAGTCTCTCCAGCACATTCTCCGCAGATTAGCTGAGACCACCCAGAAGGGTGCTGGCTACTCTCTCCACTCTGCTTTGTTTTAGTGGGGGAGGTAAGGGCATCATGGAGGCAGAGTTGGTGCCACTTCGTTCTCATCATTTTTTGTTCTTCTGTGTAGATTGGTGATATTATGTTTCATAATTCTATTTCACCCACATAATAAGGGGCTACTCTGTAGGTAGCTAGGAAATGGCCATTATGGTTCTTGTTTCCCTCAGGCAAAATATTCACTGATAACCATATTTCTTCCAGTTAGAATGCAAAATTCCAGGTGCATTTGAGCTCTTAAAAATTAAATACTTAAAAAATAGTTTATCAATTTGAATGCTCTTCAGAAACTCAAACCTTCAGACACATCAGTTGGTGAACCCTCTTTCTGGTGAATAGTCACCCTACTTGTCCATGTGGTGTAAGGTGGAGTACACAGTGGCGTTTGAGCATGTGCAATGCGGCATCAGGCAGAGTACATGTTTGTGTTTGAGCATGTGCAATATCCATTTCCCCCCAATTTCACTTATCAGAGAAAGCACTTTTCCTCCCATAAGGAGCAAATAAGAAACAGGAAAGGGACTGTCCTCAGTACTCCCGAGATAGAGATTTAACTAACAACATGTATATGTCCTCCGTCTCATTGGAAGACAGTAGCGAGGTTTGCTCTGTTCCACTCCTCCCATGTGGGAGCTCCTTCTTTGTCGTTGTAGTAAGTTGTATATGTGGTGCTTTGTCCCTGTGTACTTTGTCATGTGCCACACATGTACTATCAATACCCAAACTACAGTGCCCCCTAGCTAGTAACTACCACCACCACCATCAGCACCATCATCATCACCACCATCACCACAACCACCACCATCAGCATCACCACCACCATCATCATCACCATCAATATCATCACCACCATCACCACAACCACCACCATCAGCATCACTACCACCATCAGCATCACCACCATCAGCATTACCACCATCATCAGCACCACCACTATTCACCACCATCACCACAACCACCACCATCAGCACCACCATCATCACCACCAATATCATCACCACCATCACCACAACCACCACCATCAGCATCACCACCACCATCAGCATCACCACCATCATCAGCACCACCACTATCCACCACTATCACCATCACCACAACCACCACCATCACCACAACCACCATCATCACCACCACCATCACCATCAGCATCACCACCATCATCAGCACCACCACTATCCACCACTATCACCATCAGCACAACCACCACCATCAGCACAACCACCACCATCAGCACAACCACCACCATCAGCATCACCACCATCAGCATCACCACCACCATCAGCATCACCACCATCATCAGCACCACCACTATCCACCACTATCACCATCACCACAACCACCACTATTACCACCACCACCATCATCATCACCGCCACCACCTCACCACTACCACCGTTATTTTGTTCTGAATTCCCCAAAAGGCATCTGCCAAAGCCCTTCCCAGAGTTTTATCTTTGTGCCTTTGTTGAACATGAGAGACCAGGGTCATGTATCTTTAGGGACAATGTTAGGAAAATGACCAGCTAGTTCCCTGTGATGCTCTTTACTTGAGGGCCCCTCATTCCACTCCTGTGGAACCTTGGCTCTCTTCATCCTCTCTAGTGGCTATATACCTGAACAGTCACAATGGGGACCCTCTTCCTTCCCCACCTTCCCTGTGTGGGGCTAGGAGGGACCCCACAAAGGCAACAAGGTCCTTTTTGCACCTCAGTTTTACTCTGCAGAACAGATGAAAACAACATCAAAGAAAATTTTGAGCTTTGTCTCCAGACCTTAGAAAAAGATGACATGTGTGTATGTGTGTGTGTTTATTTATACTGTGACAACCAAGTATTTATTATTCTGATATTTGAAACTCAGAGAAACTTTGTCCAATACAATAATAAGATGAACATAAATTGGTTCTCATTCCCACCCATGAGAATCTACAAAAACCACAATAGCATTAAAAGAAACCTCATTTCAGTAAAACCCTAGGGACACACACTGGTCACGGGGGCGGGGAGTGCATGTAGAGAAAACCGAAGATGTGTAGATGTTGGGAGCATCTAGATACTTCAAAGGACCTCAAGGCTAAAGGTTCCTGTAAGTCTAATTCTGTCTCAGAGCAAAAAAAGACCATCTTCCCCACATGAGGGGGCACCGGCTTTCTCTCATTAACAGCCCAGCTGAGGTGCAAAGAAGAAAAGGAGGAATAGCAGGGAGAAAAGGACAAAAAGAAAAGGAAAATGGGGAGGAGGAGGAGGAGGAGGAGGAGGAGGAGGAGGAGGAGGAGGAGGAGGAGAAGGAGGAAGATGCCACGGTAGTGACACCAGGAAGCGAGCAGACTAGCTGGATGGACAACTGCCCAAACAACAAAAATAAAGACATGGACCCAGGACACTGGGAGCGCCAATGGGTGGGGAGGGGTGATTGACTAGCTCTGGCAGGAATAGTTGGACACTTGTCCCCAGGGACATCCCATAGAATAATGCTGTTTCCTGAAGAACAGGTACGTGTGTTTCATGAGAGCAGAAGGAAGGAAAGGCTGTGTGTGGTGAGCAGTTTCTCCAAAAAGCTGGTACTGCTCTGTGCTGGCTGCCAACTCCTTCTGCGCAAACACCTTCACCAAGGGCAATTTTAAGCTACAACCAATTGAATAACTTGTTCCAAAATTCCAGACTAGTTAATCCCCAGGTTCTACATGCTAGTATAAACCATCTCCGACACACCCCATGCAGTTATAATGTACAGATAACTGCCAGCAAGGTCATGGCACAGAGACAGGCCTCCTTGTTCTGTGAGTACCACATTTTAGTGACTTTAATGGTTTTCATTCAGGATTGTATTTCCATGAAGTCCAATAGCAGAATAGGTCTCAATAGCACATTCATAGTCTCAAAGCCACCAGAAAGCAAAGAGCCAAAAGACCACATGATTGGTAACATTTAAATTATAAATCATTGTATAAGTAACCCTTGGAACTACAGCAAACTTTTGAATGTGACTTCTCTATAGGAATTTTTGAAGTAAATGAAAATAATTGCCTCTAATTTTGTAGAGGAGTTAAGGTGTGTATGCTTCTTGACCTCTTGCTCTGTGTCCACTAAAACAGTTCATCCAAAACAGTACTTCCTGGACAGAAAGTTCTAGAGATGCGGAAAGATTTCATCACATGAGAAGTGTGCAGAGGAGACCTGACTCAGAGAGCAAGAGAAGCCAGCAGACCCGGGGGGTGGGGTGGGGGAAGCAAGTGTCATCCCAGCACGGGGTGACTGATTATATTGTCACCATGATCTGGTCCAGAGCTTTCCGCTTGAGGTCAGGCACTGTGGCCTCTCTGCTGGGGTACCCCACAGGAAGCAACACCAGCAGCTTCTCATGTGAGGGACGGCCCAGGAGCAGCCGTAGACGAGGACCGCAGTTGAGGGGCGTGGTCGTGACTGTCACTAGCCCTGCGTTCTGAAACAAGACAGAGCAAACAAGCACTTTAATGTCAGGTAAAACACAACTCTTTCTCCAGCCCAGGGCTGTTCTCATCTTTTCTACTCCTGCTCATTTATTACTTCTCACTGAAGTTGGGTGGCAAAGAGGCTGGCAGCTTAGGTGATGCCCTGTGAACCTTGCCAGTGCTCCCCCACCTGACGCCTCTTTAGACAAGCAGCAGGAAACACCTCGAAGAATAACGTCTTATTTTTTAATGATGAGTGAGCAATAGGAATGACTGTGTTATGGAAGTGACTTTGAAGATTGTAACTCTCAGCAGGACGGTGGTGGGGCATGCCTTCAATCCCAGCACTCCGGAGGCAGAGGCCGGCAGATCTCTGTGAGTTCGAGGCTGCCCTGTTCTACAGAGTGAGTTCCAGGACAGCTAGGGTTACACAGAAAACCTTGTCTCAAAAAAGAGAGAAAGAGGGAGGAAGAGAAAGAAGAGAGAGAGAGAGAGAGAGAGAGAGAGAGAGAGAGAGAGAGAGAGAGAGAGAGAGAATGTAACTATCCTTAAAGAATAGCAAAGATGAACTTAGGATCTGGTCTGTGTCTTGTGCAACAGCAGTCCAACAACACTGTTCACAGTCTAAGTCCACTGTAGTTTTTCTGACAGATGTTCTTTCCAGAATTCCAGTTACCACTCTGATGATTATTTGTTATTAGTTGTCATAATAGTAACTTCTGAACCCACACATTTATAAGGATCTGGAGTGAATTACTACAAGGTCTCCTGAGGTCTTATACACACCATCACATATCTTCATCCACAAGAGGCATGCAGTGCCTAGGGAGATGGCTTCATCAGTGAAGTACTTGCCTTGCAGGCCTGAGGACCTGGGTCCCAACCTCACAGAACCCATAACTCATAGAATAATAAAACCCGGGGCCGGTGACACATGCTGGGGAAGCACAGGCAGACGTATCCATACAAGCATATGATGCCCTCTGGGCCCCTCCCCAGCTGGTCCCCCTCCTACTCATGCTTCCCCAGTCACCTGGCCACCTTGAAGCCTGAGCCCAGAGGAAGGCCAGGAGCTGCCTCTGGCTTCCTGCATGGCCATCCCATCCCATCCCATCCCATCCCATCCCATCCCATCCCATCCCATCCCATCCCATCCCATCCCATCCCATCCCATCAAGTCACTGTGCTAGGGATCAGGTTCCAGGAACACTTTTCTCTCTTCCCCCAGTCATAAACTGCCTTGGAATTCTGGGAAATCAGAAAGCAACAAGCTCTACAGGAACACTAATCTGGCTCACACTTTCCAGAGGCCAAGGGCACTGTGGCAAGGGGGCTGGCACCAGGCTCACCCTGCTTCTCCCCAAACCTAAATCAACTGCAACGTTCTATGGTGGACACTGTCCCAAGACACCTTCATTCATCTGCCCACAGGAGGAAAAGCCAAAGCCAGGCTCCTCAGGGTGGTTTGAGAAGCAGCAACAGCCTGATGTTGTAAGGCGTCAGACGCAAGCCACGTCTTTCTCAGAGATGCCGAGGAACCTCATCTGTATAAAACTGACCCTTCCTTCCAAGCAGGACCACTCTCTCTTGCAATATTGTTCATTGCATTAATTTGTGTGTTTAGTAGCTCTCCGTCATCCTTTCCCAGAACCCCAAGTCTCCATCAGATAAACTGTTAATATGCTATCTAATATCCAGAGTTTCCCAAAGATGGCACAGGGTTTGAGAGGCAGAGCTCAGTCCTGCTCCTTTTCCCATTTGCCTTGCTCTAAGACCTCTGCAGAAAAGTTTGTAAGCATGTGGCTGTCTTCCTGAGGCAATTCAGGAGAGGGAACCTCTCAAGGAAGGAGCGGAGAGCCTGGTGGCTGCTTAATTGTCACATCAGCCTAGAAAGGAGCAGTGTGAGCCGAGGGGAGTGTATCTCTGAGACCTTCTGGCTCTGCTTTCTGCTCCTGTGACTGCTCAGAGCCCTAAGCTCCATGCTATTTATGGAAGAGAGCAAACACTGCTTTTCCGACCCTGGGATATTACAAGTGAATTTCCAGGGAGAAAATCAGCCTGCAGAATCATGATGCCCACCAATCCAGGTTTCCAGGGTCTGCTGTCAATCACATTGACCTTTTCTAGGAACTCAACTTTAGATAAACAATTCTCAAATGGCCCCTAATTGGAAACTTGCCTGAAACTTCCTGCTAAAGCAGTGGTTCTCAACCTGTGGGTCGTAACCCCTAAAGACCATTGGAAAACACAGATATTTACATTATGATTCTTAGCAGTAGCAAAATCACATTTATGAAGTAGCAACAACATAATTTTTTGGTTGGCGGGCATCACGGCATGAGGATCTGTGTTAAAGGAGTCACAGTGTTAGGAACAGCAAGAACCGCTGGCTAAAGCCAGTCTTGGTTCCGTGTCTTCCTGGTCTACCTTGGGCGTGCGGGTGGGTAACATACCTGCAGCGCAGCCAGCAGGATGCCACAGGCAATGGACACGCTGATCTCATTGTAGTAGTGGACCTTTTTCTTTCCATTTGCAGCATAACCGTGCACTTGTTTGAAAATGAGAATCAGAACCGGGGCGGCGTCCAGGTACTCCTTAATCCAATTGGTTCTGGAGGGATGCCATGGAGAGATATTCAGGAGAATATTTACTCAAATTTGGGTTGCTTTTTATTCTCTTCTTTTAAAAAAACTACCCTAGTTTATCTACACATTTATTTAGTTTAAATACACATTAAACTTGCCTTTTCTATTTAAAACAAAAAAGACTGGATTTTTAACTCTTTTCCACATTGGTCTTTTTTTGTATAAGGTTAGTGAAGATGAAAAACAAACTGGTGTGTGTGCCCAGCATTGCAAAGCTTGTGAAAGGTTGAAAGAGACAAAGGTCCTATAGCCTGGTCTCACCAAGCTGATACTCAGCAAAATGAGGCCTGCTGGGCGGCACTAAAGAACCAGATAACAAGCACATCCAAGTATTCCCAGCAAAGTGTTGATTTGGAAAAGAACACCGGAAGCCACAGAAACAGACTCCAGTTGCTCAGTGAAGCTAAGGAAGGAGATTTGGAGAAAGTGCCCCAGGAGGAATGAATGGATGAGTGGCCAGTAAGGAAAGAGGATGTGGGGAGGCCAGAAAACTTTCTGGAGCCCGAAGGATGGAGGGCTTGCCAGGCCATGGGTGGGCTGGTAGGTACCTGTAGATTTTGCAAGGTCTTCGACTTCATTTGGTAGGTGATGGAGGGTTTACCCTGCATTGTTGACCAGAGCAACTTGTGATAAAATCCATTTCAGGAACGTGGATTGTGTGAGTGAGAACTACAAAGTCATCCTTGATAGAGGGGAACCATAAGCCTGGCCGGGGCCATGCCACAGGCAGGAGGGTGGTCAAAGGAGGGCCAGGCCGGGGAGAACAGAAGGAGGAGGTAAGGGTTCCAGGACAAGGAAAGGAGCAAGTGGAGGAGACAGCAGTGGTAGCAAGGGGTATTAGCAGATGACGGAAGAAGGAGAAACCCTCGCTGGGGGAAGAGGCAGTGGCTTCTGAGAGAGCCAATGGGTATCAATGATACCTTGAAAATTTTGTCCTTCAACTCCAAACATATCTTCCTTGATTCCCTTACTCTGACCCCCTACATCTGTGCTGAAACTTCATTCTAGAAGAGATGGCGAAAAAAGAGCTAACTGCTTCCTGTTCCCCATTGGCTATTACATGCAACTAATTATCAAGAGGCGGTCCCTATTCATTTTATGGTTCAGCCTAATTACATGTCACTATTTTAAACACTCCAGAAGTGTATATTCCTCTGCTGATCTCATGACATGGCTCTCAAGGGTCTTCTGGCCCATTCAGCCAGCTTAGCCCCATTGTTAGTACTTTCCCACCTCACAGCGATGGAAGACGGAGAACATTCATTGTTTAGATCAACTCTGGAGCCAGAGTAGATGGCTGCATTCTCTCAGCTGCTTCCTCGTGTGTGGAGCCTGCTCCTGTGTTCCCACCTCACGTGATCATCGTGGGGATGAAGCGAGTTAATGTGGAAAGTGGCTTGTACTAATACAAGCATCACAATTTGAAATCTCAGAAATGCACTGTCTGGGCTCTCTGGATTTCCAGCATTCAGAGGTCCCCAATGACTCACGCTGCTGCCCGCAGGCCATGAACAGGCCAGCAGCTGCTCTCCATCCTGTGCCAAGGGAGATGAGCACCCCCAAGAGGCTGTGCCGTGTCCCAGACTGCATTCTGCTGTGTGATTTGTACTATGCTTTTGACATTTTCGTGATTTAAGATTCTGATCTTATTCATAATGATCAAAATTAACGTTAAAATATTTACTTTATGTTATGGGTATGAGTGCTTTGCACGCATGTAAGCATGTATGTATGCCATGTGCATACGTGGTGCCCAGAGAAGCCAAAAGAAGACACTGGATCCCCTGGGACCAGAGTTACAGACCACTGTGAGTTGCCATGTGAGTGCTGGGCATCAAACTCAGGTCCTCTGTAAGAGCAGCAAGTGCTCTTAATCGCCTAATCCTTTTTCCAGACCTGATTAAAATTTAAAAGAAGTAAATAAAATATGTGTAGAGTAACGGTAAATAATACACATTTTTAAAGGATTTGAGGATGATTATGAGCTGGTTTGCTGTTGGTTTTACTCTTTTAATCTCTGTTCTTTCGGGGGGCACCACCCAGCTCCCAAACAAATCAACACGGAGTCTTATTTTTACCTGTGAATTCCTGGCCTTAGCTTGGCTTGTTTCTAGCTAGCTTTTCTTAGCTTATCCTGTCTACCTTTTGCCTCTGGGCTTTTACCTTTCTCTATAACTTTTCTTTCCTTCTTATTTCATGTCTGGCTGTGTGGCTGGGTGGTTGGTCCCTTTTTTCCTTGCTCCTCGATCTCTTCCCAGATTTCTCCTCCAATTTATTCTCTCTTCCTGCCAGCCCTACCTATCCTTTCTCCTGCTTCGCTATTGGCCATTCAGCTCTTTATTAAACCAGTCAGGTGTTTCAGGCTGGCACAGTAACACAACTTCACAGAGTAAAACAAATGCAACATAAAAGAATGCAACACATCTTTGCATCGTTAAAACAAATGCTCACCAGATAAACACATGTAACGCATCTTAAAATAATATTCTACAACACGGTTAAGCAGCTCACCGATATTCTAAGGCAAGCTGATCACTCAAACATATTTTTCATTTACTTTACGTTTCTTATCAACTGATATTTTTTGTTTAGTCTTGGTTAATTTAATTTTATACTTATTCTTTAAGACATATGAGAGCAAATAGAAAGCTGCAAGAGCGAGGACCCCTGAAAGGAGAGTTGGTAAATTCAGGTCTTGGTAGAGGTCTCCCCAGACCTGGAACGGTAAGGTTTTTATGGTCAATTGGACCCATGTTACATGTTGAAAATACCAGCTATGGGCTTCAAAGGCAGCTCAAAAGAGTGACTTGGTACGTTGTCCACTTGCCCTTCCGTGTGTATGCCTGTGGCACATATGTATGTGGTATGTGTCTGTGTGTGAGGCGTGTACTGGTCACATGCCCATGTGCCCATGCAAAGATCAGAGGAAAACATCCATCATTCTGCTCTATTGTTCTCCATCTGATTCCCCTGGAGACAGTCTCTCTCACCAAAGCTAGGACCAGGCTGGCAATCAGCAAGTCCCAGTAATCCTCCTGTCTCTGCCCCACTCACATAACAATGGAGTGACAGGTGTGCTCAGTCATTTCTAGCTTTTTAAAGAACATTGTTTATATTATCATTTAAATTATGTGTGTGTTGTGTGTGTGTGTGTGTGTCTGTATGTGGGTATATATAGTTAGTGCAGGTATAAAAAGCCAGCGGTGTCAGATGCCCTGGAGCTAGAGTTAAGGTAATTGTGAGTTCCTGATTTGGTTGCTGAGAACTGGGTGCAGGTTCCCCGGAAAAGCAGTACATGCTTTCAAGCTCTGCACCATCTCTCCAGCACACACTCCCATACACGGGTGCTAGGGCTGCAAACCCAGGTCCTCAGGCTTGTCTGGGAAGTGCTCCTACCTCTGAGCCACCTGCCCAGCTCCCATTGGCACCCATCATTTTTAACTACGATGTCTTTCATTGCCTAATATACATCTACTGCAATTCTGGACACAAGAGGCTTTTAAATGAGGATAATGAGAGACTTTTAAACCTGGGCTCCTTGAACGCCTGGAGGGGTGTGTGTGTGTGTATTTGTGTGTGTGTGTATCTGTGTCTGTGTGCAAGTATGTCCCTATGTACATATTGTAGGTTAAGCGACTCTGTAACTGAATTGTATTCTCCAGAGGTACTTTATTTGATTATAGATTTATAAACAAAAAAGCCTATAAAATCAGAAGAAAAGTAAGCATAGTGAAAATGCTGAGTGGTACGGCTGTTTTAGATACATGGAAGGTGTATATAATGACAATGGGCGCAGAGGAGAGGACAGTTCTGTGTCGGTGATGGGAAGCGAGAGGGGTGGCAGTTTCTCAAGTGTCCAGCTAGTTTAGTAGTTCACTAAGTGCAGACCTCAAACTGACTTTTACTCAGCCATTTCTTCCCAGGAATAGACAGTAAGGATTATAGCTTCATTGTTAGTACCCCACATCTATCTGAGAGCATGGTATGAAGCAATGTTCTCCATGACACATGAGTTCTGATACAGTATAAACATACTAGAGAAAATTGCCCCCCTCAGGATAACATGGCCGAGAGGTCTAGGTCTCCTCGCCCTTGCTCTCGCTCCTGGGCTAGAAGTCCTACCTTGTCTCCATGCTTGTGACCCCACTGTTCTTCTCAGGCCCATCACTGTGGAGTGTCAGATGGGTGATAAAGAACCTGTCACAGAAGGCCCACCTCAGGGAGACAGAGGTATTGGGCCTCTCTGTGCTCCGAGAGCTAAGCACTTGGGCTTGCCTCCTTTAGAACCTTCTGAGAGGTGAGAGCCAGTACCCACCTACCTTGACCCCCATCACCCTATTTCCTCTCTGTTTTCTTTTGCAGGGAACCTACAGTACCCATGTCTATTTGATGGCTCAGATCTATTAAGCTTGTCCTTAATTAAAACAAAACTCAATTTTCTCCATTCAAGATCTTAAAAAGCGTGTCGCAATATTATGTTCCAGACTGGTGGAAAGTGAAGTGATTCGTCAGTTTTAGCCAAGAAGTGATTATTTCTGGGCTGGAGAGATGACTGAGCAGTTAAGAGCACTTTCTGCTGTTCCAGGGGACCCACGCTCAGGTTCCTGCAACCACATCAGGCAGCTGTTAAGAGCTTGTAACTGCAGCTCCAGAGGATCCAATACCTTTGACTTCTATGGGAACTTGCACATACATACCCACCCCCGACATACACATTATGATTATTCATAATTTAAAATATGAAATAAATCTTTCAACATTTTAAAAATAATGAAAAGCAGCAATGATTTGGGTCAGCGCCTTTGCAGAAGCCAGTTCTTACTTTTCACAACCACTTCAAAATAAAGCGAGAAAGAAAACAAAACAGAAACACGGTGAGACTTGACCCATGCAGTCTGTGCACATGGATTCAAATATCACACCGAGCCATACTAATATAAGCGGTTTATACGTCATTGAAATAAGATAAGTAATAAAAATAACGTTGAATCCCACAAACCTAGGGCCTACCATGGTAATTTTGTCCCTTAACAGTCAAAGACAAGCCTCCCTAGTTCATCAGCTCTGTACCTCAGTTTCTTCAGGTCTGTGACCCATCGGTCTCCCATCCTCCTCATGTAGTTCATCTCTTCCTCCTCCTCGATGATCTCTCGGATCTGATGCTTCACGTCTGGGTCTTTCACCACCACAAAAGTCCAGGGCTCGGTGTGGGCCCCACTTGGCGCGGTTCCTGTTGCCCGTCACATTAAAATCAACGTAAGACTGAAGAGGAGCGGAAAGTTGCTTGTTAAGAGGAAGCACAATAGCAGGTGTTGTGGTGATGCGTGCCTGGAATCCCATCCAGCACTAGGGAGGCCGAGACAGGAGGATCACAGGCATAAGTAAGGACGGTGTGATAAAGCTCTAGAGCAGTGATTCTCAACCTGTGGGTTGAGAACCACACAGGGGTCCAACTATCAGATGTCCTGCGTGTTGGACACTTACATTTCAATTAGCAACAGTAACAAAATTGCAGTTATGAATAGCAATGAAAATAATGTTATTGTTGGGGGTCATCACAACACGAAGAATTGTGTTGAAGGGTTACAGCTTAGGAAGGTTGAGAAGCACTGCCATAGAAGGAGGAAGAAGAGAAGAGAAATTTACCTTAAACACACACACACACACACACATATATATGCACACCCTCACAGGGTTGGGGTAATGATTGTTGTCACTTAGGTTAAGGGTACAGCTATCCAAGGCATTTGTATTCTTAGCTGAAACAAAATGTTCTTGACGCATTTTGGGTTAGAGCTGGGTCTCAGTGGGCATGGGACAAGCTCCACACAGGAGCTTAAATGTGGCTTAGACAGAGTAGGACCACAGCAAGGACAGTCATAGAGGAGTGTGGAGCAACATAGTACTTAGTTTCCCCCTCAGTGGACACAGGAATTTACATTTCAGTGACTTCATCTTGCTTCAGTTCACTTTGCAAATCCACATAAGGAAATCTTGCTACTTTCTTAGCTTGACTAATTACTGCACCTGAATGACAGAAAGGTTGTTTCCTGGAAGATAAACATGTAAATGTGAATTGAGTGTAGAGGAGGGGCCTGTTTCAACGAAGGGAGAGAGATTTCTCCTGCACTGTGCACTAACCTATTCAGAGTATTTAGTTTTAAACAGAAGTTCACACAATGTATCTATCGACTTCATAAGTTGTAAACTGTCATCACATCTTTTACACACTTACACACACACACACACACGAGTTAAAATGTAGCAAGTAAAAAATCACTGGCCATCACGAACAGTGGGAAAACCTTCATAAATAAACAGACGACTCCAGCCGTCTGCATGTTTGGACTTCAGTGCTGTTCCAACGCTCTCACAGCTTCGGGGGAGCTGATGTTCTCCAAGCCTCAGCACCCAAATTACCAACCTGCTGCCCTGATGACGTTCTCAATGACCTCCATTGGGACTTGCTCGCTGCTGAGGAACCTGACAGAGCGTCTCTTATTGAGGAGTTCGTAGAACTCCTGGGATCTCGTCTTCATTTCCTGCTCTGGGTACCGGGTGTGAGAGAACGGGATGTGCTCCACACTCTCCTCTGACTCCTGCCATTCATCAGCATCTGCGAATAGGAGACAGAAGCACAGCAAATTCAGCTACCTCCCTGGTCACAAGGTCACTGTAGGGAAGGGAATGAAGTTCCAGGAGAGTCTATGCGGTTACGCGATGTCAAAATAGCCAACCAAAGTTTGTAAGAAGGAAAATAAAGATCTGTAGAAGTTTCACCACTAACCGTGATCATCCTTCAAATTCTAGGCCTGTTAACAATCAAAGTAAAGGAGAGTTTTGCCTACAAAAAAAATAACAAATGGAAGTTTCTGTTAAATGGTAGATGCAATCTCCTACTCAGGTTACCAAATAAGGTAGTTTCGTCTTTGCAAAGCATTAGGCTGAGAACATAGTAAGACATTCCAAAGCCAAAAATGAAGGGAAAATAGGAACCTAGAGAGGCAAGTGCAGAGACCTGTTTTTCCTGCTTGCGTCTGCCAATTTCTGCAAGTCCAGTTTCCAGTTTCTGATCCTCAAGCAGGAAGGACAATCAAAATCCAAGCCCACACCACACACACAGTCAGAAGTTGAATCAGTTCAGAGCCTCTGGTTACATCCCTTGGCAAAGTGTGGATTACAAACAAGTCATCTTTCAGGAGCCTATGACATTTTTGGTGTGTCCTTCCTCTAACTTAGCGTTTCTTCTTGAAAGCACCCCAGTTGTCTAGCAGAAGCAAATGACAATATGTAAAGAATTTTAGGGAAAAAAACCTCAATAATTCAACAACGCAATCCTGCACACGGGGGAAAAGAATATCTTAAGTAAAAATTAGTAACCTCTTAAGTAAAAAATTAGTGTTTGACAAGGACAGGTGCCTTGTTGCTCTAAGAATTCACAGGCTTGCCGGGCGGTGGTGGCTCACGCCTTTAATCCCAGCACTCGGGAGGCAGAGGCAGGCGGATCTCTGTGAGGTCGAGACCAGCCTGGTCTACAAGAGCTAGTTCCAGGACAGGCTCCAAAACCACTGAGAAACCCTGTCTCGAAAAACCAAAAAAAAAAAAAAAAAAGAACTCACAGGCTCAAAAGAGCAAACAGCTAGGACACCACGCTTAGAGAAGGAAACAGGACAGGCTTATATGAATCTCTACAGTATTACTGAAGGAAGAAAAAAGTTAACATAGCAGAGATGAAAAACAGAACTTCTGAAAAATGATAGAATTATTTAGATTAAATTGTCCGAATAAAAGATAAGCAGATAGTAGTCAGAAAAAAAATCTAGGGCAAAGAGCAAAAGACAGCAAACACAGAAGAAAGAGCAAGGGAAACCAGAGGCAGTTTACTTAGGACCCTGGAGAAAAGCAAAGAAAGACATGAATGTCCAGTTATAGTGGCTTCGGTAGGGGAGGGAGGAAGTTGTACAGGAAACAGGTAAGAGAGAATACCAAAAGGCCAGCTTATAAAGTGTACTTAAAGGCCTTTAGGGTCCAATCCCACAGTCACACAGGATGGGAGCTTGTCTTCTGACTTACATACATGTACACACGCAGACAAAATCGGTAGCAAGACTACAGTTATAAATTTAACTTTGTGGTTGAGGGCTCACTGTAACATGAGGAACTGTATCAAAGGGTCGCAGCATTAGGAACATTGAGAACCATTGAGTTAGGAGGAAGTAAGTGTAATGGAGAGTTATCACAGGTACCTAGATGTCAATCATCACATATACCTAGCTATCAATCATTGTATATACTTTGCTATCAATCAGTTCTAAACAAGGCAGAGCATTGCCAGGTGTCCATATACACTTTCCACGTGATTCGGAAAACCTTGTGGTGAGGAAGCTGCAGAGGAGCATATGCAAGGAATGCTCCCTTGATTGCATGAATGACATTACCAACCCTAAGGCCCAGTCATATTTGCATAAGCTATAGGCAGCCAGGAGAATAGGTGGCTTCCAAGGCCAAGGTACCACCATGAAGCAAGGAGCTGCATGAGGCTTCCCAGTGCTAGCCGTTATCTCTGATCAAGACAAACAAAGAGACCTCATCACGTTGCAATGGGGTTGTCCTGAGTGACTTTCCTGTGCGCTGTGGGGCACATCCTGCATTCTCTTCTGGGGAAGATCCCCCCAGTCTGTCTGGGGAATGGGGACAGAGACAGCACAGAGGGTCCAGCCTATGAGCTCAGCAATTTTCTGCAGAGACCACAGTGGAGAGCTAACAGGGACCTCTGAAAACAAACAGTGCCACTTCTTTCTGCTCTTGAACTCCTGACTGCTCACAGGAATGTGGCCTTGGAAGGGAAGGAAAAAAAAAACCTCTGAAATTCTGTTTTCATGCCTCCTTTGTTTGAGGCTTCTCTGTGTGAGTGGTTACCCAGCAAAGAGCCCTATGCCTGGATCCTGGAGACAGACTGCCAGAGTCCTACCAGCCTAGGTGGGTGGTACCCTGCTAGAGCCGTAGTCTGCTGTGATGGGGATAATGGTAATGCCTACCTCATTGTAGTACCGTGAAGATGAAGTGGCCCACTCCAGCACCAGCTGGCTCCGTTCTGCTATGCGAGAGTGCTGTGGTCCCCAAGTCTCTTTGCTCATGCCTCGTCCTTTCTCCCATACATCTCTCCACCACATCCCTCTCACCTTTGGGTGTCTCCCAAGCTCTGCCTTCAGCCTTGTCTCCCACAGGTGAAGTCATTAGTTCCCCACGCTCTGAGCACCACCTTAAACTAGTGCCGTTCTGACCAGAATCTCTTACCTAACAGCACAGCTATCTTAAATCCAGCGCATCTTTATATCACCCCCCTAAACTGGATCCTTCTCTCTTGTCCATTGATAGCACAGCCTTAACCACTCCCTCTGTCTTCTGTGACATCTAAAACAAGATGCTCTTCACTGTAACTCGGGCATCCAAGGTCCTCCCATAATACCACCATTCTCAATGAAAGCTTAGAACAGGCATCCGTGTTAAGGGAAGTGCTTCCCAAGTGGGACCAGACAGTCCCCTATTTACACTGTCCGATTTAGAAGGTTTTAACTTTACCGTGTCACAAGAACACACCCATACAACCCATCCTGTAGTTCACTTTCAGTGGAGCATTCGACAATCCTCATGAGACTCGGTGTTTGCTTGCAAGAAAGATGCTGTATTAGATGGTTTGTCTCACACTAAGCTCACTGCACATGCTCACTGGTGCCTGGCTAAGCAGTCACATTTGCCTGGCTAGGTGCATCTATTGCATTTTCAATCCACAATATTCTTAACTTGCCACAGGCTTCTCAGGATATAACACCATTGCACATCAATGCATGTCTGTGTAGCTGGTACTCTGAGCAGGGTAACCTTAAGGATATGACACTAAGAGATAGTCCTCTTGAGAAACTCTCTGACTTGATTCTAATGCAGGCACATTTGTGTGCATGTATGCACGCATGCACACACACACACACACACACACACACACACACACACACACACACACACACACCAGACAGCCTCTGGGAAGCGAAGACTCACTGAAAATTAAACAGCTTCTTCTTCCAAATAGAATCTATTTCTCACACCCAGCTCAGGCAACATGTCCCAAATGTACTGTGGAATAACCCTTCTGTACACTGTGAAGATGTGCTACTTCCATTGCTAACAAAGAACCAATAAGCCAGTAGCTAGCCAGGAGGAGATGAGATGGCAGAGCCAAATGAGAGGACTCTTGGAAGAAGAAAGGTAGAGTCAGAAGGGGTCTTGAGGAGACAAGGCTCTAAGCAAGGTGAAAATGCCATGCTGATAAACAGTACCACCACGTGGTAGAGGGTAGAAATATGTGTTAGTTTAAGTTGAAGGGGAGCAGTTAACAATAAGCCTAAGCTATTGATTGGGCATTTATAAGTAATATTAAGTCTCAATGTGGTTAATTTTGGAGCTGGCTAGCAGGACAAAAGCGGCTGGCAGGACAGGAAACTTGGTCTACACAAATGCAGACTGCTCAAGACTCTTGTGAGAGACCCCTCCCCTCTCTAACTCTTTGAGCTCTTCTCTCTAGGGCCACCATAGCCATCTCTCTCTTCCCCACCTTCATACCTGCACATCTTCCCATCTTCTTGGAATCTCTCCCAAGCATTAGACCATAGGTGTAGGCTTGCTGTTTCTCCTCTGACATACTCTCCTGCTCCAGCATCCCCTGCTGCTCACACCTGTTAATCCTCGGGGTCAACTTTGTCCTTTCCCAAAGCCCCAACAGGCCCCCAAGCCTTCCCGAAACACCTTGTCCTAATTCCCCAGTGTTTGTCACTAGCCTTGTTTCATCTCATTCCCTGAACTGGATCTTTACCTTGCTAAGCACAGAGGCTGCTCCTCTTGTCTCTAACCTATTGGCCTGGCACGAGAAAAACTAGCTAATACCTAGACATGCCACTTTCTCAGTTTCACCATTCCTAATCAAAACCTGGCCACGCCCACTGCCACCCTATACAGTAGTCCCCCACTCCGCCCCGAGAAAGAGACTGTGTTTGCCAGAGGAGGCTCTGAGCTGGGAGAGACCCAAGCCTCCATGGCTTACGACTGAGTAGGGGGTGGTACCGGCAAGTGACCTGAGAGAGGACCCATGTTTGTCACGTATCATTCTGCTTTCACGGGAGTGATGGTTTGACTACGTGACTTGCTTTCCACAGCCTGGTATCAGTTTACACGTCATAAGGACACGCAGGGGGAAGCCCGGTCCTGCAATGGGTTGTTACCTGCTTCCACTTGAAGGAGGTCTGTGCTGTCTTTCAAGTCTTCATCCGCCCAGGGGCGAGCTTGAGTCTCCTCCTTCTTACTCTCCGGGCTCCTATCAGCGTTTTTAAAGACCCACACAATCAAGATGCAGACAACCGCTACCAGCACCGGAGTGAGGAGAAACATGGTCTGCAGTCTGACCGGGAAGGTCAGCACACTCCCACACTGGCGTTTATACGAACAGAGATGGAAGCAGAGAATGCTGGGAGTAGAAGCAAGAAGAGGGAGGTGTGCCAGGAAAGGAGCAAAGTACGCACTCTCAAACTCCGTGCCGACTTTGCAGAGGAGCAAAGATCACAGTCTCGTGCATGCAGGTTTGGTCCTGCTCCAATACATGCATTTCTCAAACTTGTGCACTTGCTCAGTCTAGTCTCAGATGTTAATCACCATGGGGTACGTTAAACGCTATAATGTGCTAGATCTTCCTGGCAGTGGATAGAAAGGCATTTGACCTTTCTCCTATTTAACTTTGCTCTGAGAGTGTCTCCAATCTGCCTGAAGCTAGGAAGTGCCCAGAGAGCTCACTTTTAAAAGAACAGATTTATAAATATAGATTCTGGTGCCCTAAAAGAAAACATCTAGAAAGAGACTTGTCTAAGTGCATTTTCAGCTTCCTGTGTAAGAGGCACTACCCTGAGATTGTATTTGTTTTCAGTAGTACGCATGCCAACATACGCAACAGAAAAGAAAGGCTCATGTTTTATGTTAGAGAAAAAAAAATTTAATCTAGAAAAAGTGATGCAAAAAGCCAAAAATGACTCTAAGTTTGAAATGTTTGGGGGACCTTTTTGTTTGTTTTGTTTTTATGCTTTTGTTTTGGTCTTAGTTTTTATCTTTGCCCACGTCTTTGCTGTTCAGGCTGCAATAACAGTCGACTGGGTGACTTAAATAACAAAACCGTACATCTTACCATTCTAGAGATTGGGAAGTCCAAGCCCCAGCTTCCAGCACACTTGCTTCTTCCTGGCTTGTATATGGCTGACTTCTCCCATTGTCCTTACAGCTGGGAGCGGGGAGAAGGCAGGGGAGAGAGGCGACTGTTCCACACTGAAAGCTTACCGTGTGGTCTCTGCATACTCCACACACTAAATCACAGATGCTTCACAAAGTCCTCGTGCAATAGATCGCACTATTGCCCCCATTTTCACTCAAAAGAATGAGGCACAAGGAGACCAGATAACTGCCGACGGCTACTAGAAGTTAAATGGACCATAAATAGTCCCTGTCTATTCGCCAAAAGGAACCCACATTGTGTTCTTCTGTAGAGTGGACTAGAACTCTTAGTTCAGAGCCTGCAGTGTTGAACCTGCCTGGGTCTGGGTGGGAAGTTGGAGATATCTGTTGTGGAATATTATTTTAACTAGGCAAAGACTGCTACATTTGTTTCTTCTGCCTTTGTTAACTGTGGACAGGTGTGTTACATTTGTCTATGCTGCATCTGTTTCATTACGTCAAGCATTTGTTTCACTTTGCCTGCCTAAAGGACCTGATGGGTCTAATACAAAGCTGAACAGTCAATAGCTGGGAAGCAGAGAAGTAGGTGGGGCTGGCGGACAGAGAGAATACATGGGAGGAGAGAAAAGAAGGAAGAATGAAGAGAACAAGGGAGAAAGAGAGAGACAAGCCCAAGGTCAGAAGCCAGCCAGCCACCAGCCAGCCAGACATGGAACAAAACATACAGAAAGGAAGAAAAGCAAAAGAACCCAAGGCAAAATGTAGATGAAGAGAAACAAGAATTTAAGGTAAAAGAGCTAGTGAGACAACCATTAGATAAGGCTGAGCATTCATAACTAATATTAAGCCTCCGTGTCATGACTGGGGAGCTGGTCGATGGTCCAAAGGAAAGCCTGCTGCAGACATGGGTGTTCTGGGTTAGTATAGGAGGCACTGTTACCTGACTACCCAGATGCATGCTCCTCTGGGTGTTACAGAAAAGGTTTAAAATATGCACATGCAAGGGGCAAGAAGCTTGGCAGCTGTATCAGCAGGAGCCTGGGTAGAGCAGAATGGAGATCAGTCAAGGCAGAAAACGGCCTCCAGAGGGAAGAAACTGGGACTCTAGAGTTTGGAACCCACTTTCCTTCCTGCCCCAGCTCACCTGCAGGTCTCAGGGAAGTGGGGGTCTGCCCCCACTATCCAACCCTTGTCCTGTGAATTCTTTCAATTCTCACCTGAGCTGGGCCCAGCCCTCTAAATCCAGTGCCTTCTCAGTGGCCAGGCTTCCGGCTTGTAATAGTGTCAGTACAGGACAAAGCTTCAGGTCACCTCTGTATCACACACTCACACTGGAATAACGGGACTTCCCTCGAGGAACAGAGCCTGTGGGTCAAAGGGCACCATGTGACTAATCTGGGGAACCTCTTTACTCGCAATACCTCTAAAGAGTGGTTCTCAACCTCCCTAATGCTGCTACCCTTAATACAGTTCCTCATGCTGTGATGAACCCCCCAACCATAAACTTATTTTTGTTGCTACTTCATAACTGTAATTCCGCTACTGCTATGAATTGTAATGTAATGTAACTCTCTGTGTTTTCTGATGGTCTGAGGTGACCCCTATGAAAGGATCGTTCTATCCCCAAAGAGGTCACGACCAACAGGTTGAGAACCACTACCTTCCTTAGAGTCTATCTGTCCTTTGTCCTTAGCCAGTGAAGGAAAGGGGAGGAGTGCTGAAGGAAGGTACAGGATATGGCACTAGGTGTTCCCACGCCACCCGCCACTGCTCTTCATCACTGCATTCTGATCCTCGGTTTTAATTAATTGCTTGGCCGCCTGCAGCCACCTTGCCGACCACCCCAGGAATAGTATTATTCTAGAAGACACCCCCTGAAACGAAAACAGTGCTGATGTTAAATCTAGGACATCTGTCTGTGCTCCTGCCTGCTACAGTTCCCAGTGTGTGTTTGCAGAAGACAAAGGAGGGCAACAGGGCACTCTCTAGGAAGACGCTGCCCAGTGGCATTGAGTGAGCCAACAGAGTTCACAGAAGCAAACTGTGATCTTGGTTAAGATCCAGTGTTCCCCAGTGACTTCAAAGGCAACTGTTCAAGGAGAAGTCGGAATGGGTGAGCTAAACTCTGCAATCTGGTCTCAGGTCAAATATGACGTCAGGGAGACACAAGGAACTTACAAGAACATTTAAATGAGTTAATCAGCCTCGTCTATACATAGTCACCTTCACTAATGCAGTCCCACGCAAGCACATGTCCCGACCTGACTCTCACTGGGCTGCCTTGTACCGACACCCATGGCGTCTTGTGCCAATAAATGCTTCAGTTAGGCTTTCCTCTGCCTGCATCAACCATCGAGTCTGCAGGAGGAGACACTTGCAATGAAATAACTCCACTCTCCAAAAGGAAACCGAAAATGAAGAGCCATGTCCCGGGGGCCTTCACAAAAGACAAAGTAGACCAGGGGGTCCCAAATTGAGACCTTTGGCCACTAACAGCAGTATCCCTTGTGGGAGGGGGCTGTTAGATATTCTATTTTTAGGCCCTTTCCTAGGCCCACTGACACAAAGACCCCAGGGCAAGGGTTAGCAGTCTGATTTTCACAAGCCCTCCAAACAATTCTAGTGATGGCTAAAGTTTGGGAAAGCCTGGGCTAGAGGGGAGACACTCAGCACAGACGTTACCTCAAGTTCAGATTCTCCAGACCAAAGCTTCACCCTTCTCCCCGCAACCCATCGTCCAGAGAAGCAGAGTATTCTCCCACTGAATGCTACTTGAACCGTTTTCCTACCACCCCTCTCAGCCATACTCAGCATCTTACAGACAACAAAATACCAGGGATCAATTCCAGGTCCTAAGAAGGAAAATTGGTTTTCTTAAATTACCTTAAGATGACAGACCAGGTGCCACCCAAGGCTGTGGTTGAGAAAGCAAATGATGCCCTCTCCTGTAGCTTTCCCACGAACACTTACAGTTCAGATCACAGAAGACAGGGGTCTCACCTGCGTGGGATCCCACCATCGAGTGACAGTGTCAGACACTGGGGATGATACGGTGCTAATCAAAGCTTACATCTTCCCTCTCCAAGCAAAGCACACATTCAGATCTACACTCAGTCTGCCTCCTTAATTCTCCACAATCGGAAAAGTGTGAGATTTCACTGGCTTGATGTATTGTTTAACCCAGTGGGCATGTAGATGTGCCAGTTCTGGGAGCCCCCAAGGACACTCCCGGCTATAAACAACTCTCAGGAAAGAAGCATAGAAGTCGTGGGGCTCAGAGAGTGGGGACTATGAAAGCATGCACCCATCCATCACGACTGTCTTTGCTCCTATGGGAATAATTCTGAGGCTGGAGGAGTCCCTAGGGACTCCTCTCACTTGAGCAGTATCCAAACAGCACTCCTTAAGGCCCAAGCTGGGCCAGCAAGAGAACTCATGCTAATTCTCCAATCTGCATTACATCATCTTTAGAAACTGGTGTTCTTCTTGGAAAGCATTCAGCCATGGGTGAAATGGCAAGATAGAGGAAACAGCAGCTTTGCTTGGTGTGTTGTAACAATATTTACTGATAGTATCAGGTAACTAATGCTGTCCTGAGATCTTTTCCTTGGTGACCCTGGCTTCATTTAGGAAAACCTTTCCACAACATCCCAAGTCTTCTTCCACTGAGACCTTGGCTCCCCAGTCCATTCTCCCACCCACCCGTGCTCACTGCATATCAAAGGAGGGAAGGTTCATGGGTGGCTCCCAGGGCCTGGCAGCATCCCCGTGTGTTCTTTGTTTGCTCAGATGATAAGCTTATCAGAGCAGAGAGGGGTTGGAGAGGCTTGG
Source organism: Microtus pennsylvanicus (assembly GCF_037038515.1). Taxonomy (NCBI): domain Eukaryota; kingdom Metazoa; phylum Chordata; class Mammalia; order Rodentia; family Cricetidae; genus Microtus; species Microtus pennsylvanicus. The sequence goes on along the minus strand of NC_134579.1, from coordinate 205,236,035 downwards.
GTCTGTGGTGATGGCAGCAGAACGAGACTTTGTTGGAAGGAAAGCATAGGATCTTGATCTGCTGCAAGTCTATGTGCTTTCTACAGCTGACTTTCACCAGCAATGAAGCCAATATTTTGGTTCGAACTGGGTAACCCCTGGGTCTGTGTCAGAACTCCAAAGAGCAGAGAAAGGGGCATGGAGCCCCTGAGGCAGACACAATCACTGTCCTTATTTTGTAGAAGAAATCAAACGTTGAAAGATGAGCAGCGTCTCTGTGTGTCTTCATCACAGAGCACCACGCTTACCCTGGACACTGACGATGTAAGGAGCATCATCCCGAGCTCCCAGTGTGAGGCCTCTTACCCATACTCAGGTGTTAATTTGGAGGGATGCCTCAGGAAGGGAGCTTCTGTGTGATGGGCGAACAAATGTTCACCTTTGCAAAATAATCAAACAAGTTTCCAAAAATATTAATAATTGCTTTTCGGTCCTATTAGTGTTTTATTCAACCTTAAGAAAAACTCATTTTCTCATCAAAGATAGCAAGGAAGACCTCATTTAGAGCACTGCTCCTTCCAAAGCAGGAGAAAGGAATTGGCCTCAGCACCAAACAGAACAAGGACTAGTAGGGATTAGTAACCAAGGGAGATGGGTGGGGGTCAGGGGAGGGAGAGTGACTATGGAAACATCAAAGCCAAGTGTTTTTTTTAAAGATTTATTTTTTATGTACATTTGTGTTTTATTTGCATATATGTCTGTGTGAGGTTGCCAGAACCCCTAGAACTGGAGTTATAGATAGTTTGAGCTGCCATGTGGGTGCTGGGAATTGAACTAGCTCTTAACCAGTCAATGCTCTTAACCACTGAGCCATCTCTCCATCCCCAAACTCATGGGATTCTTGTTTGACCAGCATAACAGGCTTTCAGCAAAAACAGGCCTGGGGGATAAGATATTAAAATTGGGGTATGCGCAATTTGATTATGTATTGAGACTGGGGAATTTTTATCGGAACTGACTCACCAGGAATCTTGCCCAAACTGGACTAGACAAGCTGATGAAGCCTGTATTAAGTTTGTTCAAGGAATGTTTGGTCTGTCACTTTCTGATAGTGTCCATGTCATCAATAAGTGTCATTGTTCTCACAGGAGACAGAGTAGCCTGTACTTGTCTGGGTAAGTGAGTCTCCCTGGGTCAAGGAGAACCCTCAAGAAGAAATTGGGGTGGAACTCTCTTGCAAGCACTTGACTAAGGAGACTGCCTTGTGGGGGGGTGAACCCCAGTAGTAATGGCCAGTGGGGCACCTATGAGAGCAGAACCTGAAGGAGTCAGAAGGGAACGCAAAACCAGTGTTCATGGCTCCTGGCCAAGACAGACTTTTTTTTTTAATGTCAAAGTAATGGAAGAAGTCAGAAGAGGAGCATTTCATAACTGATCGCACAGCAATCAAGCACTGCCTGCTGATGTATGTTCCACCCTGAGCACACCCAGCCTCGGAAGCTAAGTAGGCTGTTATAAAAATGGTAAGTAGAGAATTTCAAAACAGACCATAATGATCATCATAAACATGACAGAGAAAATATGTTTTCTGTTTTTGAAGTTGCTACAAATATAATAGGCAAAAATGTTTGCCAGCTATATGTGTGACAGTAGATTATTATCTAAAACATAAAGAACACAAAAATTAAAACATTAAACAAAATCACCCAAATGATAAATGGACAAATGAGTTGAGCAATTCTCCAAAGAACTACAGATGATCACAAAAAAATTTCACCATGAGAGAAACAAATGTAACCACACTGAAATCCTATCTCATCTCAGCCAGAGGAACTGCCATATCATCGAGAAAATAAACTGTAAGTTGTGGTGAGAATGTGGGCAATGTCGACCCCATGTGCAGGTCCTGGTATGTATGCAGCCACTGGAGAATTGAGTGTGGAAGTTTCTCAATAAAACTAAACCAGAGCTACTATATGGTACAAACATGCCCTTGCTGGGGACACTTGTGGGGAAGCTAAGTCAGTCCGTGATGAGGATGACCACGTGGATGTTCATCCACGTAATAGCTAAGGTATGCGATCCACTTGGACACCCATATGTCAGCAGATAGACAGAGAGTCAGACAGATAGAGTGAAGGATGGGCGCACAGATAAATAAATGGCATATGAACACAATGTTGTTTGACTCAGCTATAAACAGAAACAAAAAATTGTCATTTGCAGAAATATGACTGGGACTCAGGATCATTATAATATGAGAAACAAGCCAAAATCAGAAAGACAAATATCACTTTTCATATGTGAAATCTAGATTTGTTTTTAACAAGTGAGAGAAGATAACATTGAAGGGAAACTATTGGTGGGGAAGAGGAGTAGGGAAGAGAAGAGGATAAGATAGGGCAACCAGACAAATATGAGCAGTATACACACAGTGTATGTGAAATTTGACAATGGAATCAGTATTTTACATTTCTTTCTATTCTCTTTTCTGGAACTGTTCGGTAGGATTGACAGTACTGGGTTTTTCTTTGAAAGACTCTTTGATACTATTTCAGTCCCAGTGCTCGTTAACACCCAGTCTAAGTTGTTAATGCCTTCTCGATTTAATTTTGATAGGCTACGTGTGCTTATGAGCTTATCAATGTTCTTCTGAGTTCTCAGTTTTAAGGAACAACTTTGGTATGGTTTGAGTGTGGATTGTTTTCAGTAGGCTCTTGGCTTTGATCATATGGTTCCTAGCTGGTGGCATTCTCTTGGGAAGGTGTGCAATCTTTAAGAGGCAGGGACTATGTACAGACAGTGAGTGACATACAGGCAGGTTTTCTGGCTTCTAGTCTGGTACCACTCCCATCCTGAGCACTCTGTTGCCTGGCTGCACCAGGCTTTTGCTGCAAAGCTAGCTGCGTCATACCCATTGCCACGCCTCCTTCTGTGTATTTTGTCACAGCCATGAGAAAAGTATACAGAAGAAGCCACTTAAGGGAGGAAGCCTTCTTTTTGGCTCACAGTTTGAGAGATACAGTCCATCCTGGAGAAGGAGCCTATAGTATAATATGAAAATATAAAACATACTGTCTTAGTCAGGGTTGCTACTGCTGTGGTAAAACACTTAGACCAGAGCAGCCCAGGGAGGAAAGGGTTTATCTGACTTACACTTCCACATTCTCATCCATCATTGAAGGAAGTTAGGGCAAGAACTCAAACAGGGTTGGAACCTGGAGGTGGAAGCCGATACAGAAGCCACAGAGCGGTGCTGCTTACTGGCTTGCTCCCCATGGCTTGCTCATTCTGCTATCGTATAGATCCCAAGGACCACCAGCCCAGGGATGGCACCACCCACAATGGGCTGGGCCCTCCCCCTGTCCATCATTAGTTAAGAAGATGTCCTTCAGGCTTGCCTAGAGTCAGATCTTATATAGGCATTTCTCAATTGAGGCTCCCTCCACTCTGATGACTCTAGCTTGTATCAAATTGATATAAAACTAGCCAGAACACACACTATCTATATAAATGTTAGAAATAGTACAGAAAAATTGGGGCCTGTATAAAATATGAATACTACAAAATTCTGAGTAGTGCTTTGTTTAAATGCCCTATTTTTATTTCTTAATATTTTCAATAATCATATATGTAATATTTCTATATAATTTAAAAGCTGAAAATGTGTTTCTAGTAAGAATTCCATTGGTGGCATTACAGGGGTTGGGACTGTTTATAAAGAGAATCGGGTAATGGTGAGTTACCTTTTGTAAGAATTCCATTGGTGGCATGCCAGGGGTTGGGACTGTTTATAAAGAGAATCAGGTAATGGTGAGTTACCCTTTTGCTGCTCTGACAAAATATCTATCAAAGGAGAAGAGGTTTGCTTTTAGCTCATGACTTTACAGAAAAGAGTCCACAAGGCTGGGGAAGGTATGGAGGAGTGGCTTCCTCCCAGGGTATTGTAAACTTGAATCCCAGTTTGCTTACGTGTTGGAGGCTCAGAAATCAGAGATTGTCAGGCTGAAATCAGAGACAAACATAACCTTCAAGGGCCACTCCCTGCCACCCACTTCTGCTAGATAGGTTACTGGACCAAAGATTCCTCAGCATCCCAAAAGAGAGCCACAAGTAATGATCAAGTGTTCAAACACAGAATCCTTTTGAGGACATTCAAGATTCAAAGCATAATATTGATTGTCCCCTCTGGATAACAGCAACTGGGTTTCCATCTATCTGACCATCCCATTGTGGTACGACCTTGAGAAAACTACTTAACCTGTTTGTGCCTATATTTCCTCCTTTATAAAACATAGGCAGTAATGTTCTTTTGTACCAGGGCTTTTCTTTTAGGCCACCAATCAGCTTCCAAATCATGACAGGGAGATTTATTAATCATGAATGTTCAGTCGTATCTTAGCTCTTATTTTAAACTGTTTCTCTTTTTCTATGTTTTACCCCAGGGATTTTTACCTAAACAAATGTAACACATCTTTATATAGTTAAATATTCCATAATAGACTGTAGACAAAGAAATTGAGAAGTAGCTAGGCTAATATATATCTATGTATATAATCTATTATATAATATATAAAATATACTATACTATATATGTGTGTATGCATATACATACACACAGATTATATAGTAGGGGCTGGAGAGATGGGTCAACGAATAGGCTGCTTATCTTTCAGAGGAGCTGGGTTCAGTTCCCAGAACCTACATGGGGTTCACAACTGCCTGCAGCTCCCATTCCAGGGAATTTGATTCTGTTTTCTGAATCACTTGAACACCTACCTACACGTGTGTGGCACACAGAAATTCACATGAGTGCAAGCACATAAATAAGTAATGAAATCCAGGCACATATACATAGATAAATAAGACACACACACACACACACACACACACACACACACACACACACAGAGAGAGAGAGAGAGAGAGAGAGAGAGAGAGAGAGAGAGAGAGAGAGAGAGAGAGAGAGAGAATATAATATATAAAAGAAACCCTGCAAGCTTATCACCCAACAGCAGTTCTTATTGTATAGAACAAAAAGAAAATATTTGCCCCAGTCATGTGGCACACTTCTCACAAGCAAGGCTTGTTTTGACTGCCTCCTTCCCCACCCCACCTCCTGAAACACCCGGTTCTGCCAGGGTGATGATCCAGGGCTGATGTTCTCTGCCTGCACAGCAAGAAGCGGAATCTGCTCTGCCACTCCCGCAGGAGCATGCCCAGTCAGAGATGACCTGCCCAGTATACACCACCTGTGTAAATAAATGCAACAGCGGCTTTGACATCATCGTGTTTTTATAACAATTATTATATAGTATTATTAATTAATGAACCCAAAATAAACGTCTTAGGTTTTTACTGAAAGGCACTGTTCTTTTTCTCTTGGAGCAACACTGCCACCTACTGACTTCTATGGAACTAACTGAGTTCTTAGGCACCGGTTCACAGTTGTTAGAAGGGCCTTGTTCCTGCCTAAAATCTCTCAAAGACAGGGAAATCAGGATCATGCTCAAGGGATGCTGTGACACAGAATCAGAGCAAGGTGATATTTAGTCTGTGGAAATAAATGAGGACCTGAAATCAAGAAAGAGGAGGTGGCAAAGCTCATTGGACCCCACGGCAAGAGCAGCAGTATTACCACCCCGCAGCTGCTGGCTCTTGCCTAGTAGAAGACCTGGTTCTAAGGAGTACCACGCCATCCTGAGACAGCCCACATCCCTGTTATGGTTATGAATTACCAAAGGCCTGACCTCAGGCCCAGATCTAGACAGTCTTAGGGGTGGTCCCATTCTCGGACTTCGCTCAAGGGTCCACTGAGTGAGCTGTTGGAATGGCATCCCATGGCCCAGTCCTGCTTCTCCTTCCCCTGACTCCAAGAGCAGGTCTTAAGCAGGGCCGGTGCCCCAATCTTTACCCCAGAGCCTAGAAAGCTTTCTTTTTGTGGGGCTGACACACATGAGGGGTCACAAGGCAGCAAGCAAGGCAATCAATGCTTTCAAAGGGCAGCAAGCGCTATTGGCCCCAACTGCCAAGCATTTTGCATCTCTGCCTCCAACCAACCAGATCTAGAATAGCTGGGAAAAACTGTGCTTCTTGTGAACTTGTCCAGACTTTTCCTAAAGAACACGGTTCTTAAAAGCAACTGTTTGTACAACATTCACATTGAATTAGACATAAGTAATCTAGAGGTTTTTATTTTATATATATGAGTGCTCTATCTGCATGTATGCTTGCAAACCAGAAAAGGGTATCTGATCTCACTACAGATTGTTATGAGCCACCTTGTGATTGCTGAGAATTGGACTCAGGACCTCTAGAAGAACAGTCAGTGCTCTCATCCTCTGAGTCATCTCTCCAGACCCATCTAAAGGTTTTGAAGCACACACAGGGAGGTGCGCAGGCTATGGGAAAATATTGTATCATCTGTGTAAGGGACTTGAGAAGCCTTAACTCTTAGTATCTGAGAGGGAATTTCTTGGAACACCCTCCGCCCCTGGATACTGAAGGAGAATGCTACTGTGTATGATACTGACTAGGGGAAAATGATGGGACGTGGATAGGCTGCTCAGGAAGGCTGCGCTGAGGACGTGCCTGTGAGAGTGGGAACTAAATGTCAGAACTAGTGGCCTTTGCAAAGTAGCCAGCAGGAGGGACACTGGAGCAAATCCGTCCGGGGTGAATGGGAGAGGAAGTCCCTTTGGAGTGGTGGCTGTCTCTGAAGGACCTCACAAGCCACGGAAAGGAGACAGATTTTATTCTAACTGGAATAGAGGAACTTAAGTAATATAGAACTAGGTCTAATTTAGCTTTCTAAGAGATTACTCATGGCTGGGAAGTAGTGGCCCATGCCTTTAGTGCCACCACTCAGAAGGCTGAAGCAGTCTGATCTCTGTGAGTTCTAGGTCAGTCTGGTCTACATAGTGAGACCCTGTCTCTGGGGAAGAGAGAGGGAGAGAGAAAAGGAAAATAGAGGGGGAGGGAGGAGCAAGGTAGAAGGAAGGAGGGACAGGAAGGGTCCCGAAGGGAGGAGGGTAGGAGGCAGTCCATGTCCATTGCTAGGGGGAAGTCAACAGGCTGAAGCAAGAGTTAAATCAGGGGCCTGGGGAGTTGGAGCAGTCGAGTGCTCACTACGGAAGCACGAAGGCCTGAATTTGGATTCCCAGCACCTACATGAGGAAGAAAGCTGGACACAACAACACTCATCTGTCACTCCAGAACCATCAAGAGATGGCAAGTCCCTGGTAGCAAGAGGTTGAGGAAGGCACCAAATGGCAACCTCAACCTCAGGTCTACACACACACACACACACACACACACACACACACACACACACAGAGAGAGAGAGAGAGAGAGAGAGAGAGAGAGAGAGAGAGAGAGAGATTGATTGATTGATTGATTTATGTGTAGACATACAGGGAGTTAAAGCAGATTTCCATGCTAATCTCGGTCGTCACTGGCTCTCTGAATTGCGGATGTAAAACCAATCAAAGGTTGTCAAGAATTTTTATCCAAATCACCCAAGCTAGAAGGATGATCACATGGCATTCTAGAATAATAAATAGTTTTATGACACTTAGGAGAGTCAAAATATTTGTGTTTGTACATGTAGGACTATAGCTGAAAGCTTTCTCCATGGGGGACTTAAAGTTTGAAAATCACTAGTCTTTTGGGTTAGAAAAGACTGACATTCATACGCTGAGTTAAATAGCTAAAAGGGGAGGAGAAGATTAAGAGGAGGAGGAGGAGGAAGAGGAGAAGGAAGAGGAGGAGGAGGACTTGCTAAGAGCACAGAAAAACAAACTATGGTTCCCCAGAGCAGTCAAAAGAACCGAGAACACCCTAGAAGATCTAGGGACACAGAGTGGGCTAGTCCTGGGAAAATAAGCTCAAAGTTGCATTTAGGACAAGAGGGAAGGGAGCAGCTGAGGTGAGTCACTGTCCTATATGGCCTGGGCTTTGAAACAGCATCAGAAAAAAAAAAAAAAAGTTATCCTAATTAACCTAACAAAACCTAGACTGCACCACAAGAGGGCAGGAGAGGGCTGTGCTAGGCTAAGGCAGGCAAGTTGGCAGCCTTAATGACTGGCATTCCTGTGGGTGGCAGGCTCTGTCGAGGGAATTAAAGTGGCAGGGTGGCGTCAGAGCCTTCAGGTCATAGAAACAGTGCGGTAGACAAAGCTAGAGGAAGTGTGGAAGCTCGCCCCAAGGTCTTGTTAACACCCTGACCTTCAGAGCCATTAAAAATAATCCTGTGTTGTTGAAAGCCATCCTGATTGTGTTTGTTGGAGAGCAACCTGGGAAATGAATATCCCGCTACAGAATTACAGTTTCCCTAAGGTGTCCAGCAGGCCTGCACGGCCGTGGTTTGCAGTACATGAACTTAGAACAGTACTAGAAATTACCCTCCGGGAAAGTATGTTTGACTTCTGTTTTCATTAGGGTTTTTATTGCTGGGAAGAGACACCACGACCACAGCAACTCTTACAAAAGAAACAGATTTAACTGGGGTGGCTTACGGTTTCAGAGGTTCATTATCATTATTGGTGGGTCATGGTGGCGTGCAGGCAGACATGGTCCTGGAGAGGTAGCTGAGAGTTCTGTGCCTTGCCCAGCAACAGGAAGTGAACTCAGATCGTGGGCGGCATCTTGAGTATATGTGAGATCTCAAAGCCCACCTCTACCGTGACACACTTCCTCCAACGAAGTCCCACTTCCTAATAGTGCCTCTCTCTATGGATGCCATTTTCTCTCAAACCACAGCATTCCATTTCCTGGCTCCCTTAAGACGTGTTCTATTGGCTAGGATAGCTATTTTCAATTCCCTTCTCACATTGCATACATCATTCTAGTTTCGGATACCCAAGCAGACAGAAGACAAGCCCATATCCAGGAAGACTCCCTGTAAATGCAGGCACGTAGCTCCACGGTGCCTATGTTGGTTATTTGTCTTGTTGCTGGAATACACAGTTAGGGAGAGGAGGGTCTGGTTTACCTCAGTTCTGAGGTACAGTGCAGTCACGGTGCACTCACAGTCAGGAAGCAGAAATGATGATGTGAGTTTCTCCTTATTATTGAATATGTCCAGGACATCAGCCCCGTGAATGGTGCCACCAACCATTAAAACAGGTCTTCCCATATGAATTAGCCTAATCTAGACAAGCCCCCACAGACTTATACAGAGGCCATTGTATTCCAGAAACCCCTCATCTGTGTGCCCAGATGTGTGTCTCCTAGGTGACTCTAGATCAACATTAACCATCACTGCTTCAGAATGCCCTTCTGCAGTGTTTCAAGTTCTGGGTTCCAGTCACAATTTCTTCCTGTCCCCTTGTCACCCATCAGTGAGGCTCCCCTGCCCAATTTGCTTATCAGCAGTGGTGAACTCCTAAGCCCCCCTCAACAAATGTTGTTTGTGTCTTCATTCCATCAGCTCTAACAACACAGAAAGAAAGGAGAAAGGAATCCTATTTCTTATCTAGGGGGAATGGCCACAGAGCAAGAATCAAAGGCTGTCATTGCCTTCAGCAGTGCAAAATTAAATCATAGGCGAGAATACACAACACACTGGGTAGAACAGCACTGCCTTTTAGCCCAGGCGTTTCTGGTTTATCCTTATCTGTTTAACCGAGCATTATGGTGTTTGAAAGCTATTGAGTTGCACCTGATTGGCGGGGAAGAACATTGAGCATTGGCCTCCATTAAAACAAGGACTAAATGAGCAATGCTAAATAAAAGGGGGTAATCCCTGGAGAGTGGGCGGGGCTGAGCTGAGGTGGAGTCCCAGGGAATTGGTGTTGCCAGCTGCCTTGCCTTGCAAGTCTATTTCTTCTTGTGGCTTTGATCAAAGAGCTTGCGTGATACTAACTTAATTTTTTGTTTCCCTCCTTAGTGGTCTATCGTAGAAATGGAAGTTCTGTTTGGAGAGCTGAATCTCTTTACCAATGGGGAAAAGGCCAGTTTGAAGGTTCAATTCCAGTTGCAGACAGGTTAATGAAGGATACGTGGAGGTGGCATCAGTGCATGACATAAAGTCCAAAAGAACCACAACTCCAGGAGTTCAGACTGTAATGTTGGCTCATTGCTCGCCTTCCAAATGACAGCTCTCCTGAGAGAGAATTACCAGTCAAGCTGGTGCATCAGTCAAGCAAGACTCCACCTATTTTGTAATTAGCAGCTTGCAGCAGCCTAGGACAAAGCCAGAGCTTACTATTCGATCCCTGCCGCACAAATTACTTAAGGAGGCTTGAGAATACTGAGGAATTTGCTAATTCCCTAATGATTTTCTTCGGCTATCCTAACAGGCAGGCAGGAAATGAATTCTTACCGGTAATTACTAGCCTACAAAGCCAATTTCCAGACTTTTCTTTTTAATTTTAAGAGACAAGGGCTTGCTCAGAAGCTCAGGTTGGTCTCAGTGCCACGGACCTGCCACCTAAGCCTCCAGTAATGACTAGAGATAAGTGGAAGGTGGAAATGGATGGCCATGTATCCCAGCACACAGAAGCACAGAATGCCAGAGATTCCCTAGGGAAGCGCAACTTTCGATTTTCTTGATGACAAGTAGCTCTCACCACATCTAAATCATTAATGGAACTCTCAGCCCCAGCTCAGCCTGGGCCTCCTGAACTGCGTGTCAAAATCTCGAATCTTACTTCATCACTACAGTGAGGGGTGTCAGGCCAAGAGAGATGTTTAACACCGAGGAACAAGGCTAGCCTGGATGGAGGAGCCCCCAGACCCAGGCTCTACAGAGTTTCTTTTGCCATTTTCTTTAGGCCATTTCAACTGATTATCTCCCCTTCATTGCAAACTGGGTCAGGTAACCACACACCAATGTCTTCTTTTTTCCTAACATGTATATGTGTGCATGCATGTGCTTACATGTTCATGGAGGGGGGTACGTGTGTGCACACAGGGGCACGATGACCAGTCTACAACCTTGGGAAACCTGAGTACTTTGGTTCCTAATATACCAGCCTTCATGTCTTACTGTGACTACTGTCTGTTTATCTGCTTGAGTGTGTGTGCGTGTGTGTGTGAGCGCGCACACGCACGCACATTTTTCCTAGGGCCAAAACTTCCATTTATGTCATTTATCTGTGCGTCTCTAGCTGGACACTCCGCCTGACCCACTTTAGTGCCAACTAAAGGGTGTTTAATGGAGTGACTGATTGTCACTGAAGTCTAGAGAGCCTTCGGAAGCCTGGAGCAAACGCGAGCTTCTGACAGAGATGAGAAGGCAGGCGTGAGGGGCCTCTGTGAGACCAAAGGTGGGAGTGAAGAGAAAAAGAACGGCCTGCTTCTTCCACCCCTCAGGTGTGCCTGGAGGAGCCCACAGCCTGGACCAGCTGTATTCAGACTGGACACACGACAGCCTGTCATACAGCTGCCTGGGTTTTGAGTGTCCTGAGGCCCTCTTCTGAATCCTCTAATTTCAAGTGTGTGTGTGTGTGTGTGTGTGTGTGTGTGTGTGTGTGTGTGTAGGGGGGAAAGTACTCTAGGGTCTAGAGTGCAGGCCCGATTCCCTCCTGGGTGTCGCATAGACAGGTCCCAAAGCAGTGTCCAAAGAAAAAGAAGCCCTTCCAGTTTTTGTTTACTTATTTGTTTGTTTTTATACTTTTAAGAAGTTTTTCTTTGAGAATTTTCATTCTGTTCAGTAAATAAAAAGGACAGTCATAATGTGAAGAAAGATTAAAATCAAGGCCTAAAAATCACGCCGGTCCTAAGATCAAATTTTAAAGTACTGGTGTTTAAACTCAGAATTTCCCACTAACTTAAAAAAAAAATGTTTCAACTTACGCACCTCATGGGTTATTAAATGAAAGCAGATTTTTCTGAAGCATCCCGGATATTTCATATGTAGCTTTAAACACAGACCCTATATTCAGTTGGGGAGAAAAAAAGCATAACTTTCAACGTCAGAAGTTGTTCGCTATAACGAGGTGTGAGAGCCATTTTTAATTTAGGCAAACTGCTTTCACCTCAGTACACCTACAGTTTCAGCAGTCCTACAATAAAGCTAGTTTGAGAAGAGCTGAACAGGTTGCAAAAGTTTTATTAGCCTTTGTATTTAAAAAGCACACAAATGCAACCCAGGGACTGGGTTTTATTTGTCTGGTTGATTGAGACAGGATCCTGCTATGTAAGCCAGGCTGGTCTTTGTATTTGCTGCGTAGCCTATGCTGCCCCTGAACTTACGATCCTTCTGCCTCCTTTTCTTCCCAAGAGCTGGGATTATAGGCGTGCACCACATCTGACTTGAAAGCTTTTCTAAGGAAACAAATCAAAACCAGAGAAAGACACAGAACAATCTTAAGCGTTTGTTAAAAATAGCAATCTGACACAGAATAGCAAGGGCAATTTTCTTTTAAGTGCCTCGGAAAGTACTGGGTATAGAGCCATAAAATAATTTACAGAGCTTTCTACCATTACAGTCATAAAGCATTGCTCCCAGTGAGCACACGGTTGTTCTTTTTAAAGCAGGAGGTTTTCTCCGTGGGTCCCACTGCACAGTTCTTTCCCCATCAGCTCAAGTTGCCTTTGCTGGTTCAGTGTCAAAATGCAGGGTGAGCCACGGAACCTCCTCGCTGCCCAGGCTCGCTAGGTTCTGATGTGAGGTTAGCCCTGCTCTGGGGATAGCACTGACAAGGCAGATGAATTGCCTGCACACAGTATAGCACAGATGCTATGAAGCATGGTGGAGGGGTCAGACAGATTCTGGGGCAGAGGGGCAGAGGATGTAGCAAGAGAACTGATGGGGGAGTTCCCTCTGTGTGCTGTGATTACCATTAATGAATAATGGCCTGTTGAAGCACTTAGGTAGGTGGGTAGGGGACACCATGGATCCACCGCTGGATACAGATGTGCTGAAATTTTGCTGGTAGGCCACGACCTCATGGTAATATACAGATTAATAGAAATTAACAGATTAAATAACAGATGTAAGAGTTAGCCAATAAAAAGGTTGAGCTAATAGGCCAAGCAAATTAATGATTTAATTAATATTAGTTTCTGTGTGATTATTTCGGTTCTGGGCGGCAGGGACGAACAAGTGGTTCTTTGCAACAAGAGAACAGTTCTCTTGTTGGGCCACCCAGAAGAGCTGTAAACCACACTACCCAGATAATTATAGCAGGGTCAGAAGCCTGCAGAGCAACCCAGACAGCGAACAGAGAAGGGTGGTGTGGTGGCTTGAAAGAAAATGGCACCCAAAGGGAGTGGCACTATTACGAGGTATGGCTTTGTTGGAGTAGACATGGCCTTGTTGAAGGAAGTGTGTCACTGTGGTGGTGAGCTTTGAGGTCTCCTATGCACAAGCTATTCCCAGTGAGACAGTCTGTTCCCTACTTTATCTGCCTGCATGCCACCACGTCCCACCATGATAATGGACTGAACCTCCGAACTGTCAGCAAGCCACCCTAATTGAATGTTTTCCTTTATAAGAGTTACTTTGGTCATGGCATCTCTTTACAGCAATAGAAACCCTAACTAAGACAGTGGGTTGGAAAAGAAGCTGAGATGTCACTTGGGCCACAACTTGCGTATGCTAACAATAAGAGGCACAAGAAGCCAATGAAAAGATTTAACCAAGGGGGTAATGTCATTGGCAGTTTTGAAAGGTTCTTCTTTTGATGACTGGGATGGATTCACAATGGAACAATCTGTTTCCCATTGCTTTAACAAAATAACCGAGACAACACAACTGGATCTTACAGGACTTCTAGCAAGCTGAGGTAAATGGAGGCGGAAGAGGCGACATATAACACTGGGTCTGCTGTCACTGTTGCTGGTGCTTGTCAGGGAATCGGGCACTGAATCAGCCTCAGCGTGCTAGAGTGTCATGAAATACACATTTCACGTACAATGTGTATTTTTGTAAAAAATGATTTTATGATGGAGGGAACTGCAATATATTTGACGACGGCAAGGAAGTTGACTGTGGGATCGGCTTTGCGCTGAATATAAATCATTCTATTTTGGACGTGTCATATCTGAAGTGATGACAAGACGGGGCTCTGGAATTCTCTCACAGACAGCTAAAGATTATGGAGGAGAATCTGGGTGATAGACAAGGAGCTGGAAGAGCGGTAAAAGTTTTTGGAGACATCTGTAGAAAACTGGCAGACTACAAATGAAGGTCAAAAGAGCAAGGGCTAAGACCTGGGCTGATGTGGAGGTACAGACCAGAAGGAAAAAGTGAGCAACATCACTTCAGACCTCCAAGAACTTGACACCTTGCTGGAAACACTAACTGTGTACTCTGTAAACACAAAAATAGTGGTATCTCACTAGTGAGGTATAAAAGGCACAAGAAGCTATGAAAAAATTTAAACAATGAGGTTATATCATTTGCAGTTTAAGAGTTTTCTCTTGACGACTGGGATGGATTCACAATTGAATTATCTGTTTTCCATTGTTATAACAAAATACCCGAAGCAATGGAGCTGAAGCTTACAGGACTTCCAGCAAGCTGAGGTTATCTAGTCAATGATGGCGGAAGAGGTGAACTATAATCTTGAACTGACTGCACCTGTTGCTGTGCTTGTCAAGCAATTGGGCACTGAATCAGACTCAGCTGCTGTGTATATGATGTATGTGTCTAAAACTTATGTTTTTACCAACTCAAACAATTCTTGTGAGTTCCAGGGAGCTGAATTGAAGGATTCACCTTAAAACAGGTCAGATGCACCCCTCTCTCAATTACCACACCCTAAGATCCCAAATCTTCCCACCATTCCCTGGTCCTGGCACCCTCTGCCTCAATTATCAGGACCTAAAGAAAAATGTTTTCTTCCTAAACTTAACTTTGTCCTCTGCTCTGCCAACACCTCACCACGTCCAAGAGACACTGGACAGTTCCACCCCACAAGCCCTGGACAGGAGTGAAGCAACCAGCTACCCCAGGATGTGGCCAACATCCCGGGTTTCTCAGGTTCCCCAAGATTTTGAAGTCTACAAATCGCAGGAAGCAGTCTCAAGAACTTGATGCCCTCATCCCCTTAACCTGCCACACCTAACTCCTCGCCTTTTTATGATAAAATAAAGACAGGAATGTTATAATTGAAATTACACTGGCTCTAAGAGCAATAAGGGTTCCCTGACCTGTGGGAAGCCCAAGGACCGCCCACCTCTATCCAGGTCTCCTAAGGTGAGCATCCAAACTGCCTAGGCTCCCCCAAAGCCAGTACGTGCAGTAGGATCAAAAACCCACTGCGATTGTTCTTGAGTTCTCAGTATTCCTCATTGTCCTCTATGTTCAGCTAGTCCGGATTTGTCCCATGCTTTTTCAGACCCAGGCCAGCTGGCCTTGGTGAGTTCCCGATAGAACATCCCCATTGTCTCAGTGAGTGGGTGCACCCCTCGCGGTCCTGAGTTCCTTGCTCGTGCTCCATCTCCTTCTGCTCCTGATTTGGACCTTGAGATTTCTGTCCCGTGAGCAGATGAGGGAGGGTGACTTGATTGGGGGAGGGGGAGGGAAATGGGAGGCGGTTGCGGGGAGGAGGCAGAAATCCTTAATAAATAAATAAATAAATAAATAAATAAAAGATTAAAAAAAAAAGAATCTGCATTGGGAGTAGAAAAGGAATGAAGGGAGGGGCTGTGTTTCTTCTCTACTGTAAATCTCTTGGGTGCTTTTTTACATTTTGTCATGTAGATGTTTAAATTTCATGTGTAAAGTAAAATGGTTAGAATTTCTTTAAATAAATAGTTGGAAAATCAAAAAAAAAAAAAGAAATTACACTGGCCTGCCCTGTCACCTGGGTACTCTGTTCCTTTAGGAGACAATCTCTGCCCACTCCCAATCTTCCCCTTCCCGATGAGGCAAGCTGGTCTTGGTCCCTTCTCTCTCTGTGTGTCTGTCCTTCTGTAGAGGTAGCTCTTTGCCTCCTCCTCTTCTCCTCTTCCCTCTCTTTCCCTCTATTTCTCTCTCTTCACCCCCATATTCCCCTAACCTTATACCCTTTCAATACACATTGAATAAACTCTCCATACCCAAATGCCATACTCTCTGCATGGCGTATTTGTTTGTCCCTTATCACCAGCCTCTACCAGCCGTGGGACCCACCAGGGTGGATAAATCGTAACACCCTATAAATCATAACATGCCATGACCCTGTTGATCCCAGAGTCCTCTACCTGAGAGCATTTCTTTCCATTCTCAATATGACCAGATCCTCTGTTCTTCAAGCCAAGTGTTGGCCACCAAAATGTCCTGTGTAACTCGGAGTGGATGTGTGGGTTCACCCGGGTTTGTAAAATGACTCAGAAACACCTTGAGACTTAGGCTCTGCAGCTGCAGGGGGCTCAGTGTCAGTGAACTGAAGCATTTTCCCTTCGCCTCTTGGCATCTTTATTTTTTTCTGTACTTACACTTTAGCTTGTAGATTTCCATATCTCAAAACAAGCTGAATGAAGTTTCCAAAAAAAATACAGTGCCGGGTAGAAATACCTGATTCATGTGGTACCACGGTTTTCTGGGTTCCCTCTAAAACAAGTTTTGCATAGGTTTTGTATCCATGGGAAACTCTCAGACGAGATTCACATAGGGCAACAAAAGGTATCTGTAACACAAAGGATGGATTGGGGGCTGAGTGAAAAGGAGCTAGGCCAAGTATAGCCCAGCAAGAGTTCATGGCTAGGGTTACTTGCTAACCCTCTGGCCCCAGACTGGCATGAATTTCTGCCACAAGAAACAGAGGTAGGTGGGTCTCTGTGAGTTCTAGGTCAACCTGGTCTACACAGTGAGTTCCAGTCCAGCCAGGAATACAGTTTGAGACTGTCTTAAAAAAAGTTGCTTGGGGATTAAGGGCAATGGCTACTTGATACCAGCTAGAGTAGATGGATCTTCTGTTCACTGTCTACAAGATTTGTGATGTCACTTGAGACAAGGTGACCACAGCCAAGTTCTTCTTGAGGTGAAGACATGCTGTCAATGATAGTGACTCCTTTATATCCCATGACCTTCCTCTGCAGTTCCCACTGCTGAACCAACATTTCTGTTTAGTAGTAGGGACTCAAGGGCACATTTCTGCCTAATAGTATGGACTCGAGGGCTCATTTCTGGGGAAGGGGCAGTTCAGAATTTAAGGTTGTTTGTTTGTTTTTTCTCTAAAAATGGCTAGAGAAAAGGCAAGGTCCTTCTTTTTCCTTGAAAATGGAAAAGTTACTTATATAAAATAGATCATTTCAACATCTTTCTAAGGGACATTGATACTGGTAGCAGACTCGATCTCAGAAAAGTTCAGACAACTGGGAATTAGTGGCTCAGAAGAGAATTTACCTTGAGAGTTAAATCCCTGAATTGCCTGGCTGCTGGACCCATTGTGGAGTGGACGATGCCCTTAGTCTCTTGGGTTCTGGGTCCTATTTGTTGTTGCTTCCTCTTATATGGTAGAATGCCTGCTTGATATCAGGGGCAAGGAGCAGAAAGGAGAAGAGGAAGAGAAGTGAGAGGTGGGAAAAGCAAGAGAAGGTGGGTGATACGGATGAAGAGGAGAAGGTAGAGAAGAGGAGTAGGAAGGGGAGGAAGAAGAGGAAAAGATGAAGAGGAATAAGAAAAGGAGGAGAATAAGCACTAAGTTTTCTTCTGAGAGCCTGTCCATGCCTAGCCTGGATTATTTACACGCATTACTTTTTGAAGAGGTTGGTTTTAGAGTCTGCAGTGATTTCTGTCACATCAGCCTCTTTGTCCCTGCTTCTGGCAGAGGGACAGGAGCTGGGAAAGTGTCTGTGGCCCAGAGTATGTTTCTTTCATCTCCTTGTGACTTATGTCATGGTCTGGCCTCTGGCTGCCTTTGCTGGGAGATGGGCGGAGACTCCGCCACTGGGGTCACATCTCGGCACACTGACTCTGGGACTTGGACTTGTTTTTAGAGTACAGATCTCCAGAATCAGAACAAGCAATCCTGCTCAATTGAAACTTGTGAATGCTTCCCATTCATAGAGTCACTGGTAAAGAGATCAAAGGCACCACCTGCAAGCACACAGTCCTGAGAGAAATTGAACTAGACAGCTCCTTGCAGGCCCCACACTGTTCAGTCCTGTCTCTGTCAGTTGAGACAGATGAGTGTCCCTTTGGTCAAAAGGTTGGGGGTTCAGATTTCCCCAAATTGCTGAGAGACCTGCCCAGATCTTTTAAATGAAGTCCTCCTGGGACCGTAGAACTTGATTCCTGGTGTGCCGGCCTGCTAGTAAGTTACTACTCACAGATGAGGTTCCCATGGAACAGACTTCCAGACCTTAGCACCGCTGACACCATAATGGAGGCACCAATCTGACCTAAGAGCCCAGCACATAGACGTCAACTCCTGTCAAAATGAGGACAGAAACTTAATCTGTCATAGTCCATAGTTTTGGGAAAGTCCCCAGGAACACTAACCTTGCTTTTGGCTTCCATAGCTCCATTTATTGCTAACTGTTCTTGTTCACAGCAATGTGTCCGCCAGGATATGCTTTTTGGTGCATAAAAAGCCAAGATCAATAAAACTAGTGGCTGCACAATTTGGGCAAGTTCCCCACACAGCTTGCCAGTCAATGGATACTGATTTTCTATTGGCATTAGGAGTCTGTGTGTTTGCTGGGTGGTGGTGGCGCACGCCTTTAATCCCAGCAATGGGAGTAAGAGGCAGGCAGATCTCTGTGAGTTCAAGTCCAGCCTGGTCTACAAGAGCTAGTTCCAGGATAGTTAGAGCTGTCACAAAGAGAAACCATATATATATATATATATATATATATATATATATATATATATATATATATATATATGAGTCTGTGTGTCCTCTGAAGGAGCGACCTCACAACTCCTCCACTGAGACTGATCCCTGGATGTCAGCCTACCCTCTTGTCACTGCTCACAAACAAGGTCCCTGGCTTGAATGCCACCAATTATTTTGTTCTGAGGGAAAGAAGATAAAGGAGGCTGTGATAAGACAAACGTCACACTAAAGTCATGCTGACACCTGGCAAACACATCACTTTAAAGGAGGCTGGACAGTAACCAGAGAAGCGTGACCCTGAAGTCACCAAGATCAACAGAGTCCCATGGAGAAAAATGAGGAAGGGGTGCCCAGCCAGAGGAGGCCACCAGCAAGAACATGTAGAGGTTCTTTGTGTATCTGAGGATCATTTACCATAGTGGTTCTCAACCTGTGGGATGTGACCCTTTGTGGGGTTGTATTTCTGAATCCCACACATCAGATATTTACCATACAATTCATAACAGTAGCGAAATTACAGCTATGAAACAGCAGCAAAATATTGTTATGGTTGGGAGTCACCACAGCGTGAAGAACCGTGTTAAAGAAGAACTGTGTTAAAGGGTCGCAGCATGAGAAAGGTTGAGAGCCACAGCTCTATCTAGCAGCTGTGGTGTGTTTGGCTCTGTTTCCAATCTCATCACTTACCATGTGTACAGCAAGGTGTGTTGTTGGAGATGGTGTTAGCTGTGGAAAGTGGGCATGCGTGAGAACTTAGTGGCTGCCATGTTGAGCACCCGCCTTTTTATAAATAGCAACTCAGATGAATTCATAAGATAATTGCAGGAAGCTGCTCAACAATCTGTTTCCTTTTTTTTTTTTTTTTGCTTTAACAATAGAGGCACTGACTAGCAATGCCACCCTTTCTGAGATCCAAGCCTACAATACCTCGGAAGGTGTTGTAGAGAGTGCCCAGATATCCTTCACCATCGTAATAACCATCTATTAGCCATCAGTTTTCCTGCCTCAGGTCTTTACAAAGACAGTGCCTACCTTTCAGCCGCAGATCTCACAAGAGCTCGGCTAGCTTCCTGCAAACAGAAAGAAGCTTGGCCAAGCAGAGACATGCAGCCTGGGGCTGAAGGTCAAGCTCACAGATATACATGGAGCTCACTCTGACTACATAGGCCAGTTCAAGAGGGTTTAGTATAAAATTTTTGAGAAATAAATATCCCTATACATTAAGTAAGTTAAGAGAAATAAATATCCCTATACCTTAAGTAAGTTAAGCTATCAGAATGTCACAGATGTTTGATTTTAAGAACTATTTAGACATTACAAAAGCTACTCTAATCTATTCTAAAGGGGTGGGGGAGTCTTCCTTTTGATGGGTGTCCATCAGAGTCAGCTTATAATAGAGAACAGTCATTTTATGATCCTAGATTCTTGTAGACAAAAAAATCAATCCCAAGATCCACAAAAGTCCGATTAGGCTGAGTGGACCAAAGGGGCCAGCTTCTCGGCTGCTCCTCCCAAGTGTGAGATAGTACCTATAGTTGGCACTTTGTGAGATAGTATCAATACTTGCTGCCCCATGACTCTATACTTGGAGACCCTCCAGAAGTGCCTGAACACCGACCTGCTCCAGACATTCTTGCTGCAAAATGACCTTGTTCACAAACCTTTCACTACACCGCTTCCACGACTCAATGAGCTGTAGTGGTCACATGCGCCTGCGATAATGGAGTCAGAGCAGAACTACTGGGATTCAGCTAAAATCTTGGTGGTGGCTCTTCTACCTTGCCTCATGTATGGAAAGCAGGGCTTAGGCGTAAACCTGGCATGCCCGGTAGTTTGCTGGCTGCAGAGTTCTGACCAAACCAAGAGAGTGGAGAACGTTGGCTGCCAGGCGTGGGGCCACCTCTCCTGAAGAATGCTGCCTCTGCAGACTGGCCCAGCAGAGTCGCCACAGCTGTGCAAGGTCTCATTAGCTTCCGTATCATTGCTGTAACAAAATGGCCAGCAGAGGCAACTGTAAGGAGGGACTTGCTTTGGTACAGGGTTTAAGGTGATATGGTCACCAGAGCAGGCAGCTCCTTGCTGCCTCACATCTCAGAAAACCAGGCTGTAGAGAGAGGTTTTTCTTTTTATCTCCCCCCCTCTCTTTCTCTCTCTCTCTCTCTCTCTCTCTCTCTCTCTCTCTCTCTCTCTCTCTCTCTCTCTCTTGGACCCAGCATAAGGGATGTTATCACCCATGTTTAGGCTTGGTCAGTTAAAGCTCTTTGGAAATGACCTCACAGGATATATCCAGAGGTGTGTCCCTTAGGCAATTCTAAATCCAGTCAAATTGACAGTGAAGGTGACCTATCACAGGGTCTGTCTAGACAGCATCTTAATGCTGAAGGCCTTTGCCTTCCACGCTATCTACCCTCTTTAAGGTTTTGTGTGTTAACTTGCCTTGACTGTGACAAAGTGCCCGAGACAATCAATTAAGGAAAGACTATGTGTGCTTTAAGAGGAATTAGTCTGTAGAGATAGTTCATTTGTATTTTAGTAAGTAAAGTTTGCCTGAAGATCAGAATGCAAAGTCTGATCTAGTCACACTTGTCAGCCATACAGGCCAGGCAGCAGTGGCACACACATTTAACCCCAGCAACCATACTAGTTAGCCACTGAGGCCGGGCGGTGGTGGTGCACGCCTTTAATCCCAGCACTAGAGAGGAATATAAGGCAGAATGAGACATGAATTTGCTCTCTTTCAGTCTGAAGATTTCATAGAGGTAAGAGCTCTCTAGTGGCCTGAATGCTTTGCTGTTTTGATCTTCAGGTTGAACCGCAGTATCTGTGTATGGGTTTTTGATAATCATGTTACATCAGTCCCTGGTTTCCAGTGATAACATAGTACTCATGGTGGGGGTATGAGGCAAACAGGTCTGCTTACTTTCTAGCAGCTGGGAAAACAAAGAAAGACCCCATCCCAACTCCTTCTGAGAGCAAACCCACAATACCCAGCTCCCTTCTACTAGGTTCCACTTCCTACATGTTCTATTACCTACTAGTAGGGCCATTCGTTGGCAACCAGTGCTTCCCTCTTTAGGGAGACATCTAAGATCTGGGCTACAAGGGCTGGCGATGTGGCTCAGTGGTAGAGTAATTACCTATCATACATGAGATCCTTGGTTTGATATCCTGCCCACATACCCTCCCACTGAAGTCCATACTAGAGTTCTTGAGAATCCACACCCCAGAGTCAAATCTGGGAGGCTGATTCAGGCTTACTTCTACAGTCTTCAGAGCTCTGCGACAGAGTGGCACTCCCATCTAGAGGCTGGGTCCTGTCCTGAAGCTGCAAGCCTGCTCAGCTGTCTCCTTGCTGTGGATAAGTTGCTGCAATTCAAATGCCTCAGTTTCCTTCTGGCTATAATAATAGGTTGCCATGAGAACTAAGTCTCCCTCGTGAGGATTTCAGAAGAATGCCTGCCACACACAAAGCAACTATTTAATATGCAGAGCCGCTAAAAGCCACTGGTGTATAAATGGGTAGCAACTCTGTGTACAGTGCCTGGAGATGTAAAGACTTGGGTTTAAATCTTTCAAATTGATTTGCTATTTCCTAAAAGTCAGGGCACTACCTCCCCCACAGATTAGCTATGTTTTTTTGACCATTACGGTTATCCTCAGACCACTTCCCCCAAAATACGATGATCTGTGATCTAAAAAAGTAGATTTCTCATTGAACAAGGGGCCCCCAAGACTGAATTTCTGGGTGTCTCTGTCCAGGGACACCTGACCTTACCAGGCCTCCCTGAAAAGACAGCTCTTCTTTTTCGATCTGAGCCATGCTAAACACAGAGTCAATCCTTACTGATGTCCTCTGAGAAACGTCGATGGAGTGGGCCTGCGTGGTACTCGGGGGAAATCTCTTGACTCCTTACGGCTTCTCTGTGGATGGAAGGTTCTTGATTGTGTGCTTCTGGAGGCCGCAACTTTCCAACACTGAACTTTGTTTAAACTTTGTAATAGAGGAGGACATGGATGCGCAGAGCCTACAGTGTGATAAATGCCGTGTGCCAATCAAAGTAGACTCCGAATGCAAGGACATGACCTTGCCCAGAGCTTAGGATAAGAAGTGGGAACACCTTCTGATTACAGCAAAAGAGACGGATGGTAGCTTGTATCTTGGCAGTGAGCCAGGCCTTCTACCTGGTCCCTTGCCATATCTGTCAGCTGACCCGAGCCCAGATCCAGTTCCAGTCAAGTCAGCAATGGCTTCCCTACGCCCCCTATGCTCTCCCAGCTAATCCTGGTGCCACGCATGTGGCACTTGGGTGGCTTACAGTTACACATGAAGAGCGCTTCAGGGCCCATAGCATATTTCATTACAGCCCGTGCAGTGGCAGAGCCAGGCACCTTGCAAAAGTGCTGAATTTCTAAGAGCAAAAGCTGCACGGGGACTCTTTAGAGTACAGAGTTGGAATAGAGACCAGGCTAAAAGCATCCTACGTTTTGAAGGTTGATGTCCTGAGAAAACTCTCGGAGGTAAGTTACTTCAGTGACTAGAGTTGATAAGACACAAAAAGAACACGGCTTCAAGACTAGTATCTAATACACAGAGCTTCAGAGCTCTTTTTGCTTTGCCCACTTAAATTTTCTTTATTTATATTTTTCTGCGGATGAGAGGACCGAGGAAGTGAAATAACTAGTCTGGGTACTGTGGAGTAGGCCCCCAAGGGCTTTCCTACCAGCCGGAGGTGCTATTGTGAAGGAGTCGAGTTTTATTGGATAGGACCTGGTGAGAGGAAGTTAGGCCATTGGGAGCACACCCTTGAGGGGGACTTGAATGTGAACCACTCCCACCCCATATAGGCTCATGTCTCTGAACACTTAGTCCCCAGATGGCATGTCTCTGGTGAAGGCTGTGATACCTTTGGGAAGTTAAACCTTTCTGGAGGAAGTGGGTGGCCGAGGGTCTCACTTCCTGTTCATTCTCTGCTTCCTGAGTATGAATACAGAGCCACCACCTGACTTCCTGTTCCTGTTCTGTGCCTTCCCTGCGTGCTGCTGTGGCTTCCCTGTCATGATGGGACAAACCCTTGATTGTTGCTGGTCTATGGATGGCGACTCAAAATCAACCATCATTCCTTGTAAGTTGTTGGTCTCAGGTCATTTGTCACTAATGGTCAGCTTTTCTCTTGTGACACGCAGCTGAGGGAAACTGTGGGCTCTCAGCTCGACGGTCAAGTCCATCATGACAGAGGCAGGGGGATGATGGAGGAGAGCAGCTCACAACACAGTGGCCAGGAAGCAGAGAGAGAATGCCTGCACTCTAGACTTTCCTCTTATTTCTTGTTGATTCCTTTAGGACCCCAGGTCACGTGATGATAGCACCCACATTCAGGGTGGGTCCTTTGCCCTTAGTTAATCTTCTCTGGAGATGTCTACACAGACTCGCCCACCCAGAGATGTGCTTTTCAAATCTCCTAGCTGCTTTTTTTTTCAGTGCGACCAAGATGACGATCAAGATTATCTATTATAATACTGGAGAGCTAACATGGGTGCCTTACAGAAGAATCCAGCCCAATACACTTGCCACTCCAAACTCTTTCAACACTTAAAAATGAACATGTTTTCAGGGCTGTCATCGGAAGATTTGTGCTATTTTAAGTTCTGTTTATTTATTTTTCACAGGTCATTTTGCATTCAGCCCCCACACCAACCAACACGTTCACACAGCGTCTCCTTAATTCATATTCTACTACGTCTGAATACCGCAGCATGTTTGCTAAATTGACAAATACCCTTTAAAATAGATTTTCAGCAGACTTCGCGATGAAGGATGTCACCCACACTGACCCGACATCACTCCACCGGGAAAGAAACCCTGACATTTCATTTCTTTGTCAAAGTCACGGCCACAAATCTTTTTACAGTAGCTACCTCCAGCTAAATGCCAGATTGCTCCTCAAGAACGGCGAGGCAAGCTAATTCCCATTCCTGCCTCTCACCTGTCTCTTTCTGTTAGGGACTCAGCCCAGGCAATTTTATTACTGGGAAAAAGAAGCCAGCCTGTTCTTGGTTTCTTATTTATTTATTTTTACTTTTATACTCACCTGCATTCCATCATGATAAATGCCGCTTCTGAAACCAAACACACGGTCATTTCCTTCATTAACTCCTATGGTGCCCAGAACCCACAAGGAGGTGGAAGGTAAGAACTGACGACAGAGGTGTCTTCTGACCTCCACTGAGCACTGTGATGTATATGCCCAATCTTGATATGCGTGCACACAAACCCATGAGTGCGCACACACGCACATGCACACACACACCAAAGAGAAAGCAAAATACTTTACCTGTACTGTTAGAAGAAAGAGGATACTTGTGTGTGATAAAAAACAAGAGAGCCAGGTATGGCCAGCCATGGCAGCAATTCAGCAGGCAGACCCAAGCTTCCATGATCTTGGAACTGAAGATGTGAACGTCAAAACATCTATGATCCATTCAGTGGCTGTTGGACACCTTGAATGGCGTCTTGGGATGAGTCCCCAGTGACTTAGGAAAGTATCCTAAAAATAAAATAAAACTGTAACTTTATTTGTGATTTTCACACAGAAATAACTAAGACTTTGGAAGGAAGCTTTCATTCTCTAATTATGCCGCTTTTACATTTTAAAAAGACGCAAAGAGTCTCTCTTGACAGATATGAAAATACAGAAGGCTTAACTAGCTGGCTTCGCCCCCCCTAGTCTCCAGCTTTGCTGGAGCCAATGCTACCTCTTCAAGAATCTTTGCGTCTATTGCCAAATCCCAGTCATCGCCTACTGTGCCGAAGATGAAACTCAGCCTGAATGCCTGTTCTGTTGTTGTTTATTTTTAGACAGGATCTCACTATGTAGCTCTGGCTAGCCTGGGAACTTGCCATGGAGACCAGGCTGGCCCTAAACTCACAGAGATTCGCTGGCCTCAGCTTCTGGAATGTTGACATTAAAAACAGGCACGACTACGCCAAGCCCCAGATGCCTTTTTATGCTAACTGGCTGCTGAAGTTTGTTTGCAGTTAGTTGTGGGATTTGGGGGTTTTGTGCCTCAAACTTCTAGTAAGGTTCTAAATAAGGAACTAAGCCCCTCCAGTGCTAAACTGTATAAGCAAACAGATGGGAGAGAAATGCAATTATAATTTTTTTACAATATTAAAAAAATCAATGTGTTTTTTTTGTCTCATCTTGGAATGCAAAGCAAGTAAATCTTAGAGACGGCAGGAAAAGTGTTCAGTTGCATTCCAAAGACTAAAATAGGGGCTGGAGAGATGGTTCAGGGGTGAAAAGCACTTGCGGCTCTTCAGAGGACCAGAGTCCAGTCCCTGGCACCAGCAAGGCTGCTAACATTCACCTGTAACTCCATCTTCAGGGATCTGGTACTCTCTTTTGGCCCCTACAGGTACGGGTACCCAAGCTCACATGTACATACCAATACACGGACACGTAAATAATTTCTAATTAAATAGCGTTTTGTTTTTTCCAGACAGGATTTCTCTGTGTAACAGCTCTAGCTATCCTGGAGCTCTCTTTATAGATCAGGCTGATCTGGAACTCACAGAGATCCACCTGCCTCTGCCTCTCTAGTGCTGGGATTAAAGGTGTGTGCCACCACTGCCCGGCCAAAATTAATTTTGTTCTAAAGACAAAAATATACTTTTATCTTTGGAATTCCAAAGGCCTCTAGAGGAATTGTCAAGATTGTGGTGCAGATGACAGACTGCAGGCATGTGGACGACAGCTTCCCAGGTGAAGGGTTTGCGATCCTGCTGGCCTCAGATGAATCCAGGAATATGAATTCTTAAACACCAAGTAGCTCTGTGTAGGGAGTCAACCATCCCATTTTTGCAGAATGTTCACTTAGAGAGATTCCCTGGAAAAAAACATTAGCAAATCAGAAGGATGCCCTTTAGTGGACGAGAATGGTAGTCAAACGTAACCATAGCTTTGGTTGGATTGAGAGCTACTTTAGAGATTAATAAAGCACACTTCTGGGTGTGAGGGATTTCCAGAGGTGACTGGCAGAAAATGCAGTCATTGATGGAGAAAGCCCTACCCTGAATTCTAATGGTCTCTGGGAGTGGTCTGCAGCCCTTGTTAGGAAAAAAGAAAAGACATCAGAAGGATAAATCCAGTCAATGTGTAAACACTGTTTTGCCTGTGCCAGCACATCTGCCACTGCCATCGCCACGGATACAGCAGCCTTGCACTGTGGACTGACTCTTTGAGGACTTTAACATCCCCAGGGACACTGTCACTGGCTTGCCTTGTTCCGATGTCTCCAGCTTCTTAGAAAGAGCAGTCACGGGACTCTCTGGCTCTCAGCATTCAGGCAACTATTGCTGAACCAGCTGGCCAACTATGTACAGCCAACCTATTAAATCCCTTCTTTAAAATTTACCAGCATCTCTCTCTATCTGTCTATCTATATCTATATCTATCTATCTATCTATCTATCTATCTATCTATCTATCTATCTATCTATCTTCTATCTCTACATCTATCTATCTACATTTCTCTCTCTCTCTCTCTCTCTCTCTCTATATATATATATATATATATATATGTATATACATCTATTTATCTATCTATCCATCTGTCTACAGATCTATGTACCTACTTACCTATCTTATTGTGAGAAACAATGACCCTCACTCCATAAGAAGCATGATGGGGACTTAAAGCAGTGAAATCCAGGCAGTTTATTTTACAATCTTGTGAAGCCAGGTGTCTGCCTACAGTCGCAGGTGTAATGATTGAGTGCAGAGAACAGTTTATAAAACCTGAACATGTGACCTGCCCCTCTTCTTTAATAAGCAAGAGAGTACAGTCTCATATATTGCTTGGGTATTTGTCTTTCACTCTATAACTTCTGTTTGTCTTTTTCTCATCAAAAAAGGGCAAAAAAATTGAATGGATTTATCTCTACGTGTTTATACCATTTATTTGAAATCTTATCAGACTAGCCTGGCTGCCAGTAATTTTCTACTCTCAACTTCTAGTTTGGGACTGGAGTGGCTTAGTGGACTTGGAGTAGGGGAAAATAGCTGGATTATTAGGCACCAGCAGGGACCTAATATTTTCTGTTTATTTGAAGTTAGCCCTACGCTGACTCAGGACACCTTTTTTTAAAAAAAAGGTATGACTTTATTTCTTACAGCTATTGATTTTGTTCCTCTAGAGAACCCTGACTGATACAAAGAAATATAAGGATAGCAAAGTGACTGGATTTTTCATCATCTGATAGTTCAGTGAGGACTAGTTACCAAAGACTGGGAGAGAAATGTTGTCTTCCTAATGATGAAGACAGTAGTTGTCTGTTTTCTTAGCTGTCTTATAGCCACGCTTCCCATTTTTTATCATGAAGTACCAATTTTGTGATGTCCTTCCATTTGATTTATTAATGTCATCATCAATAGAATGGTGAAGTCGTCATGGTGACACCCCCTCGGGTCAGTGTGACCAAGCCAGGACTGGGGAGTAAGTAACCAGAGAGAGCTCAAGCACAAAGAACCTTGATTTTAGTCTGGGGCTGCAAGCTTTTGTAACGGCTGGTCGATGATGTTTACTCATGCCTTCTAGGGTACGGGTCCCAAAGGACTGAATCATGAAGAAAGTATCTGACATTGTTGATGGTAGGGAGAGAAGTGATGGGCACTGTGCCAAGGCAGAACAACACTGACCCCTGGGTGTCTGCATAGGAAAGAGAATCAGTGTGGCTGGGTTGCCCAAATTTCTAAGAAATTATGTGAAATCTCCTGGTCATATAATATTCTAATATTAAGAAAAATACTTATGCTGCCAACAGACACCAACAGACTCTGGGCCACCAGTTTGATATCTCTGCTGCTTGTCACTCTCTGAAATCTCATTATGTTCAAGTAACACTAGGTTTTGGAGCTACAGACAACATATGGCCCTGGACATTGCCCTAGAGAGGGTCTGATGGCTTTCTTAAAAGGCCACAAAGTCAACAGTTTGAGCCTTGGGGGCAATTCCATCTCTTATTTAAAAAATTTTTTATAGCCCCAAAGTAGCCGCAGGCAATGCGTATGAGTCCAACAGAAGCTTATTTACAGTCTACTGCCAAACCACAAAGCACTCTGCCTGATCCATCTCTGGGGATCTTGTTCTCAGAATCTTTAGCAATTGTTAAATAAGTGTGACCTATCAATTTCTAGTGAGAACCACAGTCTTCATAGCTCATGCTGAAATGCATTGTGTTGAAATTCTTTCAGAAGCAGTCCAGCTCACTATGAGCCAGCACTGAAATATATTACACAGGTTGTAACCACAAAAGGGAAGGGAAGTTGTCTTCTATCAGCTCCAACTGATCTGCCACCATTGGTCCCAGCAACAATAGACAGAGACTGGCTTATTAATGATGCTGAGCAGTACTTGGTTGCTGGGACAAATGAGCTTCATGTCTCCTATTGATTTCCAGGCCCAACACCAAGAACATCCTGCCAGGTACAGTGCTTAACATCCTGTATCCCTGGGATGCTGCTGGTCAACACTAATAAAGCAACCTGCTAAATTTAGCACACCCCTACCTGTGCAATCTTGCAGAACTGGTACCCCATAATTACATCCACAAACACCTCCTGAGTGTTTGGTTCCTGCTGCTGCTTCTCGAGGGTCTGGGTGAGACTCAAATTCTCACTTGAAATAAGGCAGCCAGCTTTTGCTCTTCATCCCCAGAGATGGTGAAGTCACTGGTGTGTGCCTATCAGTCCCCTCTGTGCCCCATGAGCAGCCCCTGATGCTTCTATTGCCACAGCTTTTCACGGGAAGGACAGAATGAATTGTTGGCCCAGAGGAGCAGCGCACGCTGGAAGGACACGTTTATTGAAAGGTTATCTCAGTAATTATAGCGCAAGGGATGTTAACTTGAGGGCGAGAAATGACTTGTGGCCAGGATCCCGAGACGCATGCCAACACTTGAAGCTATTTCTACACTCAGAAAGACCCAAAGGGCTCATCGACCTAGAAAGGCAAATACTGACTTCCTTTTCACCTGTCAAGACAGTCGGTCCCCAGATGTAGGAAAAAAAAGAAAGGGAAGTGCTGCTTTGAATTACTCACTTTTGTAAGTGCTTGGTTCTCTATTGCCTCTGGCCTCCCAGCACAGCTTCTATTTTAAAAGTCACAAGCATATATTATTCCTTGTCAAAACTGACCAGCTGTGAACGGATCGCTTGATTCTGGGCAGCTGACTCTAATGTTCTGGAGAGTTCCATCAGCTCACTCTCATCCGAGGATAGCTTGGGGTTCCTGCTGCACCCCGTGGAGGCCTCCAAAGCTCGAGTGGGGCACACACCTATGCTTTGTCCAAGCCTCAGTAAGGTTGGCCTGTTCAGCCTGAGATTGCCTGCAGGCTGCCCGGGTATGGAAGAATGGCAGAAAAATGCAGGAGATCAGAGGAAAGCACTTCCAGGAATCCAGGACAGCTGCACACAGCCACTAGACACCCTGAGCCAAAGGCTGTTTGCACAAATCATTATTTCTGGTGAAGAGTTTGGCACAGTTAGCAGGTTTCTGTGTCACCACGTAAGGCCAGAATCCATGTAAGGAAGATAGTTAGCAGCCTGTGTAATCTTGCTGATGGAGGAGGACTTCGGGCTCCCCTGCAGCTCTAAGTGATTGACAACGAACTTTGGCTGGGTGCAATGTGTGAGGACAGCTCACTGGTAAAACCAATGAATCCGCCTGGCAATGTAATGGAAAGTGTTGGCACAGAAGACTAAAGTTAGGAGTCCCGGGGATAGATCTGTCTGCTGTAACTCGTAGTAATTTTTGGGGAACGACTTCAGCTAACTGACTGGAACTTTGGTGTGTTAATCAGGTTTTTAATCTCGGCAACAACACCTTTAAAAAAACAAAAAAGCCTTAAAGGAGGAATGTTTACTTGTGTGTGTGTATGTGTGTTTGAGATGTTGATCTATGCCAGCTGGCTCCATCATTTCTGACTCTATGATGAGAGAATGCTTGTGGAATAAGGGAGGGGGAAGAGGAGTGGAGGAAAGGGAGGAGAGGAGGCAGGCAGAGAGACAAGAAGGGGTCAGGACCAAGATACTCCCCGCAAAAGCAGCCTCCAGCTACGGCTTTTCCCAAGCAGGCCATCACTGCCTCCCAACAGGGATGCAGTGTGAACTAACTCAGGAATGAAATTAGCATGCCCAAGATCCAGTCAGCTCTCAGTGCACCTGCAGCGGGAACCTAAGATCTGTTAGGGCCATTTTATATAAAACCATATACTTGGCTTCTCACTTAGGTGTTGGGGGAAAAGAGATTGTTAAATTTGTTGCTACGAATATCTACTTACATCTTTGTGCGCATGTGTGTGTGCGTGTGTATATAGGCTAGAAGTGGATATTAAATGTCTTCCTCTATTGCTCTATTTATTTATTTATTAAAGATTTCTGCCTTTTCCCTGCCACTGCCTCCCATTTCCCTCCCCTTCCCTCAATCAAATCCCCCTCCCTCATCAGTCTGAAGAGCAATCAGGGTTCCCTGCCCTGTGGGAAGTCCAAGGACCACCCACCTCCATCCAGGTCTAGTAAGGTGAGTATCCAGACTGCCTAGGCTCCCACAAAGCCAGTATGTACAGTAGGATCAGAAACCCATTGCCATTGTTCTTGAGTTCTCAATAGTCCTCATTGTCCGCTATGTTCAGCGAGTCCGGTTTTATCCCATGCTTTTTCAGACCCAGGCCAGCTGGCCTTGGTGAGTTCCCAATAGAACATTATTTTTTGAGACACGACTTTTGTCAACCTGGAACTTTCTGATTCAGCTAGACTGACTAGCCAGCAAAGCCCCCAGGACTCTTCTGTGTCTAGTGTTGCAACCTGCACTACCTTGCCTGACTTTTTTACACTGCTTCCTGGAGGCTGAAGTGAGGTCGTCATGCTTGGGCAGTAAGAACCTTGCTAACTGCTCCTGCTCCTGTCTGCTTACACCCCACGACTGGGGCTTGTATATTCGCACCACGGCAGAGGAACGCCGGGAGACACTGAGATTGACAAGAAGCCACGGGTTTTCATTGAGCATCTGTGTGAGCCGTTTTCGCAGTGCTGTGTTGACAGTGACTCACATGCGCCAGCTGACGTGCTGTCCTGTAATTCACCATGAGGACTGGGAGAAGTAGGTCACGGTTGAGCTCTCATCATAGGCGCTGAGGTCTCTCCTCACACTCCCGGCCACTCCATTAGAGCTGGAGACCTCTCGGTCAGAGTGTTCATTTTTCAAAATGAAAATTGGGGTGGGGGTGGTGCAGTGGTTTCATAATCGGGGATGTCTAACTTAGACTTGCTTTATCTTTCCTGCTGGAGGCTGTTTTCCCTCTCTACTGGGCAGTGTACCAGCTGGCTTTCTGCCTCACTCAGCTCCACTCTGGCTCAGAACCAGAACCACAGAAGGCCTCTTTGAAGATTTTGCTTCAGTATCAAGCCCTACGGTAGTTTGAATAAGAATGGCTTCCATAGGCTCATGTATTTGAATGCCTAGTGTCTTAGTTAGGACACCATGACCGTGGCAACTCTTATAAAGGAAAACAATTAACTGGGGTGCCTTACAGTTTCAGAGATTTAGCTCATTTATCATGATGGTGTGATGTGGTGTGCAGGCAGACAGGGTGCTAGAGAACGAACTGAGAGCCCTACATCTTGACCCACAGGCAACAGGAAGTCGTCTGAGTGTCACACTAAGCAAATCTTGAGCAAAGGAAACTTGAAAGCTCACCTCCACAGTGACATACTTCTTCCAACAAGGCTATACCTACTCTAACAAAGCCACACTTCCAAATAGTGCTACTCCCTACGAGCTTGTAGGGGCCAATTATATTCAAACTACCACACCTAAGTCACCACAGAGTGGAATCATCTGAAAGCATTAGAAGGATTAGGAGGCGTGGCCTTGTTAGAGTGTGGCTTTATTGAAGGAAGTCTGCCACTGGGGGTGGGCTGTGAGGTTTCAAAAGCCCACAAGTTCAGTGTCTCTCTTTTAACATGTGGATTAGGACGTAGCTCGCAGCTACTGCTCCAGAGGCACGCATGCCCCATCCTCCCTGTCATGATGACAATGAACTAAACCTCTGAAACTGCAAGCAAGGCCCCCACTTAAGTGTTTTATTTTATGAGTTGCCTTGGTCATGGTGTCTTCTCACAGCCATAGAGCACCGACCACGAAAGCCCCATGGTTAACTCTGCTTCCTCATTTGGGCAGATGGTCAGACTGATGAAGAATCCTGTGGTTGTATATCACTCTCAGTAAAGATAAGAAGTTCACATCAGAATCCTTGGTGTATGGGGCTCAGTATGAACCAACAGTCAAGGAGTCTGCTCTAAGGGAGTCACATGCAGGCAAAACATCCACACACATAAAATATTTCTGATTCTTTTTTTTCTCTGTTTCTAAGTTCTTAGGATTTTATTTTTGTCTTCCTATTTAACTTTTAGATCGGACAATCAGATTCTACTCTTTGTTGTTCCTGGGTTTGGTTGATTCGTTCTGCCTCTATGAGACAGGGTCTTGTTGTACTCCTACTCCTGGAGTTCTCTTCTCTCATAAGGAAATATAAATGGGCCTGTTTTTCGTGCCTTTCAAAAGAGATAAGTGAAAATTTAACAGTTTCTACCGTGTGATGGGGACCCTCTGTCAGCCAATAACCTTAAAGAGATTGGACCAGGTTAGGGTGTGACCTTTTGGGTACCCAGAGAAAACCGCCGGCCCACCCAGGGTTCGCTCTCTCTGTGATTCCTGCACTACACATTTGAGGTTGGACTTCTTGTTCCTGTTTTGTAAGTTTGCCCCTTATAATAAAGATGTAATTAAAATATTTTGGATTTAGTCTGGGATTCTCTGACCCACATCCTCACCCCTCAACAACAATGTGCATTGTGCTCAGCTCAGTAAATGCTTTAAGGTTTCTTTCTTGATTTTAGTTTTGTGTTTAATACTGAATAAATGGAGAATGTGTTCTTATAAACAAAATTACATCCTTGTGTATTTTTGTTTACAAGACAGAGAATCTGAACCGGGAATGCTAGACCCTAGGACAAAGTCTTTTTAAATTTCACTTGGATTGCAAGGAAAAATTATAAGAATTTCAACATCTTTATTGGTTTTATTATTTTTACAATCAGCCAAAACTTCATACAGTAAAACATAAATAAGCACTCCAATGAGCAGAAGAAGTTGGTTTTTCAGACAGAAAATGGCTAAAAAAAAAAAGCAGAAATAAAACCCAGTGGATTGTTATTTCAAAGCTACCTTCCCTACAAATAGGGACAGAGATAATAGCAAAAGGATTGGCTGGTTGACATCAGATCACTCAAGTGATTTTCTCGTGTCTGGGAAACCCGGTCATTATCTCTGTGGTCCTGATTTCTTGGAAGTTCAGCTAAATAGTGAAGTTTCTTCCTGGTGTCATGGAACCTCACATGACACTTCCTGTTTTCATTTTTTCTGTTTGGGCTTGCTGCAAGAGACTAGTCCAAAATGATAGCCTTTAAAAATGTTTATTTCACTCTAGTTTACTATCTACATGAAATAATAAAAATATACAACAAATCTATAATAAATGGAATTCACAAATGTGGTATCCATTGACATTTTTGCTCATTTGTTCATAGAGGTTCTTTGTTAATTGTCAGTAAAGACATAATTGTCTTCTGCATTATATATCATTTCTCCCAATAGATTCTGCTTGCTGATTTTGTATTATAATTTTTCCATAAAAGATTTTTCATTTGTTTTAAATTTTAGCAATATATCTAGCTTTTCTCTTATATCTTCTATGTAAGTTTTCAGTCCAAGGCTTAGTGTGTGGAAATGCAGTCCCTGCTCTGATAATGAGTCCCTTGCTAGTGATTCCTCTCTTCCTGTGCCAGCTTTCTAAATTTTAAAGAAAGGTCGCAGTTAATTGACTAAATATTGAATGCTAAATAATCTTTCTTTAGATTTATAAAACCCAGAAAATATGGTGACCTTCATGTAACACAAAGTGTATAATTTGCTTTGGATTTTAAGTTTCAGAAAAGTAAAATGTTTTGTCTAGAAAATTCTAGAAAGCAACTCCAGGAAGCCAAAACTGATTCTAATGAGTGTTCTAACCAGAAAAAAAGAAATTTAAGAAATGTGTGTCCTATGTGAGGAAGACTCCTCCACCCCCAGTCAAGCATGGAGTCTTCTTGCCCATTGCCCTCTGCACCTTTTATCCCTTCATATCACCGTGATAAAGCCTGTGATTACCCCATGGGAAGTCCTGGGTTCATGCTGTAGTACAGAATGAGTAAATAAACAAACAGACATATAAACAAACAAACAAATTAATTAATTAAAAGGAAATAACTTTCACATATCTGAGTTCCCCAATGAGAACTCTGAGACAGTGATTACTTCGATCTTCCAAGGTGCTGACCCTTGAATAAACCTAGGTTTCTTCCTAATGACTCTTGTCTCCCTATTACTGGCCTGTGAATAGGGAGCAGATATACTTGAGCCCAACCATAACATTATGAGATACCTAAAGGGTAGAAGCTTAATCTGGCCATGGCGTTTAGAATTGGGACCTCTTGGAGGTAATGAAGATGAAGGTTGTTAGGGTTGAGTTCCCATAATTTGAATACAGATGGCTTTGTAAGAAGAGGTAGAAGAACCAAAGAAAACTCAGATCCATCCATTTCTTCCTCCTCTCTAATCCCATGATGCATCACATCAGGACTCTGATGGCAAAAAGGCCATCACTAGATATGACCACTCAGTGATACCTTAGAGACTACAAGTCAAAATAAACCCAATTTAAAGAGCAGCACTTAGTCCTTGGCATTTAGTTATCAGCAAGAGATGTGGACTGAAATAGTTAAGAAGGCATCCTCACCCCCCCCTAGATAGTTGACACAGTCATCTAGATTATAGCACTTTTTTCCCTATTTATGTGTCAAATCATGTTTCTGGAGCTCCACCATATCTATGGAAAACTCTTCTCCCAGGTGTTGCAACTGACATGAACACTTGGTCTAAGATGCCACAGCTTTCACAGTTTACAGGGACAAAAGTTACTTTTTTTCTACCACATGGCCTGCTGCCCCACTCCTCCAACTTAGTTCTCCAAGTTGTGTATCTGAAGGGAAGGTTACATATATTCTAGGGGGACTCACACATCGATGAACCGACTCATACTACTCAGCCTCAGTAGACTGTGATCTATAAACCAACTTGTTGACAATGACACTGAGTACATTTGCCAGAGATGATATCTGAAATTCAGAGTGCTCAGCTGAGTCTTGCCTCAGGCTTCTACTATAAAACACCATGACCAAAGAGCAACCTGGGGAGGAAAGTCAGTTTATGGTTCCTCATTTAGTTCATTATTGAAGGGAGTCAGGGCAGGAACTCAAATAGCATAGGAACCTGGAGACAGGAACTGATCCAGTAACCATGGAGGGATGCTGCTGATTGCTGACTGGCTTACTCCTCATGGCTTGCTCAGCCTTCTTGCTTCCTTTCTCTCTCCCCCTCCTCTCTCTCTCTCTCTCTCTCTCTCTCTCTCTCTCTCTCTCTCTCTCTCTCTCTCTCTCTCTCTCTCTCTGTGTGTGTGTGTGTGTGTGTGTGTGTGTGTTTTGAGATAAGTAAGTCTCACTATGTAGCAAGAGCTGTCCTGGAACTCACTATGTAGACCACTCTTGCCTCAAACTCAAAGAGACCTACCTGCCTCTGCCTCCAATGTGCAGGGAATGAATGCATGGACCACTATACCCAGCACTAGCCTGTTTTTGTATAGAATCAGCAGCCCAGGGTGGCATAGCCTACAGCAATCACCAATCAAGAAAATGCAGTATAGGATTGCCCACAGGCCAATCTGGCAGGGATACTCTCTCAAGTAAATTTCCCTCTTCTAAAATGACTCCAGCTTGTGCCAAGTTGACATAATGCTAGCTACACAAGTATTAATAGTTTAGCTACTGAATTTTACAAAAGTTATATTTCTCTCTCTCTCTCTCTCTCTCTCTCTCTCTCTCTCTCTCTCTCTCTCTCTCTCTCTCTCTTTCTATCCCTCTTGATGTCACATTGAAGGGCACTTTGCCCTCAGCGGAAAGACTTATCAAAGTTAAAACTTTGAATTGATGATTAAATTATCTAGTCATGTATGGATGAATAGTCTGATTTAGAGCCTGGACTGACCAACCTTATTGATGTCATTTTCCCAGCCTGAACTAATGTCATTTCAGTTAGGCGAGAAGAGTTAGAAAGGTGCAGAGCATGCCTGGGTCCTAGAGTGTAGCTGCCATGAAGGTCAAAGCCAAGTTCACCACTTACTATCTTTGTAACTTGGGGGGGTTACTCAGCCATTCTGGACTCTGTCTCCTACAGTCACCAACCATGTGACAATGAAGAGCCTACTTGTTCTCTCTCAGGACTGCTTCAGAAACTACTGTAGTGTATGAGCCTGAGTCGCTCGGAGCCCAGCATCCTGGGGTTTCTATTGATGGCTGTCATCCTTTGCAAAACTATATATTCTGAATAAAGTAGTACAAATATCAAAGTGTTATTTGGTATTTTGTGTATATGATGCATTCGTTATAATGTGTTGCCAAGTGCTTCTTAAGAAATATTATCCAGTCTTTTCTTACAGAGGATAGTGAGACTCAAAACTAATCTTTTGTGGTCTTTAATTATTTTAGTTTATGGTGTTCTTTGGGGGAAGTATGTAAATGACACATTTTGTGGCAAAATATATCAATAGGTTACAACTAAATGAGTACCACAAAATACCACCGAGATAAATAAAAAAACCAAAAGTGTTGTATAGGATTTCCTAGGCTATTATCCAGTTTCTACCCACACCCCAAAGCAACTGCCAGCTTGTATTCTAAAACTCATACTTACTTTTGTGCATTTCTTACAATTATAATCAAAAGACAATGATTCTGTTGACTTCTCTGTAGTTATTTCTTTGACTCAATATGTTTTTGAGACATAGTCATCTTTTTAGGGGCATAGCAGTAATGAACTTATTTGAACTTCCATATAGAATTCCAGGTTGTGCTCTCGTCCACCCATCCTACTGATGATTAACATGTAGCCTACCCCTCCATAGACATTCTGATGCTATAGAAACTCTTTATGTTTCTCTTTGTGTTGAAAATACCCTGGAGTAAGACTCCTAGATCACAGAGTGTGCATATATCTTCTCCTTCAGTGAACAGTGACCAGATGTATTCCTAAGTATTTCCACTCACCTACATTCCTACCAGCCACATATTCAGTACCAACAATCATATCTCATTATTCTATAATTTTCACCAGATAGAAGAATATGGTTTTCTGCATTTCACTTAAAGGCTTCATTATTATTGGTATTGATGCTATTTTATATAGTTATATTTTAAAATACGGAGATACTATATTTGTCATTTTATTGTTTGTTTGGGATTTAGTTATGTTCCAGTAGGCGAAGCACCATCTCCCTGTGCCTGGGCTACCAAACCTGCTTGGTCATGTATCAGTGTGTCATCTACACATGTGGAACACCACTCCTGTAAGAGATATCAGGATGCTTAACTAATTGTTATTAACTAGAAAGTTGTATATCATGTAGTTAAAAGTTTCTCTTTTGCTCTGTAAAACCACCTTAAATATGCAAAGAAAGCTGTAAGAAAAAAAACCCAGCTTTTACCTTCTGTGAGTTTTCATTGGGTTAGATATTTCTAAGCAGCAGCTCTTCTGCATATTGAATGGAATACTCTCAGACTTTTTGAGAAGATACCAAGGACGTGTCCTTTATGTAAGCCATTTGCATGGACACTTTCTTGAAGGTCACAACCAAATTACCAGGAAGAACTTAGAAAAGACACTCTCAGATCACTAAAACTGACATCCAAAACCATGTTTTGTCCAAAGTGGGAGAGCCATTTAAACAAACCAAACCAAGCAAATGATAACAAAATGGCAAACCAGACCTCTCCTTGATCCTCATCAGAATGAACAAGGATGAGAACAGGGCTCAGTTGTTGGAAGCTCTACTCTGATCCTGCCAAAACATTCTGGAATGAAGCCAACCTGCAGAAAGAAATGAACCATGTGTTTGCTTCTACCTGAACTTCCTTTGGAACAGACTTTCACAAGACTCAGGAATCTGAGGTGCAGTTAAAGGATACAGGCTAGTTTGTTTGTTATTGCTGTTTTAATGGTTCAGATCTTTAAAGAGAGCAATGATAACTTAAAGCTGGGGGTAATGTAAAATGTTAGTGATCCCCACTATGAGCAACAAGAGCTACAAGCCTTGATGCAAGAGTCCCTAACAGTAGTGGGTCTCCCCTCTGAGCTTACAGACGGTTCAGGCCAGGCTTACTACAATGCCTCCTTCTTTGCTTTACTTTGCTTACATTTTGGCAGGAAATGTCCCTGGTTTAGAAGAAACACTTCCTTTGCCAGTCAATCTCTGCCCTTCTTCTGAGTTCACAAGCTCAATGTTTTAAGGAAACAAAAGACATCTCTCCACAAAGTATTTCTGGGTTGATCTGAGAATATTTTAAGTTGTAGTAACATTGATCCCCTGTTGGAGTCTACAGTGCACAGCACAAATGCACTGGGTAAATATATGTATGGACCCTTTGGAATACTCAAGTACTTAGTACCATAGTCATACCCTTCCAATTTCTTTTTAACCTAAAATTGTATTATTATCACCACCTTTATCATCATCATTATTATAGTGTGTTGGTGTGTGTATGTGTGTGTGTGTGTGTGTGTGTGTGTGTGTGTGTGTGTGAATATGGTGTGCACGAGTATACGTGCATATATTGTGGTAAATGTGTGGAGGCCATAAATAAATTTTAGGAGTCAGTTTTCTCCTTCCACTGTGAGGATTGAACAACTCTCATTAACAGGTTTACACAGCAAGTACTTTTATCTGCTGAGTCATCTTGCAGGCCCACATGCTTCAGATTTTATTAAAATCTTTTCATAGTATGATTTAAGTGTTTTCTATGAAGATATCACTTTCCAAGACTTTTTTTGGAGTCATCTTTCCTTTCAATATTCAAGAAAAATGGTGGGATTAAAGGCCAAGTATGACACCACCCAGCTGTCATTCATCTTTTCAGATGCCTGCTCACCCCAGATAGGGCATTAGCCATTGATTCTACTTAAGCCTAGCCTGGTGAATTTATTGGAATTACCCACCTGATTATAGGTGAGGGATTACTTGTAGGAGCATGAATGGCTCAATAGTGGCTGTATCACCAAAGGCTCACCAGCATAGCCAAGAACTCGTGAAGGCTGGAGACCTAGAAGTCAATGCACAATGTTCTGGTAGCTTAGCCTCTTCCAGGCAGTTTAGTTAGCCTGAGTCTCCTCAGTGATCCTTACTGCTTGGGGAAGAAGGGGTCTTGTACATCTGATTCATTTCAGGGACTTCCTAGGACTTATGAATTGTTTACTTCCGGAATCTCAATGAGCCTCTCTTTGGAACAATGGTTCCCAACCTGTGGGTCAAGAACCCTCTGGGGTTGAATGACCCTTCCACAAGGGTTGCCAAAGGCCATCAGAAAATAGTTATTTACTTTATGATTCATAACAGTAACAAAATTACAGTTGTGATGCAGAAAGGAAATAATTTTGTGGTTGAGGTCATCACAACACAAAGAACCATATGAAAGGGCCACAGCATTAGGAAGGTTGATAACCACGACTTCAGAACTTCTTAGGTCTTAATGAGTGTCCTACAGGATTGAAAGTCTCCACACAGAGGAAATTGCTACATAAGAGCTTCTATGACAACATGGATATTTTTGAGTATTTGGTATATTTTAGAAACAATTGCTGGATGTCTATAAAGTACATAGCAGTGAAAAGTGGTGAGTTGTTTTCAGGAGCCCTGTATCCAGTGGGTTTTCTTTTATCTCACCAAGCTTCCAAATAATACCACAGTAAAGGCAGCTAGGGGTTGATTTTCTACAATGACTGGGAATACAGGGCCTTGAGAGGCAAAGTCACTGTGGGCAGGGGTGACTCATACTGGTAGCCAATGACTAAAACATCAGG
The DNA here is from genome assembly GCF_037038515.1 of Microtus pennsylvanicus. NCBI lineage: Eukaryota > Metazoa > Chordata > Mammalia > Rodentia > Cricetidae > Microtus > Microtus pennsylvanicus. The sequence goes on along the minus strand of NC_134579.1, from coordinate 205,195,279 downwards.
ACGTCACACAGTAGGGATGCTTGTGCAGACTCATTAGTAAGCTACCTGCTGTTTTTCTGTGGGTTTCAGGGCCCTGCTGCTTTCCTCCTCTGGCTGGGAACCCTTGCCATCATGCTTGTTGACAAGCTCGTAGGTGCAACTGGGCGCTTCAGAGAATCTGACTGAGCTCCTTTAGGCCCTCTGTTCCTGGGAGGAATGATATTTCTCTAATCAGCATTCCTATGAAGTCTCAAACAAATTTCGAACAAAATTGGCATGTGGGGAATGAGGTTTTGAAGAAGAAAAAGAAATGGAGGAAACTCCTTATTATGCTTTGGGTCGGGGAGAAGGGAAAGATAAGGAGACTTGTTGCCAGGCAACACCCCTCCAACTCCTGGTTTGGGACCTTGACTGTGGAAATTATTTCCTTTGTCCTTATATGTGTCTCCCTAGCTGCTGAGAATCCTCTGGTAGCTCAGATTACCCCATGTATGACACCTCAATCTCAGTGCTGATTTGTAGTGTCCTAGCAAAGGCCCATTTTGAAGCTTCTCTCATTCCCAAGACACCGCAGTCTTTCTGTCCATGCCATGGACATTATATGGTCTATTTGCAAACAGCGTGTGTGAACAAATCTCACATGCACACTGAGCCTTTCTTGGAGGGTCTCAGTTCTAGCCCTGTTAGCTGACAGTTTGGCAGTCCAGCTGACACCGAGCCATGACACTGTATTCATCTCTGTACAAAACTTGACTTTGGCTCCTTTCTTGCTAGGAATAACAAAATGCAAAGGCTAGAAAAGCTGAAGGAAACCCTTACGTCTCCCTTGACAACCCTGGCCCTGCTGCTGTTCTTGGGGGTCCTCCCATGGTACTAGCATCCCTAAAATGCTGGGGTCTTCTGCTGAAACCGAGGTGCACTGTCACCAATAGCCTCTCATAGGTTCTCTTCATGGTGCCGATCCTCACCTTTTTTTGCATGACCCCTTAAGTCCTGGGCCTTCAACTGCTGCTGGGGCTGCACCTTCACCATGGCCTCTCTCGCTCTCTCATAGTGCTAAGCCCTAGCTGCTCTCCATGACCCCTTCATGCCTTCAAGTCCAGTATCACTTGAATGACTCTTATGTGTTATCAAGTTCAACTGCCACCTCTTAACACTCAATGGGTCTTTAGGTCAAAACTTCCAAACTCCTTCTATAACCCACTTCAAAACATGGTCAGGTCGGTCACAGCAACACCCCACGACACTAGTACCAGTTTCTCTTAGGTAGGGTTTGTATGGCTGTGATGAAACACCATGGCCAAAAGTAATTTGGGGAGGAAAAGGTTTATTTGGCTTATACTTCCAAATCATAGCCCATTATTGGAAGAAGTCAGGAACAGGAACTTAGAGTCAGGAGCTAATGCAGATGCCATGGAGGGATGCTGCTTACTGGCTTGCTTCCCCTGACTTCCTCAGCCTGCTCTGTTAGAGAACCCAGGACCACCAGCCCAGGGATGGCACCACCCACCATGGGCTGGGCCCTCCCCCATTGATCACTAATCAAGAAAATGCCTTATAGCTGGATCTCATGGGGGCATTTCCTCAGGGGAGGCTCCTTCCTCTCTGATGACTCTAGCTTGTGTCAAGGGTCAAGTTGGCAGATAAAACCAACCAGTACAGCCTTTAGCTTAGAAATGACAGTTGTGTAGGAAAATGGAAATGCTTTTTTCTTCCATATTGTAGCTAAGTATCAAGTTATCCTATGTATTTGTATTCAAAAGCATACGTAATTACTATAGGACAATTTAGGATGAATAAATAAATGAATAAATACCTCTCAAAACTAGCGTCAGACTTCAATTCTGATTTTCATTATTATACCGAAAGTAACTGTTAGCTGTAAGATTTCATTATTTCACCTAACAATACGAAAGAAAATAAGAAAAATAATCTTGTGCAGTATTGGGAGACTTCAAATAAAGCAGCTCTGCCCAGGCAGGGGTCCAGTTCGATTTCTGTTGCTGTGATAGACATCACAACCAAAGCAGCTTGGAGAGGAGAAAGTTTATTTCAGGTTATGTTTCATAGTTTATCATTGAGGGAAGCCAGGACAGGAACCTTAAGGCAGGAGCCTGAAGATAGGAACTAAAGCAGGGATCCCAGGGGAACACTGGTCTGCAGTGACTTGTCCAATGATCTGTCCTATAAAGCCCAGGCCTCCTTCCTAGGGATGACACCGCCCACAGTGGGTTGGGCCCTCCTACACCAATTAGCAATTAAGAAAATGCTGCACAGACACCGATATGGGCTATCTTATCTGGGCAATTCAGCTGAGGTTCCTTCTTCTCAGATGACACACTGTGGTGAGTAGCAGAAGACTTCCAAGTCCCTCTAATACTTGATGCTAGAGAGGGAGAAAATAATTTCCTGGAAAATTTGAATTTGAACAATCAGACCACCAACCGAGACAACTTTAGACAGGACCGTTTGCAAGCGTTTTTGACCGACTTGCTTTCCAGCCCAATGAATAACAACTGCGAGGCAGATCCCCCCACAGAGAATGTGAATATGTGGACGAACGAGGAAACAATTACGTCAGTGAAGACTCCAGAAAGCGTGCAGGGGTGGTTTCAAGTTGTCGCTCCTTGGGGCAAGATGATGAAAATGGAGTCTTATTTATGAAAAGGGACAGAATTACAGCCCATCTGCTGTGTTCCCTGGGCCAATGCTGTGTCCTTTCTCACACTCATTTCTTGGACGCAGATCATTGTAGACCAGAAAGACATAAAAAGTAGTGAGCTTCTGAAGGGAGCGAGTGTAAAATCCCTAGAAATAGAATGCATTCTGAGCTAGGCAGAGCCACTTAGGTCCACGTCTTGGATGTCTGTGTTACACTGAGCAAATCGCTTTGCTTCTCTGGGCTTCTGCACGTATGACTTTCAAGCAATGCCAAGGCTGTACGCAGAGCTGTAGGAACTGATCTGCACATCCATAAAATGCTGAGTGTGGTGTGGCTGACATTTGCTCAACAGCGATGGCTAGTATTGACACTGGAGGATATAGAGTTTCACTGAGCACCCAGGAATTGGATAGAGGCAGGCGCAGGAGCACCAACAGTTTGCTGATAGACAATACACTTCCAAGGAGTGGAAACCAACAAAAATGGGGGTGGTTTTAGAAGCTCAAACAGCAGTGGTGGTCTAAATATGGGAGGTTTTGTCAGATGCTGTATACTTCGGTTATTAACTACATAGCATGGATGGAGGTGGCATTTACATGGACATAAAATTTCTTGCTCATGTTCCTTCTGTCATTAGTTTTACATATGACTTCATGCATGGCATGGCTCATTCGCATCTTGAATCTCCACCCAAGGGTAGACATTTTAGTATCATAATGAATGACAGATCACCTTTAGATGCTGGACTGCTTGTGCACTGGCACCAGGGCCTACAGCCAGGTCTAGTGAGTCTCAGGCAGGATTTTCCAGTCCTTAGTTGATTTCTTTCATACGTTAACTCTGTTGCCTTTGTAAAAGGATTTCTGACCTTTATTCACATCTTGACTCTCCCGACTTGGAAACATATAGGCATCCTCCTGAATATTAACCTTCAGCAAGTGATGAAAGGAGACAGAGACAGAGACCCACATTGGAGCACAGGACTGAAATCTCAAGGTCCAAATCAGGAGCAGAAGGAGAGAGAGCACGAGCAAGGAACTCAGGACCGCGAGGGGTGTACCCACACACTGAGACAATGGCGATGTTCTACTGGGAACTCACCAAGACCAGCTGGCCTGGGTCTGGAAAAGCCTGGGATAAAACCAGACTCTCTGAACAAAGCGGACAATGAGGACTACTGACAACTCAAGAACAATGGCAATGGGTTTCTGATCCTACTGCACGCACTGGCTTTGTGGGAGCCTAGGCAGTTTGGATGCTCAACTTACTAGACCTGGATGGAGGTGGGGGTTCCTTGGACTTCCCACAGGACAGGGAACCCTGATTGCTTTTCAGGCTGAGGGGGGGGCTTAATTGGTAGAGGGGGAGGGAAATGGGAGGCGGTGGTGGGGAAGAGACAGAAATCTTTAATAAATAAATAAATTAAAAAAAAATCCCCTTACCCCACATTTATCTTCCATACCTTCCCACCCTTACACATTGCTTCCTGGCTAGGACGATCCTAATTTACTCTCAGCCCAATCTTCTAACAAAGACTCATGTTTCCAGATAAGCAAAACAAAAAAAATAATAATAATCACTATCACTTTCAAAGACTCCACTCTCTTTTAAAGAGGGTTTGTTTATTTATTTATTTATTTATTTATTTATTTATTTATTTATTATTATTTTGGTTTTTTTTCGAGACAGAGTTTCTCTGTGGTTTTGGAGCCTGTCCTGGAACTAACTCTTGTAGACCAGGCCGGTCTTGAACTCACAGAGATCCGCATACCTCTGCCTCCCAGGTGATGGAGGAAGGTCATTGGTTAAATAAAAAGAAACTGCTTGGCCCTCATTGGTTAGAAGATAGGTGGGAGGAGTAAACAGAACAGAATGCTGGGAGGAAGAGGAAGTGAGCTCAGACTCCACAGCTCTCCTCTCGGGAGCAGACGCCTCAGAGAGACACCATGCTCCCAGCTCCCAGGCAGATGCACGCGATGAAGCTCCAACCCAGGATGGACATAGCCTAGAATCTTCCCAGTAAGACTGGTGCTCACAGATTATTACAGATGGGTTGATCGGGATATCTGAATTAGCCAGTAAGGGCTAGAGCTAAAGGGCCAAACAGTGTTTAAATAAATACAGTTTCCGTGTAATTATTTTGAGTTAAGCTAGCCGAGCAGGCAGCTGGGGTGTTGGGGACGCAGCTCCGCCGCCCTTATTACTACACCCAGGTGCTGGGATTAAAGGCATGTGCCACCATCACCCGGCTAAGAGGGTTTATTTTTAAGACTCAACTCATAGGAAGCACAATACCTGAGAAGACTCCATTCCTCTGGCTGCCCATTCACTAATAAATATGACTATTAGAACCAGCAGGTGGTGCAAATGTTGAGTGTGGTTGCTATGAAATATGCACACGGGTGCAACAGAGGCACAAATGCTGTGAGGGAAACCAACTGAATTCTGATTGGATATAAGGTCTGCTCCCCAAAAAGAAATGCATGCCTGCTATTGTAAATATGACCAATTATCCACAAATGGGGGTGCTCACAAGCGCCAGGGATGAACCTACTACTACTGTTTTATTAGACAGATACAGTACCAAGCTCCCTCTAAATCTGTACCTCTCTACCCATAGAGTAATGTAGCTGGAGACTGTGCTGTTGTTTCCTGGTCACCCAGACCCAAATAATCACACAGAAGCTATATTAATTACAACACTGTTCGGATGATGGCTCAGGTATATTTCTATTTAGTTCTTACATCTTAAATCAACACATTTCTATTAATCTATGTATCACCACCAGGCTGTGGCTTACTAGTAATGTTGTGGCATCCTTCTCCTTCGGCAGCTACATGGTGTCTCTTTGACTCTGCCTACTCTCTCTATATATCTCTGACTGGATTTTCTGCCTGGCTTTATTCTGCTAACCCATTGGCCAAAACAGCTTTATTCATCAACCAATAAAAGCAACATATATACAGAAGGACATTCCATATCAGATTAGTGCAGCTCTCAGACCTCATCAGAGAAGTTTCTTTGTGCAGAATATGAAGGTTAATGCAGACACAACTGGTCAAAGTTTAGAGAGTCAATGTCAGGGAAGTGCTTAGTTACAAATGGGATGTCAATATCACACCTTCTTCTCAAGGCTCAGGGGCCATCACAGCAGAGGAGGCAAAAAAAAGTATTGTAAGAGCCAAAGGTTGCCAAGGATGGGAGAGAAGTAATGTCTTCTGGGCATGGCAAAATGGCTGTACTTGTGACCTCACAGCTGGGCATGGCAGGATGATTGTACTCATGACCTCACAGGTGGGTGTGGCAGGATGGCTTCACTCATGACCTCGCAGCTGGGCGTGAGGACACAGCACTTGTGACCTCACAGCAGCTGTGGCTGTCAGCACAAGACCTGTCTAAGATGAAGCCAGTCAGCACTCTAGCCCAAGGCAAATGGGAGAAAGGAGTTCACAGGCCACACCCTCACTGAGAACTATTGACAATTGCTGGCTTCTGGGGAAGAGGGCCCCTCCCCCATTTTCCATTCCCCTTTCTACTGTGAACTGAAGCATCTTGAGTCTCTCACCAGGCACCAAACAGACGGCATCCGCAAGCTGCTCTGTTCAGCCTCCAGAACCATAAGTCGTACAATCCTCTTGCTTTTATAAACCACCAAGTCATGGGTAGTCTGTTAAAGCCACTTGTAAAAATGACTGCAGTGGTCCCTGTTCCCTGGTAAATGCTCAGTGGGTTTACACTGTTACTATGTCGTACATTGAAACATGAAGTCAGACAAAAAAGATGAACATGAAAGAAGCTCCAACGTTCTAGAAGCAGCCACTACAGGATCAGGGAGACAGAAGAGGCCTGGGGATCCTTAGTGACTCCCACAGCTCTCAGCTGTCACTGCTGCAAGGACTTATCAGACAGGATCTGACTGGATCAGAAAGACAGACTCAGGCATGAAAGCCGTGGGACACCAGGGTGTTCACCCTTTCAGGGAGAGGTGGGAAGGTGGGAAGACAGTAGGTAGGACTTCTTGGAACTGACCAGTGTCCTAGTCTGCTATGATAGGCACCATCACCAAAAACAAACTGGGCAGAAAGGTGTTGTGCTAGGGCGGGTTGCTTTGGCTACCTGGCTCCCACACCGCTAGCTTTACCCGAAATAATTACACGGAAACTGTATTCTTTTAAACACTGCTTGGCCCATTAGTTCCAGCCTCTTATTGGCTAGCTCTTACATATTGATCTAACCCATTTCTAATATTCTGTATACCCCACGAGGTGGCTTACCAGGGAAGATCTTAACCTGCCACTGTGTCAGGTGGGAGAATCATGGCGACCCCCTGACTCTGCTTCTTTCTCCCAGAATTCTGTTCAGTCTACCCCGCCTACCTAATTTTCTGTCCTATTAAAGGGCCAAGGCAGTCTCTTTATTTAACCAATGAAATTAACACAAAACAGAAGACTCTCCCCCATCAGAAAGAGGGTTAATTTATCTGGTTACAGTCCATCGTAAGTTAAGGGAGAACTTGAGCAAGGCAGGAACTTGAAGCAGAAACCGTAGAGGAAGGCTGCCTACCAGTCATGTCTCTCTGCCTTTGCTCAATCAGCTACCCAGAGGTGGCCCCCGCCCACAGTTGGCCAGACTCTTCCACATCAATCAACAGTGAAGGAAATGCACCCATGGTTGTGCCCACAGTACAGTCTGTTTAAGGTAACTCTTCAATTGAGGTTTTCTATTCCCAGGTGACTCTAGGTTGTGTTCAGTTGGCGATAGCAGCTAATAAATACAGACAAACAATAAATAGTCCAAGTGGTGCAGGCCAAAAGGTCAAACTCAACTATGCCATTTAGACACGTACAGGTGAGGGAAAATATTTTTATTGTGAATTTTGAAAACTGACTGGAATTCTAGAACATGGGGTAAATACCTGTATACCCCTGCTTGATGGCACCAGTGAGGCAAAGGCATTGCTTCACTGCTCCTGTCTTGATGCTCAGGCCCCTGCTCTGGAGTACACATGGGTTAAAACCTCAGAGGAATACAACCAGAAAGATTGAGGGACTTTGCTGTCTATGATTGTCAGCAAAATTCTTAACACCCATTGAGTCAGCGGACTGTACCCCAGATCTCTACCTTCTCAACGCTATGGTCTGTTGTCTTTGGGGAAGCTGGCAACCAAAAATAAATTAAGACAAGTTAGTATCGGTTCAGGGCTGGAATGGAAGCTGCCCCACAGTGATTTATCATGTGAAGAGCTGTGCTGACAGGGTAGCACAGGCTTCTGGAAACTACCTTGACTTTGTGGAGAAAGAGTTGTGGTATATGTCAGGCCAGCAAACACACGTGATCTGTATCCCAAGGGAATTTCATTTACAGATGCTAAAAGTATAATTTCATACAATTTTTACATGTCACGAAGTAACCTTCTCTCTCTCTCTCTCTCTCTCTCTCTCTCTCTCTCTCTCTCTCTCCCCCCCCCCGACCATTTTAAAAAGGAAAATGCTATGCTTAGCTTGAGGATGCTATAAAAACCCACAGTGGGCTGGATTCAGCCTGCTGGCCATGGTTTCCTCCCCTTGTATTTCAGGCTCGTTCCTCCAAGTCCTTACCAAATCACATACCGTATGCATCAACTTGTATATTTAAGGGAGAAAAACAAGTGTCCTTGCTGCATGAGACAGCAAGGTCTCAAGGTGACTGTGTGAGGTCCTATGTCTCCTCCGTCTCTTAGGACACTGTTCCTCATTCCTCTGTAGTGGTAGGTGTCGCAGATGGCAGACACTCTGAAAAAAACAAACTAATGATTCCAAATGCAGCCAGTTCTGGCCTCCTGCCACCATTCACATTGGCAGCTGAGGGAATCTAGCCACACAGCCAGGGACTTCGACTGGGCCTAAAGAGAGCATCAGGAGAACAAGCAAGGATTGATCACACACAACAGTGACAGGAATACCACTGAAATAGTCTTTAATTTTATTCTTGAATTAGTTTGCTTCTTTTTTTGCAGTGGGTGTGTGTATGTGTGTGTGTCAGATAACTCCTCAGGTGCCATCCTTAAGAACACTTAAGACCTCTTTAAGACAGGGTCTCTCATTACCCTGAAGCTCAGCAGTCAGTTGAAGCTGTCTGGCTGGTGATTCCTAAAGATCTGTCTGTGTCTGCCCCATCAGCACTGGGATTATAAGTATATGTCATCACACCCAGATTTTACATGTGGGTTCCTGGGATCCTGTGCCATTTCTCCCCAATCTCAGAAGAGAAAATTTGAAATTAGGAGTGATGCCCACAGATGCTGCCATTCACGTTGGTGCAGAATAAGGGACAGGCACTAGATGAATAAGGGAAGATAATGTGAAAGAGGGACAGCTATGGCGTTGCATGACTCCAGTGCCCACCCGACACTCCAGAGCATGCTTTCTTTCTTCTGTGCCTCTTCCTCTGCCTTGTGGTGGCTTAATAACCTTTTCCCTAAAACTGAAGGGGTGGTCCTCCTGGGTAGTTTTTGATTAATGAAAGATTCAATCAATCAGATAGTCCATGGTGGAAGGTCAAAGGGGAACAGGGCACTGAGATTCACATAATTCAAAATGTTCTCTCCTTGTCCTGGTAGGGTCTAGATCTACTTTCTCAATGGCCTAGCCTTCAACCTACAGACCCACACACTCCTTTCACTGGGCCGTTAGGTATTTTAATGCTTGACCTGAGGAAGAAAAAAGAAAAGCCGAGGTTAGGAAACACTGAAATTATTATACCACAAACATATCTGCTAGTCCTTTCTTCAACTACTAGATTTGGGGATAAAGTGTCCTCAGTCCACTGACTATTGAGTGAGTCCTTGGACACACGCATTTTTATTACACCAAAGCAACCGGCATTGGCTGGCATCGCACCACAATCAGGCTGAGGACTGACAGCTACTAGAGCTCCCAACACTGTTCTGCTTCTGGATTCCGACTTACAAGACTTTCTCTCTGAACCTTTCTTCTTATCAGAATTAACTTCCTTTGGCCTGGCTGTGTTTCCTTGGAAATTCTTACTTCTCAGTGATAAAAAGAGGAAAACATAGGGCAATATGGCAAGAGAAAAAAAATTGAGGAGGATTCTGAGAGCCCAGGTTGCTCTTCTCCATCAGCCCAGCACGCTTAGGTTAGGATGCTCAGAGCCCAGGGTGCTTTTCCCCATCAGCCCATTACACCAAGGTTAGGATGCTGAGAGCCCATGGTGTTCATCCCCATCAGCCCAGTACACCCAGATTAGGATGCTGAGAGCCCAGGATGCTCTCCCCCCATCAGCCCATTACACCCAGGTTAGGATGCTGAGAGCCCAGGATGCTCTCCCCCCATCAGCTCATTACACCCAGGTTAGGATGCTGAGAACCCAGGGTGCTCATCCCCATCATCCCAGTCACTCACTCAGGCTATGCTGAGGAGTGTGGTAGGAAGAGCCACAAAGCCCTCTTGTTATGCAATGCTTTCACTCTTGGAGACCCAGGTGGCTCCAGGGCAGAGGATGAAAGGATTTGACCCCAGGGGGACCATTTTTTTAAGACCTGTGCTTTGACAAATTTTCACAGCGACTGAAGGAGATGTGTGGGGGTTTAGGGTGCTGTCCCATTTGTTCTACTGACAGTAGAATCTACCAGTAGACCTCCTTGCTCTCACAGACAACTTGTCAGGGGAACAAGATCTGCTGGGAGTCCCGTAGTGAATAGTTACTTACAGTGACATCTCTAATACGCCATCTTCCAGAAGGAGAACATTTATGTCCATCACACAAGCACACATATGTGTGCTTACACAGATATAAGTACATACTAACATGTACACAGATATAAGTACACACTAACATGTAAATGTCTTGCTTGTGTGTATAAGAGAGTGTATTTTTTCCACATGTGTGTCTTATTGGTTATTTCCTTAGAGATTGCTGATACCATCAATATCTAGTTAGAAAAAAATCACAGTATTAAGTGTGGAAGACTTTCCACACGCCAGTTTTAGGTTATTCAGAAATTTCTGGAAGGGGTTCTGACCAGAACTTCAAATGAGCACATTGGTCAACCCTCAACAGAGAAGATTCTTCTTAGAGTAGTTGGCGATCAACACAGAGGCCCACAACTGGTCAACTTGCAGAGACTGGGAGACTTGGGAGAGCTCAGGTCTGAATGGGACGTCTGTATCACACTGCTTCCCTCAAGGCTCAGGGATGGATGCAAAACAGAAAGCCAAAGACTGTGAAGATCCGAGAGTTTGGATAACTTCAAGGATATAGTGTTTTCTATGCGCAACAGGATTGATGTGCATATGAACTCACAGAGACTTTGACAGCATACAGAAGATAAAATCCCAGCACAGAAGAGAACTGGACAGGAAGTACCACTCCTCAAAAAGAAAATATTCACAACTGATCACTCCTGGGAGAGGAAAAATCAATTCCTCCACTCCAGCGGATGACATTCGATATCAACCACACTCCAGGGCAGGCCCCATGCTCAGGAGCCGGGAGTCAACACAATTTGGACTCCAGTTTTTTTTTTCTCCTCCTCCTTTTTTTAAGAGACAAACAGCATCAAGCTGTGTAGGTAGATGGGGAGGATTTGGGAGGAGTTGTAGGGTAATAGAGAATATGATCAAAATATATTGTTTAGAAAAGAATAAATAAAAACACTATTTAAAAATAATAAAATTTTGGAGGGCCTGGAACCCTCTTTAGACACTTCTATAATTTTAAATCCCCAAGTATAAAGTCACATCAAAAGCATTTTTTTTTTCATTTAAACACTGCTTGGCTCTTTAGCTCTAGCCCTTACTAGCTAAATCAAAAGCATTTTTAAATGATCATTATTTTGCCTTATCTTCATGGAGTCATTGTGAACAGCAGGTGGCAGAGGTCAAAATACTTTTTAAACAGTAAAATGTCACTCTAATGTCAGTTATTAAATGCGGAGGGTGTATTTCCTACAGATAACAGTGAATCATTTCTTTGTTAACTCAGGGCTTACAAAATTGATCTCCAAGTAGGACAGTGAAAAGATGATGCTCAGTTTCAGATGGAAAGAATGTGCACCAGGCTGGGCTCAGGGACCCCATGAGTGGATCCAGGAAGTCATCAATGAAGACATTGCTCTCCTGACTGTCACTGTCCTGTACAAAGACTATGGAAGCCAGACAGCTGCATGTAGACAAAAAGAGACAAGGAGCTTCCCATCTGTCCTGCAATCTCCAGAGGAGATGTGTGACCAGGAACTAGCAGTGTGGTACTCCTCAGCTTTGTGACTGAAACTGCTGGCCCCACACACCTGTGTCTGGGCTTGAGCCAAAACGTTGTCTGAGCTTGTTATTTTCCCATGGGGGTGAAAAAGGAATGAGGGATGCTCTGACCTATTTGGGCCTCAGATGTGTGCACACTACAGAGGGACTGTGTCAGTTGGGAGCAGCTGCATCTACTCTGTGCCTACTTGTATATAAGCAGATATGGGAAAGGAGGGTGTGGTTGAATGAGAATGACTGCCATAGGCTTATATGTTTTGAAGTTTGATCTCTGGTTAGTGGAACTATTTGGGAAAGATTAAAAGGTGTGACCTTGTTGAAGGGGGGTTGTCACTGAAATGGGCTTTGAGGTTTAAAAGCCCATGCTATTCCTTGTGTTCTCTCTCTCTCTCTCTCTCTCTCTCTCTCTCTCTCTCTCTCTCTCTCTCTCTTTCTCTCTGCACCTCTTGCTTGTGGATCATATGTAAGCTCTCAGCTACCATTCCAGAACCATGACTGCCTGTCTAGTGCCAAGTTCCTCACCATGATCATCATGAACTCTAACCCTCTGGAACCATGAACTTCCAAATTAAATTCTTTTGTAAGTTGCATTGGTCATGGAATCTTATCACAGTAATAAAAATGTAAATAAGGCAGAGGGGGAAAGCACAATCATACAGTGCCAGGAGGACCACTGCATAATGTGCCTATGAGCCCCATTTGTGTACCATTGTGTACATACAGCATCATGTGACTACAGGATCGGTGAAGATGAAGGATGAGCAGTGACAGAGTCTACAAGTGACTTGCCAAGAGAAGACATGTATGACCTAGCTATTAATAAAAGCGTGTGTTCTGGAGCATCCGAGGTTTCCTTATGGGGACTGACGCTCTCAGGGATTCTTATGGGGATATCTGATGCAAGGGTGCCCAGAGGTCTGTATTTTCAACAATGCCCTCAGGGTCCCAGGATCGGGTGGTTTGAGAAGGAGTGCCTAAAGTAGAGTCTCATTTCTATAATCAATAGGAGCCTGGACCATCAGAGTAACACTCTGCATCACTGCAAGTCTGGGTTGCTGGGAACATGCAATCAGGAGAGCTATGACATGTCCTTTAGAGTAAGCAAGGAGGTCAAAATCACAGACACTGAATCTCCCCATAGAGAAAGCAGGTTGCAGCTGGATCACTGAATCTGATACCATGGGAGGATGCTTTTAGTGCATTCATGTGGAACCTGCACAAATCAAAACATACGCATATATAAAACAAATAGCCACTTGAAGTCACCTCGATGAATGGGGAGGAAAGAGCCAGGGAGGAATCCAAAGACAACTTCATTTCATCCATAATGTTTCATTTCCTGATGTAATGTCAGGCAGACAAATAGCAGAGCCATGTTACCCAGAAGACCCCTGACAGAAACAACTCGATGGAGGGGGTTTTGTTTTGGCTCAGGGTTCAGAAGAGTCCAGTCCTCCGTGGGACTGAAGGTCTGGCGGAGTTCATGGCCATGAAAGTGAGGCTGAGACTCCTCAGATCTCATTGGATTAGCCGGCAGAGAGCTTGGGCCAGCACCAGAGCCTGGCTACACCCTGAGGCCCACCTCTGGTGGCCTAGTTCCTCTGGCCAGGCCCCACCTCCTAAAGGTACTGCCACTCATCAAATCAAAACTACCATCTCACGACCATGCTGCCAAACACATGAGGCTGTGTGGGGCATTTTATATTCAAACCAAAATAAACTGATTAATCTCAATATTATTCCCTAGGATTTTCCTATATTCAGAAATACTTTATATTGATTTTTAAGCAATCACTGCTGGGATGCTGGCTCCTTCAGTAATTGCTTGCTGGGAAGGCATGACGTCCTGCATTCAATCCACAGCACACATAAAAAGTCTTAGCATGGTTGTTCACTTGTACTCCCAGGACTCCGGTGCAGCTAGGCCCACCCACTGCCTGGTGGACGATTTCTAGGTCATTGAGAGCTCTTGTTGCAAAACAAGAGCATCCTGAGGAAGGGCACCTGGGTTTGTTCATGGGTTCCACATGTATGTGTGTGCGTGCGCGGGCACACACACACACACCACTGTAAAATGATTATAATTTTTAATTTCAGAATACCTAAGTCGGGAGTCTAATGTCTTGGTTGTAGGAAAGTTGCTTTAATTATTCGGTGTCACTTAATCACTTATTGAAGCTCTTTTTAAGAATCTTCTGACTTTTTTCAGTCACTTTGAGGGGCAGAGCCCACAAAGACATCCTCCATTGAGGGGTTGCTGCTGCTTCCCCTAGGAGGCCTTTTGTATTTCAGTTCTTCTAGCTGAAGGATGAACCTCTTTCCAGAAGGTTCTCTCTAGAAGCAGCATGTAAGGTTTGGTTCTTGCAATGCCTTCCAAAAGCTGTTTATTAAAGGCTTGGTCTCTAGGCTGCGGCACCACTGTGAGGGCGGCAGAATCTTCAGGAGGTGCAGCCTAATGGAAGGAAGTTAGCTAATGAGATGTTGAATACCTGCTCTCTCTCTCTCTCTCTCTCTCTCTCTCTCTCTCTCTCTCTCTCTCTCTCTCTCTCCTCTCTCCTCCTCCTCCTCTTCACTCCCCTCTCCTTGCCTCTCCTCTCTTCTCCCTGCCCTACTATGAGCTTTTCCCACTATGCACTCCTGCTACCAGGCACAGGCCCAAAGCTACTACCAGGTCAAGTGACTCACCCCCAAAACTTTGAACCAAAACAAGTCATTCCTTTTTAAGAAATTCATCTCTTAAAATGAGAGAAAGCTGATTAATATACAGTTAGAAACACAGGCAGGCCAACATCTTTACTGAAATCTCATGGACAGACATATGGCAGTGCTGGGCAGAGTGTGGCCATTTAAGTTAGAAAGCATCCCCCAGCAGGGCTCTCAACAAAACGTGCACCAGGAAAGAAAATGAATGTGACCCAAGACAACAGAGAAACCGCACTGAGGATGTTTCCAGGGAGAGCCAAGCAGGTTACAGCTACGGAGAATGGACAGAGCTGTAAACAAAGCCTGGAGGCCAGAGGGAAGGATGCTGCTAATTGGAGTATGCGTTTGCAAAGGTGAACGCTGCATGCTGCCCCAGAGGGACCGACTGCAGGTTTAATTAGAGATGATTATCTGTAGCCTTGTCCTTGATCTAACAACAGTGGCCCTAGAGATCCCTGGGAGATGAGAGCTCATTAGATTCAGCTCTTGTTCTTCGAATTTAGACTGGGTGGGTTGTTTTCCCACCTCTACGCTTCCCAGTTATGATTTAAAAATCTTGCTCTTCGACTACCTCCATTCTGGCCAAATATGGCCCTAAGAGGGAAGGATAAAATGAACACATTACAATAAACATTACAATGTTTAAAAGGTGAAATGCTGCACACAGACAATGTGTGTGTGTGTGTGTGTGTGTGTGTATAATTTTAAATCATTTTGTGCTTCCTTCCAGGTCTCCCAAATCTCCAACTATGGAGTTTAGGAGCTAGAGAGTTTGAGGGGAGAGTCCTTGATCCTGGAGGGCAGGCACTCCACTCTGTTTCTCAGGAGGTAGTTTATAGCCTGGCAGGCATATTGTGAGATACCAACCTCACTGCGGTCCCCTGTTTTAATGCCTGTTGCTAAGCAGTATCAAATATCAAAGAGTATCAAAGAGCCTGGGAAGAGGAGAAAACAAAGGCTTTAGGATAGTGGTGATTGCTCTTAAAATTGAAAATGAGTGAGAATATTCTATATAACTACGTGTAGGTTTCCACCTACAGAACAGCGAAAAAGTGCTTCATGTGTGCATATATATGTGTGTGTGTGTACATACATGTAAATATACATACTTACACAGACAGGCCCTGACATGACAGATTTTGTGATGGGCATTCAGTAGCCATCACGCTTTGAATTTAGAATTTCCCCCCAGGCTAGCAGCCTGCCATTCACCCCTCTTTCCACCTTGGACAGAAACAGCAACTGGCATCTGGTCACAAGTACTGTCATGAGGAACAACACTCCCGTGTCTCAGAGGAGAAGGCTTCCAGCACTTTCTAAGCTCCAGCTATCAACACAAGCTTCACATGGTTTAGCAGAATTTGCTAGATAACTCAGTTATCAGTCTTGGAGTCAAAGCTCTCTCACCTGCTGATTGTATGAGCCCAGAATATGGGCGACTCTCCGCATCTGTGGGCTCTACTCCCATAGGTCTAGCTAACTGTGGGGTCAAAATGGCTTTTGTAAAATCTGGCTTCTAAGCTGGATACGTATAGATATTTTTGGCATTATTCCCTAAACAATAATTCTCTGCAATAACTAATTCCACAGCAGTCCCATTGTTAATGATTACAATTACTGAGAGTCGATCTGACAAGAGTTTGGGCTTGGGAGGATGCATGCAAGTTATGTGAAAATATTGTCACTTTATATGATAGACTTGCATGTACTGGGTTTTGTTATTCTGGGAGGGTTCTTGTAGGCGAGGTCCCGAGGATGGCAAGAGATGAGTGCATTTTCGGATCTAGGTTGGTGAGACTAACATCAGCAGGTATTGACTATGGGAGTCTGTGCACCGGGCATCCGAGTTCACAGAGGCTGATACAGTGAGCGCTCTGTAGTAGGCAGCTCGACCTCACTTGCTCGGCTGATGACGGGTATCTTAAGTGGAAGCACATGGGTGAGGAAAGGGATGCCCCCCCCATGTTCTTCGTGTTCACTGGGCAGGCAGGACAGGCAAAGGCTGGAGGATTTTGTTGGGGTTATCAGAGCTAAGAGTGAAAGGGGGGGCAAAGCCTTACCCTGGAACATTCTCTCTACGAGTGCTTCCGATCATCTGGATAAAGTGTGACTGATGGATGTACTCTCTACCCAGCCACTAAATCTTCAAAGTCTTCTCATGGATACTTTAACCACCCCTCAGTGTGTGTCCTCACCCCGTGGATCAGGGGAAGGGCTCTGGGGAGCAAGTCCTCTGGTTACTCCCCTCTGCAAGGCTCACTGAAGGTATTCCACATGTGCACAGGTGCTTGAGGCCAGATGCAGGGCTCAGTTCTTGCTGACCGCTGTTAGCATGGGCACAAGAGCCTCACATGCGAGTCAATAGCACCGCCCATCAGCGCTGTGACTTTTGGCAAATGTGTCATATTTTCTAATTTTGCTACCCATTAAACCCTCTCCTGGATTTTCTGTTCCCTCTTAGTCACACCTGAAGCTGGTTCTACACAATTTTCTTCGGGAGGGCATGGCTTGCTCCTCATTCAGATCCTCATTTACTATAAATACAAAAAGAACCATATATGAATTTGCATACACCTTAGGGATATTTGTGAAAGTGGAACTTAGAG
Organism: Microtus pennsylvanicus; assembly: GCF_037038515.1. Classification (NCBI taxonomy): domain Eukaryota; kingdom Metazoa; phylum Chordata; class Mammalia; order Rodentia; family Cricetidae; genus Microtus; species Microtus pennsylvanicus. Next base: position 205,178,071 of record NC_134579.1, on the reverse strand, counting down.
GTTGAATGATATTTGCACATAATATATTTTTAAAGATTTATTTGTATTATTTTTTAAAACATGTATATGTGTGGAGATATGATTTGAGTTCAGGTGCCCACAGAGATCAGAAGAAGGCATCGAACCCCCTGGTGTTGCAACTATAGGAGGCTGAGAGCCCTTTCTGTGTGGTACTAGTAAGTAAACTCAGGTCCTCTTGTAAAAACAATATGCCAAGCCATCTCTCCAGCCCCTGCATGTTATGTTTCATAGCTATTTCCAAGCGGCCTTCCAAAATTGTGTCCCATTAGTCCCCCTCCCTTGCTCCATCAGTGGGCCGCATGGTCCTGAATGTGGACTTGGTATTGCTCACACTACAAGGCTATACACTGGCTTACTCTGTAAGCTGCCTAATGAGATCTGAGTGACAGTTGTAACGTCTTCCCCCACCATTCTCCACAAGTCTCTCACAGCCCTCACATCCAGGTAGTTCCCTCAATAAGGAATTTGACTTTGACGGAAGCAGAAGTGATGGCTGCTGAGGACTCCCAGCGGGAGTTCATGAGTGCGCCCTAGATGAGAATGAATGCTGATTACGCAATCACAGACTTGGATGTGGTGGGGGACATGTTAGCTCCACTCTGCCTGCTAACTGATGCTTGTTGCCTGTGGATTTCTTCTTTTAAGATCTGTGGCATTATAGCCTGACCTCAGAAGAGCGAACTGAAATGTGGGAGTAGGGGAAGACATGGCTACGGCTGGGTTATCTTTAAAAGCCAAGCGGAGGAGAGTGAGCAGGCTCCACCCATTTCCTCATAGAGACTTTCTTGCCATACTCTATGGTCCTTTAAAAGTTCCAGGAAGCCTTGGTAAGCAGACCATGAGGCCTTCAGATTCAGGTGGCTCAATATGAGCATCCGACAGATCAGTTAAAACACACCCTTTCTACTCTACAGACATTACTTTCCCAATTGCCAGTGACTAATCCCCAAGGGCTTTTCTCCAATGCTCTATCAATGGAAAATGAATTTGCCTCTTGGTCATGAAGTGAGTATTCGAGGGAGGTCGGATCAGTGGCTATGAGTTTAAAGCCCCTTCATTTCTGTCTGGCTTTCCCTGGATAATCCTCATTGAATGAATACTGTCTGATTTTGTTCTTGGCAACAAAATGAGGATTTCAGCTCTTACATGTTTTCTGCCTTCGGGCTCTGGCACTCATTCTCATTAGACATGTGGCTTTGTCTTGTTCATTCACTGTGAATCATTCTTGATCACCAGTGGTAGAAAGCTGAGCAGGTACCTAAGCCAGGGTGGTTTCTGTTCCTAGCCTTGAATATATATATATTCGAATTAAGAAGCAGTGCCTTAAAGGAAATGAAAGTCGTGATAAAACATGAGTGACAAAAAGAGCAATTAAGAGTGTACTTCCCGGGCGGTGGTGGCACACGCCTTTAATCCCAGCACTCGGGAGGCATAGGCAGGCGGATCTCTGGGAGTTCGAGGCCAGCCTGGTCTACAAGAGCTAGTTCCGGGACAGACACCAAAGCTACAAAGAAACCCTGTCTCAAAAAAAAAAAAACCCCAAAAAAAGTGTACTTCCTCCTGGAAGGTGTGCAATGTTTTATGGAAATAAAATTTCAAGCAAAGTATAATGCAATAGCTTTGCATTTACAGGGCTACACAACAATAAAAAAGATACATAAAAATGGGTTTCATCAAGACACAGCATTGCTACTATTCTGCTCCTTTTTATTTCTCCAGGGACAAGAAGACAGCATGTACACTTTTCCTGTGTCTATCACTCTGTGTTTGCACACTATGGTTCATGGTGTTGTCTTAATTTTCCTGTTAGGTGAGCTAGACTGGACAGTGGAGAATCAAGGAGGTGGCAGCGGGGCAGAGTGTTCACTGTTGAGAAAGACATTGAAGAGGAATCTCCACAAAAGAACCCGTGGGGAGAAGTTATCACAGGAAAAAGGGAGACTCAATACTCACCCTTGTAAGAGTCCAGAAGAAAGGAAGGAAGAAAGGAAAGAAGAAAGGAAGGAAGGAAGGAAGGAAGGAAGGAAGGAAGGAAGGAAGGAAGGAGAGCAGGAAATCCAATCAGGTTGAGGTCTGGGACTTGGAACAGGCCTCAAAACTCCACACTAGTTGCTACTGAGATAATGGGACTGGATCTCAGTTTCTATGGGTCTGGTATCCAAGATTCTTGGCCCCGTTCTTTGCCTCCATTAGCTGTAGGCATTCTCAGGATATGAAGGCAGTGTGGGTCCCTCCTTCCCAGATGTTCACGTGATTCCCCTGAATGCTTTGTTACTTTTCTTTTGGCTTCTAATCTTCATGCTCTTCTCTTTCCTTCTTCCCTCTCTCCCTCTCCCCGCTCCCTTCCATGACTATAATGTATTTGTCTCATGTTTTCAACGGCTTGAAGACCCTATGGATCTACAGGAACTATAGCTTTAATAACTTCTAGTACAATGATATGGCTAAGTTAAGTTTTCAACTCTAAAGGAAACAGTTGCTTGAAACAGAAAATAAGATTTAGAGAAGAAATAAAAATCTTAAGTTACTTTAAAAAAAATCTGTTTGAAGGGTTTCTTTAAAGACTAATGCCACTTACAAAGAGACACTTTGGCTAATGTCTGGGACATTCTTGGATGAAGACACAAGCAGACCGCACAGAATGTGCATGTTGGTCACTGCCTTAGGATTACAGTCCTGGTGGTCCAGACACTGCCCAAAGGGTCTTTAAAAGATGAAGAGTCTTGCCTCTCATCTGCCAGCCAGCATCTGCAGGGACATCTGAGCTGGTGGCACCGCTCTAACAGCTGTGCTGGCACGGAAGTGATAATTTGCTGCGACTAAACCGCAGGAAAAACAAACAGTAAGTCACTTACCTGCCATCAAAGTTGACAAAGAGGGTGTCAGACTATCATAACCAGTCACCTAGGGACCAGACAAGAACCGATCTGGTGGCACCAGATATTTTTTTTTCCTGAGATCAATTTCTATTTAAGTTTTAACAACAATTTGATGGACTGTGGTGCAACAAAGGAATTGAGCTCACTAACATCTTCCTGGGTTTGCTTTTATACATACGTGCTGTCTGTACAAGCTGATGGAGTTCCCTCACGATAGGCCCAACATGTCTAGAGCACACACCCATTCACTTCAGCCCGCACGGGTCTGGCCAACCCCTGCTCAGATTGACCTCTTCAGTTTCCGCACATGGGAGGAAGTGTGTGCTCTTGGCATTCTGTGTCTGGTTTGTCTCAGTTTAACGGCCTCCATTTCTATTAATTTTGTGGCAAATGACAGGATATTGCTGTTCTTCATGGCTGACCAGTATTCCTGTTGTCTGTTGGTGGATGGTAGGTCACTTGTATCTTAGGTATTGTGAGTAGTCCTACTTCAGTGCCTTTCGATACATACTCTGGAGTGATCAGGAGATCATAAGGGAAACATATTGTTAGCTTTTTTATTTTAAAGAGAAAGATTCACAACAAAACTGCTGTGCTGTCTTCCCCACCTCATTCAAAGGCTCATTTTGCTCTAAGCTCTTAAGCTGTTTAGAAGGAAGGGTATAACGTGGTTTCCATGAAAGTAAACCATTCCCAGGCATGAAGTCCCTTGTAAAGAAAAATGCCTGACTTTATCTAGTTAAAAAGATTAACGAAGTTAGAGTCTAAATAAAGGAAAATTTTCATTATAAGAGCAATATACCCAGATCTAGGAAGGCTGAGGCAGGGGGATTGAAAATTTAAGGCTAGCTTGGACTACACAGTGAGACTCTGTCAAGATAAAAAAAGAAAGAAAAGAAAAAAGAATGGGAGGGAGAGAGGGAAAGAGAGAAAAGGGCAAAGAGAAAGATAGAAATGGTTTTGCAGAGCTAAGATGCCAACCAGTGTCAGGCTTGAGAAGGGCCTGAGAGTTTGCCCTCCCATAAGCTCTTGAGTTAACCTGCCACTGTGTATGGATGTTTACAGAAGACTAATGAAGCTCTTCAAGAAGGGCAATTTATCACTCTTAGTAATTAGCGGCAGCACGTGCTTGTGTGTGTGTATGCGGTGATTTTTAGTGTCAAGTTTTTGGAAGTCCTGGCTCCTCTAAACATGTTACGCGTGGTGAGTTATAGTCTTAGATGAAGTTCGCTGAACTTAGGAAATCCAAACCAGTTATAACAGGCAGCAGGCACTCACTTTGCTCTCAAGGGTGGCACCCCAAACTGCCAAGGCTGTTTGCTACACTCCAAATGTTCTTGAAGAGGGAGCTCAGAACAAAGGTGACCTCTGCTCAGTCAAGAGGGACCCCTGCAGAACTGTCTCGCACCATCTGTAGCAGGGAATTCCAAACATGTATACAAATGGGATTGGGCCTTTGCAGCAACCGTGTTGAAAGCAAACCAATCATTCCTGCTTGCCAGGACCATCCACTTGTAGAATCTGCCAGAACAAGGAAAGCTTGTACCAGAAACAAACCTAGCCTTGGTTACAAAGTTGAGCCAGTACCAGAAAGCAGATTATGAGGGCCTTGTCTGTAGCTGTTTTAACCTGAGTGTCCCATTGAGACATCAGGTGCCGTGCTGTGTGGTGCGGTGCGGTGCTGTGTGAACGGAGTCAAGGGAGATGGGAAGGAATCAGGTCCTACAAAGCAATTCATCCTCAGGCAAAAATGCACCAGAATCAAGACAGAACCTGTGAGGATTTCTCCATGGTTCTTCATGGAGAAGCGTTCATTCAGTATGCTCCTGAGGTTGGTGGAAGGGCACTCACAGAGCCTGGGCAGCTGGGTCTCTGAGGCTGAGAAGATGCTCTCCCATTCACAGGCAATTTATAAACACATGAGAGATTATATTCCAAATCACCACAGAAATGGAGCTAGTTTTCAACAATAACCCTGCAGGCTTATTTAGGATAAGAGGAATTCAAGTAAAAAAAAATACACTTGTGTCCAATATGAAAATGACTTCCAGAAAGTTCCAACTGTCAAGTGTACTTGTTTTTAGAAAGACCACAGATGAGAGCTCCGCTACCCACAGCATTTCTTTCTGCATCCTCCTGCACTTGACAGCACCATTGAAAGGTCATGAGCCTTGTACACAAAGGTGAGAGTCAGTCTTCCTTTTAGAGAGAGGGAGGGAGGGAAGCACCCCCAAAATGGATGGATTCCAGGCAAGATACCAAGAGGGACTCCCAATGATAATGGACCCACATAAAATTCAGTGCTACCGGTATATGACCCACAGCCCTGGGGCCTGCTCTTCTCTTGCTAAACTGGAGTCACATGGATGGTGGTTCATGTTCCCAGCCATTGTGTGTTGTTCAAAAAGATCTGGATACAACCATACTCTCCTCTACTGTTGCTAAGCTCATTTTCAGTCTTTCAAGGAGACTCCAGGAGGTAAGTAAAAATCCAATAGCTTATGTGTTCCAAACACCTTCCCCTGAGCTGTTTTTTTTTTTTTGCCTTTCCAGCAAATTGATGATGTGGCTACTCCATGCTTAGCTAATAGGCCAAGTCCAGGGGCATTATATTGGGTCAAGGGGTGAGGGAAGGCACATAAAGAGTTCTGAAACAGAGAGGTAGAACCAGGGTCGGGATGCTGAGCAGGGAGCCTCCTGTCTGCAGCCACAAGGAGGAGCTGAAGTGGCTAAAACCCTCCCAACATCAAAGCCTGCATCCCATCGCCACGGCTCAGAGATCTGAAGCAACTTAACTGAAGCTCTTCGATTTCACTCCTAGGCATGGTATTGATGGTGATGCCCCACAAGAGCCAGGACAGTGGTCATGAGCCATGGGGAATATTGGAGTTAAACTGGCTCCTGTTTGAGTCTGAGGTCTAAGGTCTAATTACCACCTTAGGGAGGCTGTCAACTCTCCTGAGTTTATCTTCTCGGATGTACAATGACGACGATATGGCCTGCTTCATGAGCTTTAAAGCCGGAACTAAATAAAGGTACAAAGGGGCTTCGCCCAGAGCGAATGCTTATAAGTGGAAGCATACCATCAAGTTTAATTTGTGTGTCCCAGGGTTCCATGGAACCAGACGTTGACGTCATCCTGCCGTGACAAGCACCAGTGTGTCCATGGGCCAGCTGCCTCCTGCAGCCATTGCATAAATGAAGGAGACTGACCTCAAGTCAACATACTTTATAAGACACTAGTGGGGTTCAATGCGGGGATCTGGAAGAACAAGTCCTGTGGACTTAGGGGATGAATGTAATGGGTCCGAGCTGACTGAGGCCTGTGTTGTTTTAAAGCTCAAGTAATTCCAACAAACACTCAGACCCCAGAACCACCACCCTAGCTGGGGAGGAAGGCGTCTTCTAGAAGATGCTTTAACATTCACTGACTTCTTTGATAAACCAGGCATAGGACTGGATGCTGAGTTACAGTCCATTCCCCAGAATGGCAATCCCAGGGCCTGATCTGAGGGATTCACATGAGGGCAAGCAGGTAGAACATTGTTGGTACGCTCTGTGACGGGGTACATACAGAGCTGTGGAGGACACCTTGGAGGACAGGGTAATCTGTTCCAGCCCTCTCAACAGAGCCAGCTGGTGAAGAGGGTGTTCTAGGCCGAGGTAAAATATTTTACTAACCCTTGGTGAGAAAATTACATGGGGCATTCTAGAAACCACAAGGGTTCAATGATATCCAACAGGACCAAAAATTGAAGCAGGGAGGCAAGGGCCATGTTCCTCTGAAGGTGTGACAAGGGGTTAGTTTTGTTAGACAAAGGTGATTGAATCATTGTAATTACTAGGTAGAAATAGCAGAACGAGATAAGACTGGACATGGAAAAGCCAGTTCTAAGATGGCTGGGCAATCTAAGGAGGTTCAGCCCATGCTGAACAGGCTTAAAAGGTATTAGTTAAGCTTGGTGACTGGGTGTTTTGGAGAGGAAGAGGAACCAAGTATGTAGCCTAGCATCTAGCAGGATCACCCAGGAAGTCTGACGATGCCATCGAGCAAGGGAGAGAAGCAAGGCCAGAACATGCACAAGTGGGATGAGAGACCTTGGGTGGAAATGGGACTCCTGCTTCACCTGCTGAACATGACGCCGGCTGGTCAAGCCTGATAGAAACCCTGCACATATCACATATTCCTGATTCTTACTGTGCATGACATACTATTAACAACGGGAATGCTTTCTTAATTTCAAACCTCTACAGGTTTGTCTCAGATGGGAAAAGGGGAGTCTGAATGAAATGAATGGGGGCACAGCTTGGGAGAACCCAGGAATAGGAGCCCACAGGGCAGAGTACACATTGCTGGTCTTGTTTCTTTCCCAGTCCAAGAACATGGCGGGTCCTCTGCTGAAGACACCAAGAAAAATGTCATGATTAAATGCTGGCACATACTTGGAAAATGAGGGGCTAGCCCTCTGAGTGCTCGGCATCTTCATCTGCAGAGCATGCAGCAAAGTGAACATGGCCTTGCATAGTCTGCAATCATACGCACAAAGTGAACACGGCCTTGCATAATCTGCAATCATCATACGCACAAAGTGAACACGGCCTTGCATAATCTGCAATCATCATACGCACAGACAAGCTTGTAAGCAGCTCCCTTTATTTGAGTAAATAGCTTGTAAATAAATCATTGGTAAACATTACAAAATTAAATACATTTCCAAAAGCTTGCCAGTATACAGAAAATTCACAAACATAGTTCTTTTAAAAAATAAAATATGTTTAAAGCACCCTTGATATAAAATGCCTCGTCCCTGTCTTCAGACAGGGCCACCTGGAGACTTCTTACAGCAGGCAGGGTTTCCAGGGGGAGGCAGTAGGGGCTTCCTGGAAGAAAGGAAGGGTTTCTACTCACTTTTCACCCCGCCTACATCCCATATGAATTTTAATTCTTCTCTAAAGAGCTGGTATGTAACTGAAGGATAAGGGTAGGCACTCAGGCCTAACTCCCAACATGGAAATCAAAGTCACAATTAGGACCATGAACCACTGAGAGAAACCAGAGATGAAGCCACGCTTCTAAAGCAACAAGCATCTTGCGGGGTCTTCCCATCACTACATTTTCTCAATACTCAGTTTACACTTCCAGACTGATGGTATCCAAGCACAGAAGGGGCCAGAATCTACTTCTAAGGAGGAAGAGATTCAATCTGTTGGCTTCCCTTTGGCCGACTTTCACTGACAGAGATAATACACAGTATTGCATTGAAAGTAGAGAGCCCGTTGCTACATGGGGCTTCCTTTCTCCATTGCAAAACTCTCTTCAGGAAGTTTTCTTTAGAAATCTGGTTGGTTCTTGAAATTAAAAGTTCATAAAACTTCAAAAGACCACGATGAGGCAATAAGGACTTGACCTGGCGAAGCATCTCAACCAATGAAAAAAAAAATGAAAGTCCATATAGTAAGCCCTTGACCAACTCAACATGTGTGTCGTATGGCTCATTATAATAATGAACACACCTAATTCTTCCACTTTGGCGCAGAAAGTGGATGCCGAAGGTAGACCACACTTGTATGAAGAATGCCTGGAGGCATCTGGAAAACACACATCCTGTGACCTCTTCTATCAGGACAGGCACAGGTTTATTCCATCAACGTGAGATAGAGGTCACATTCTATTTTTGACTTAGAGTTTGTATATATATATATATATATATATATATATATATATATATATATATATACAACCATGAGACATTTTTGACATCTTAGTCAAATGTATAACTTAAGAATGTCTCATCAAACTGACCACAAGAAAACCGTCTTCCCTGTAGAGTAAGATCCTAATTATGCTGAGTCCTTAACAGAAAACACTGCCTGGCTCTGCCCATCCTTACAGATACATCTGTTTTTACAGTTCTTGTTTGGGCTGCAGTCCAAGTTGTGATAGCTTTGCCATTAAAATATTACAGTAACAAAAACCCTTTAAAGTAACAAAAGAAGGAACACTTTTGAATAAATGTCTAACCCCCCCCCTCCACACACATACACACCAAAAAATGTTGTTTGTAAAAGACAACTATGGTTATTTAATAAAAGTCTTCGTGACGTCCAAATCCCAGGTCGCTTTCTTCGTCTCCGAGAGAATCCTACCCTGTTCCAAGATTATACATTCTTCTTCTGCGGAGGGCTCAGCTTCCTCATGCCTCTTATCCGGGAAAGCAGCTCCCTGATGAATTCCTAAAAGACATGAAGGAAGTTAATACAAGAGGCCACGTTATTAAAACCTGTGCCTGGAAATGTGCCTAGTGACACTGATGTCAACTGCAGTGAGTGAATTGCTTACTTTATATATATGTGTGTGCACACACATACACACACGTATATATAATGTTCTATACCCTGAAGTTTCAAATAATCAACCATGTTTACCTTTTTATGAAAAAACAAACAAGTACATTGCTAGAATAAAAAAGTTTTTGTTTTAATAAATGCTAAGCTACATGTATAACAAAGAATTGTTTTAAAATAAATTTCTTTATAACTTATAAATATCTTTATAATTTATTGTCAGTGGGTGTTTTATTTGTATTCCTGTTTTAAATACCTATAATTTTTCTAAGGCAAATATCAAAGAATAAATATAAATATTATGCTAATTACAGAGAAATTCTTGCATAAAAAGGTACTGCTAATAGATAAGGTTTTAGAAGCTCTGCTTTGGGGCATGCTAAGGATCCTTGAGGTTTTTTCTTCTTCTGTAAATCATACAAGCAAACAAACAAACAACCAAAATCACATTTGGTGTTACAGATCGGTGCCTACACACACCTGCATTGAAACTTGCAGAATAAATCCCTGCTGTGCACGTGCTTCTGTTTTCTAGTCTCATCAAATTTATTCACAAAGAAATGCTGGGGAGACCCACTGAAGCGGGTTCCTGATCTGCACTGCATGATTGATTTGTGCAGAGTTGGGGTGAAATCCAGGGCTTCAAGCAAGTTAGGCAAGCATCCCAGAGATGGAGTCATATCCCTAGTCCCGGTGATTGCCTGGAGACCAAACACCAAAGGCTGAGCACTGACCCACAATAACTCTCTTGTACCATTAAGAAACTGTCATTTTTGCCTTGTATTTTTAAATGCTCATCTGCTATCAAAGTCGCATGTATTAAGAAATGATTCCATCTTTTTCCTATTTTGTATTTGTAAAGACAAAGCTGGTAGCCAGCTGGACTTTCTGGCTGGTGAAAAATAATAAAATTACGTGTCATACCAGGGCCAACTGAGAGTAGACACAGATAAACTGATCTTATGAAAGTATCATGGCTTATCTATGTGGAGACCTTTCAAAAACTAACTCTCTGGCAGTCTCCTCCTGCCAGCTACACCTGCAGTCATTAAGACCCAGGCTCTGTCAGTCCTGCACTGTTCTCTGACCCCACCCAACCCATAATAAGCTGTAGCATGTGATACTTTGCCTACCACCACCACAATTTGATTTTTAATAGTCTTTGCTAGTATAAAACTAATATGTGTTTTGCTTAAATATTTGGGAAATACAAACCGGGAGTGGTATACTCTGAATTAATCGCACTTAACAGATTTGCTGCCTTAAACCTTGATTTTAGCTACTTAGATCACACTGTGTGATCCTTGCTGTCTACTTGACATCATGCCAAGCTTTTCCCCACTACAAGAAAGTCTTCCTAAAAGCTAATGCTCCTGGCTACACAGTCCTTTTATAGGCAGCATCAATACTAAACTTCTCAGTACTAGATTCTTGGACTCTTCTGGCATATTCCAAATTATAAACAGTGGTATAAGTGAAATCTATGTGCGTCAATAACTGTCCTCAGTCCAGACAATTCCTGTTGGAGACTGGTCCCACAAGCTGGGCAGAGAACTCACCCATCTTAGTGCCTGCCATCCCTCACAGAGAACAGCAGAGGAGCAAGATGAAAGCCCCATTTTGTGTTTCCGCACACCTATCTAATTTAAAGAATGCTCATGATTGAAATAACACCATTTTCCCCATTTGTATCTAACTTGCATTTTGCAAAGCTAAGTTTCTCATTGTTCACAGCCCATAGCATCTGGCACATTCAGTTTTCCTTTCACTGTTTTGGGAACTGCTATGCAAACCATTGTTACGTATATGAATGCCATGCAAACGAGAGGCAGGAGCCCAGTATGCCACTGTGTGTTTCCTCTTTTGATAAAATCCAAGGTCAGAATCGCTAACCTCATCATTTATTTCATAAATAACTCTGCTAATTTTCTACTGTTTTAATAAAATTTTCACAAAGTAAAGATAAAAAATCATGAGGAGCAGCATACCCTAAACCGAAGGCCTTCTCCCTCAAGACAAAAGTGGCTTTATCATTTAAATCAGATTCAAGTTCCACAAAAATTAATCATAATGTAGGTGAATCTCAGAGATTAAAATGTTTCAATATTACAATTTGTGCTTATAATTAATTGTGTGTGTGTGTGTGTGTGTGTGTGTGTGTGTGTGTGTGTGTGTGTTATACTATGACAAACATGTAGATAAGAGGACAGTCTTGGGGTTTTGGTTCTGTTCTTCCACCAAGTGGTCCCAGGCATCAAACTCAGTCAAACTTGGCAGCAATTGCCTTTATCCTCTGAGTCATCTTGCTGATCCTTCATTTTGATTTTACAGAAACATAACTTTGATAGACCTAATATACTGTCTGTACATGTGACGACTAATCCTGGTGGTCAATCAATCTGATTACATCCGGAATCAACTAAAATCTACCTTACTAGGCAACACCTCTGAGGGATTTTCTTAATCAGATTGTATGAGGTAGGAAGACCTACCTTGAATCTGAGCTACACTTTCTAGTGCAGCCCACATAAAATACCACAGAAGAAGGAGTCTTTTATTTTTTGCCTGCTTGCCTTCACTCTGACCCTTGTTTACCCTGTTGCTGAAGCAGATATTAAACCCAACTTCTTCAGGATTCCAGCATAGACAAAAACCATTAGCTCTCCAGGAACCCTCTGGGTCTCCAGCCCTAGACAGGGATTGCTCAGACATCCAGCCTTGTTGACTAAACGTTACTGAGTTCACTGGCTTCACTGGCTGTCCCATTGTGACAGCTACCCTTGCACCAACCAGACTGGATCCAGGAGGTGAGTCTAATAACACTCCTTTTTTTTTTTAATATACATCAGTTCTGTTCATTTAGAGTCCTGACTAACACAAATACATAATGCCTGTTTAAATTATCCATTAAATTTGCACATTTGGGTGCTCAGTTGAATATGTGAAAAACAAGAAGGCCAATATGTATTCCCCATATGGAAATGTGGCCATGGCCCTTGTCCAGAAAGACACAGTTAATTTTCCAGATGATTCTCCAGGAAGACTCAAGGATTTCTAATCAAGAATACTTAAATGTCTCTATGTCTGTATCTCAAAGATACTTTCAGCCAGTGACAATATAGCTCATTTATTAAAAAAAAAAAGTAGCCTTGAACTGAGGACACAGATTTAGATGGGGGAGGGGAAACTGTCCCTTTGAAGAAGTGACCTCTGAACTGAGGCCTGAATTAGTTGGTGTGGTAGTTTGAAAAAAAAAATGGCTCCAAAATGAAGTGGCATTGTTAGGAGGTATGGTTTTGTTGGAGTAGGTATGACCTTGTTGAAGAAAGTACGACACTGTGGAGGCAGATTTTGAGGTCTTATACGCTCAAGCCACACTAAGTATCTCAGACCACTTCCTGCTGCTTGTGCATCAAGATGCAAGAACTTGCAACCCCTTCTTTAGCACCAAGCTTTAGTTTGCCTGCATGTTGCCTTGCTTTCTACAATGATGAAAATTGACTAAACCTCTGAACTGTAAGTGAGCCACCACAATTAAATCTTTTCCTTTGTAGTTGTTGCCATGGTCACCGTGTCTCTTCATAGCAATAAAAACCCTACTCAGAAAACTGGCCATTTTAGAGGAGGTTTGGAGGGGCTTGCTGACAGTTCAAGTGCAGAGACCTTCAAATGAGTAAGTCAGGAGATGGGTATCCCTGGAACAGAATGCCAGAGTGAGTGGGTAGGGAAATACTGGGGTTCATAGGGCCAGACAGTCAGGACCTAGTTCGCCACATAGCAGAGTCTTGTCTTTGCCACGGAAAGCCATGGGAGGCCTTGAAACATAGAGCAATGTGATTTAATTTAAGTGTCTGAAATAACCTTTTGGAAGCTGTATGGGCTTTGAAGACATGCATGGAAGGAAGGCACATCAATTTGGTGCTATGGTAGTAAACCTGGCAATCAATGCCATGGTCAACACTGAAATAAACAAGAGTATACATTCTGCATGCATTTCAGAGGCAGAGCCAACAGATCTTCCTGCTAGGCTGAACATGGGTGTAGGATGCGGAGGGGAGCCGGGCGGTGGTGGCGCACGCCTTTAATCCCAGCACTTGGGAGGCAGAGGCAGGCGGATCTCTGTGAGTTCGAGACCAGCCTGGTCTACAGAGCTAGTTCCAGGACAGGCTCCAAAGCCACAGAGAAACCCTGTCTCGAAAAAAACCAAAAAAAAAAAAAAAAAAAAAAAAAGGATGCGGAGGGGAGAAGAGGCAGAGAAAGCCATCATGGCTCAGTAAAAAAGGTGATGTTGTTGGCTCGGATGAGGACAACTGGAGGGACAGTAGCGGGCTTGCAATGAGATGACAGACAAGATGAATGTCAGGACTGTGGCCCACACCAGCATCCTCCCCATCAGAAGCTTTTAGCTTCAATACAAAGCAAATGGCCATTATTGAGTCACAAAGACTCAAGACCAAACAAAACAAACTTTCCTGAAAGAAATATAACTGTTACCATTCCATTTTGAACAAACACAGATCAAGATCAGCTAATAGGTTCACAGGGAGGACTTGTGAACAAAATAGCTTAGAATCACACTCTTCAGTACTGTGGCTGCTGAGTGCATACGGCCATTGAAATAAGTAAAACGTAAAATACTTTTTGTTAGTCACACTGATCACACTTTAAGCAACCCATACTTGTATGGGTACCCTATGGCACAATGCGGTCAGCTAGGTAATATTTACATTATACCAGAAAATTCTATGGGTCAGTGCAGATGATGACGCCTTAAGATGCATGGCTGGATGAGGGAACCTTGGAGGCAGGTATAAGCACAGAAAGGCAGATGGAAGAGCAAGGCTGGAGGCTAAGGGACAAGTGGGGACTGGTGGAGGACAGGGGGGCATAAGAGGTAGGGGAGGATGCAGACAGGAAGTGGGAAAGGAGCCCAGAGAAGCATGTGCTTCTAGAAGGCAGAGGTTCTAATAAAGTCCCATGCTAAAATAACAATAACAATAGAATAAAATTGTTGGGCAAATGAGGGACAGAGACAGACAGAGCCTCTGGAATGGGTGGGAAAGTCACTGTGTCCTGGAACAAAGAAACTTTAACATAATGGTTAGAAAAGAAGCCTCCATCCCTAAGAGGTTCCTAGGGATTTTTTTTAAAGAAAGAAAACAATAACAACAAAACAAAACAAAAAACAAGAACACCTCCTGCCCAGTGTATTAAGGTTTAATCGAGAAGCTACAAACTAAATATACTAAGGTGTACAACTACCACAAGCGTACTGTCTAGACCAGCAGTTTCCACTCAGCCTGTGGCTCATGACCCCAAGGCAAAGCTGTATCTCCAAAAATATTCACAGTTCACTCTAGTAGCAAAATTACAGTCATGGAGTAGTAGCGAAAATAATTTTTTGGCTGCAGGCCACCACAACACAAGGAGCTATAGTAAATGGTCGCAGTATTGGGAAGGTTAAGAACCACTGAACTAGACAATCAATATAACAGAAATTCAGAAATTTCTTCATGACTCTATAATCACTCCCTTTTCCCAACCCAAGGGAAACATGGCTTTATTTTCTGACTATATGTTAGTTTTTATTAACTAGATTATCACATAATTGGAATCCTAACACTGTTTGCTCTTTTATCTAACTTCTTTCAGTCAGCCTATTTTGAAAATCTAGCAGTATTGTGGTGTATTTCAAGAGTCCCGTCCTTTTGATTGCCAAATAGTATTCTATTTTATAGATGTACCACAAGTGGTTTATCCATTCACCCACTGACAGAAATCTGTTGTTTCTGGTGTGGGACTGTTATAAATAAGAGTGCTCAAAACACACACACACACACACACACACACACACACACACACACACACGTATGTATATATGTCTTTGAATGAAATATGCTTCCATTTTCTTTGGTATAGGTTAGGTGTGGAAGAGCTAAATCTATTCATTTGTCTTTCTTTTATAACAATAGTGCACTGTCTCTGCAAATACAATCTGTAAGTCCTGATAATATTAGGTAATGCCATTTGGCCAATTTTGGTGACTTTTCTCCAATGGTTTTGGCCATTATAGGCCCTTTAAATTACCCTAAGAATTTTAGAATAAACATACGAGTTTACACTCAGCTCACACTATTCCAGGAAGTCCCGGCTGCCCCACTCCCATAATCCTTTTCTAATAGCATGCCAAGTCTATGCCGCACACTCACGCTTCACTTTCTAAACCCCATGGTTCCCTTGTTCTGCCTCCATGGAGCTTAAAGGGTCCCGCCTCCACTACTCAGTCTAACTCTAAATAGAGGATGAAGCCCATTTTTATGCCTCTGCTAACTTTTGTAATTGCACAGATTTCACCCTGCAGTTTCGCACAGGGCCCTCGGGGTCGCCTTTGTTCATGTTTCCCAGCCAGGCGTGAAGCACAGAGACTTCCCATTAACACTCCATCATATTCAGTCCCCAAATGGATGCATCGATATTTGTTTACAATCTGGAAGACTAGTGACAAAAATCAGGGAGGAAAAGAGTGCACAGGATGAGCATTTTACATGGCTGGGTGACAGTGGGTGGAATGTGTGGTCTCACCCTTCCTCAAAGGAGTGACGCTGGATTTTGAAGGGTGATCATTATGTTCAAATACTTGCCAATTGGGGACATCTGTGACCACAGGGATTGGGTTCTATTGTCCCCTTACTGTAAGACACAGCTCTCTCTAGCCCTAACTCGGTTTCTTGGTTTTCAGAAAAGCAAACAAATAGTTCAAGTGAAATGCATGTCCTGCTTGGTTTCTGGCACACCGTCTCTACCAATCGCTTCTCTCAAGGCTGCGCCCACCTACCCAGGAACTGGATGAGATAAGCTTAGAGAAAATTCTATTATCTATTCATTAATTTGATTTTGATATTTTTGTGTTTGTATTTTTTTTTTGAGGCAGAGTTTATGTAACCCAAATTGGCATCAAACTCACTGTGTAGCTGAGGGTGACCTTGAACTCCTGAGCCTCCTGCCTACTTCCACATCCCTAGTGCTGAGATGACAGGCAAACCAAATGACACCACACCCAGTTTATACGGCATCTGGGATTAAACCCAGGATTTCACACAGGCTAGACAAGCCCTTTACCAGCTGAGCCACAACCTCAAGCTGACTTAAGAGATGCTCTACAGAGACATTTAGTGATGTTTATTCCCCTCCAAGCACTGCTTGAACACATCTTTCATTTTCATTCAGTTTCAAAATATCTTCTTGCTGGGTGGTGGGGGCACCCACCTTTAATCTCAGCACTCAGGAGGCAAAGGCAGTGGATCTCTGTGGGTTCAAGGCCAGCCTGGTCTACAGAGTGAATTCCAGGATAGCCAGGACTGTTTCACAGAGAAACCCTGTCTTGAAAAACCAACCAACCAACCAACCAACCAAACAAACAAACAAACAATGTTCTCATTTCCCTCTCATTTGAAGTGTGACTTGAATCCCTGCCAGGATGAGATTCGCTTTATGGCTCAGAACATTTCTATACTGGCTACTGTTCTGTGCACGTTTTATCTAAAAACATAGGCTGCTTCCAAGTCCAACAATTTGCCACTGCCTTTATATAGCTTCCTCTCTCCTAAGCCCCATGCACTACACATGCTGAGAGAAAGACTGGCTGCAAGTGGCTTCTCGCTGCATGCTGAAAAGTCGCTTTCCACTGCAAGCTGCTGGATTCCCATAGGAAAGTGAGGGCCATTCAAGGCAATGCCCTGCGCACAAAGGCTGTGACTTTTGCAATACTCAAAAGGGGTAATTCATTCTTTTGGGGACTTTCATTCTCTGGTGGCATGGATGACTGATGATGGATGGAGAGCTCCCTGGTGGCTGTGGATTCTGTACTAGGATCTGGCCCTGGGTGGGCTGCACACAAGAAGAAAACTAACAGTGATTCATATTCTACTTTAGTAAAAGTTGTTCGTATTAAATCAAAAGACAAGTGTTTGAATGCAGGACTGTTGATGCCACCTGAATTGGACAAATGTGGGCTAAGCCCATACTTAGTCCTAGGTGGAATCCATAAACGATTCTGTCCTAAGTACTGAGCCATGCAGTGGAAGTGGCTGGAAATCCTGTATTCCAGGGGCTTCTATGCTAGCTGGGGAGGAAGATACAGAAACACGTCCATCAAACAAGGCATGAGATGCAGTGTTAAGTGTGTCTGTGTGCACACTGACAGAGGGGCAGCTATGGCGGCCAACACCTGGATCTTGTAACTGGACTCTCTCTCTGATGCCAGGGCAAATGAGGGCCATGGTCCTGAAAGTTTATGAAAGAGGAGCTGCCTGGTAAGTGTAAGGGTTGCAGCATCAAGACTGACTACTCTGGTCCATGCCCTTGACCTCAGCATTTGAGAGACAGAGGGAGAGGAATCTGAATTTGACACCAGCCTGGTCTACATAAAAAGTTGCAGCCACCCAGGCTACATTGTAAGACCCTATCTCTAAATATTTTTTAAAAAGGAGGAGAGATATGGAGAGGGAAGGGAAGGGGAGGGAGGGAGGAAGGAAGGGAGAAAAGGAGGGAGCAAGGAAGGAAAGGAAAGAGACATTGCTTTGGAGTAAGGCCTTGTCCTCTACCACCTTCCCCTTCTTTCTTTCTTTATGAAACTTGTATTAGCTGGCCAAGTTTTAAAAATCTGTCCGTTCTAGATCTCTGACCATCGAAAGACTGTTTGGATTAACAGGCAAAATTTTGAAAGGCAAAAAACCATTTTTCTCTGAGTCCTGTTCAAGATAAATTGTATATTTTGTTTCTAGCTGCTTCAGCCGGTTTTCCCCAAACGTTCCTAAAGTAGCACCTAAGAGATGCCTGGCACCACCTTTGTGGTTGTTCCCTGTGTAGATTGGCCAACTGGAGAGAGTGGGACAAACTATAGCTCCCAGAGAGACCTTCTTGCTGCTTTTTAAGGAGGTGTGAGCCCAGGGTGTTGAAGACTGTAAAGTGAGTTGAGACCCAAGAAGCAGAGAACAGAAGATAAAGACTCCTAGCTGTGAACACAGGAAGGACCCTTTGAAGTAAATGCCTCAAAAAGTCATAATGGGTTTATTCTAGAAGAAAAGAGCTGAACTGTATACACTCGGTAATAAATGGTGCAATTACATGGCAAGGATTGGTGGTTCTCATTCAGGAATTGCAGGGTGTAAAGGTTGTGTGCTTTTGCTCGGTTGAGTCCTCCAACTTGAAGCATCCTCTCTTGAAGGGAGCAGAGAACCTCAAGGAAAACACCAGGATCTCAAGAAGTTTCCAGATTCACAAGATCCTGTCCCAAGGTTATATAAGTCGGGACAGTTGCCAGACACGGAAGATGTGCTCACCAGCCAGCTACCTCTGAGTTATGCTGGGCACTCCAGGATGTAGCTCTCCTGAGCTGTCACTGTTACAGACGATTTGAATGACACTTCTTCATTTGAATGCTGTAAGCAACACCAATGAAGTCACAGGTTCCCCTGTTCTGGGTGTGGGTGTCTTTTCTTTGTTCTGTCACCCATGCCCTATCTGGGGTGAATAGATATTTGTTATCTCTCCAGGAAAAGTGATACAGCAGTCAGTGTCCCTCTCTTCTAAGTGGGAGAGATGCTAGTGAAACTGCCCTCAAGTTCACTGGAAAAACTCAGCAAATTGACAGGTGAGAAGTGCTTAGGAAAAACCAGATCACAGTAAGTGCTGTGTAAATCCCTTGTCACCAGCCACCACTATCATGGCTTGGCTAGGAAGTGTTCCTCCAAAGCTTCTCATATTGACAGTATGGTCCCAGTCAATGGAACTTCTCTGGAAGGTGCTCTAGACTTTAGGAAGTGGGGCCTCACTGGAAGAGTTAGCTCATAGAGTATCTTGTTCCTGGTGTTCCTTTCCCTAGAAGCCCATGACATGAAGAAGTTTCTCTGCAGCTCTCATATGGCTAGGATGACTTATTGAGAAGAGCACAAGGCCTCTTCTCAATAAGAATAAGAATAAGAATAAGAATAATGGGGAAGGAGGCCTCTAAAAATGGGAGTAAGATAAACCACCATGCTCTGAGGTCTGGGCAGCATCACCATCATGATAGATAGACCACCATGCCCCAAGGTCTGGGTACCACCATTGTGATAGGTAAACCACCACGCCCAGAGGTCTGGGTAGTACTGCCATTGTGATCAAGACTTCTATTCCTAACTTTACGGCTATGTCCAGTCTTCTCTGGTTCAAACACATCCTACTAAATTTATGTGGAACTTGAATCACTATTATGACAGTATTAAGAGATATGGTCTGGAAGAGGTGAGTGGGCTCTGAGGTTCTCAGAGTGGATTAATGTCATGATCCTAAGAGAGGATTGGTTCTCTCAACAGTGGATTAGTTACCTTGAAAGTGGATTAGTTATCCTGAATTGTTCTAAAGATAAAGGGTATAGAGAATCATAAAATAAAATTAATGCTTTAAAAAAGGGTGGATTAAAAGGAGTTAAAAAAAAGTCACATAAAAATGGAAAATTCACAAAGAGTCTGGATTATGTATACTATTTGAATTTTTTGACTGTGAATGAGCTAAGTACAGAAAGACAATTCATTGTATGGGCTGCTAAGCTAAACCAGCATGTATATTATAAAGGTATCATGACTTCCAAATTTGGGTCTAAAGATAAGGAAATTTGGGTCCTTGGAAAAGAGGTTCTTCTCTTGTTTCCACAAAGGATGAGAACCTGTGGATTGCTTCCAGACCAATATTGTTTGATGGACTAAGACCCCCTGAAAGGTCGCCTTGAACACCCCTCAAAAATTACTTTGCCCAACTGCTGATTGAGTTAAACCTAGCACACAGGATACACCACAAAAACAGTACCCCTAATCAGCAGGAAGCAGTATGGACAAAACTATGCCCATATTCCCAAATATTGTCTATAAATGTTTGTTTACATTTAAAGGGAGATATGATATAGATATAAATAATTTGCAATGGTATGAATCTTGGTTTATTGATAAAAATTAAGTTCAATTTTGTTATATGTATATGTATTTCTGATCTTGATTAAGATATTGTGTTTGTGTAGCTCATTTTAAAATGTAATGTATAATTAAGAAATATAAGTTAATAGATACTCATCTATAATAGTCAAGCTTGTAGCTATGTTAGAGTTTCTAGATGTATAGAGATATATTTCAGTTAGATAGATATTCTTCAAATCTTTCAAAGACCTTCAGAATATGGCATTTAAAATGTTTTAATAACTTAGGACTTTTTATAACAATAAGACACATCTGATCCTGGCAACACCAATCTACTTCGAGAGGAAGATGGGCATCAAAAAGGCTCTTTATGGAGTTTGTTAACCATTTGGACAAGAAACTGCTCTTGCCTAACTGCTTAACTGGACATGCAGGACCCACAGAGAAGTGACTGCTGAACTTGCCTAAAGCTGAGATGGTCCTTCAGGATTCCTGTTTCATGAAAGAGTCTGCTACACATTCTGCAGGACACAGAAAAATGTGACAGACAAACTGCCAGTATAGGTGGAACTGTCTCTGAAGTTTCCTGCATTGTGGAAAAGTCTTCTAGATACTATGGGCCTGTAGGCTGGAGATGGATGCTCCAACAGTACAGAGGAACTTTGGGTGACTGTCCAGGCAGCAAGAAGTCTCTGTCAATTCTAGAGTTTTGGAAGTTGCTTACAATGCACTTCCTGTTTACTTAGGTAATATTATATCCTTCTGGAGTCTTTGATTAAGTTTAAGGATTTATAGTTATAGCTATAGGTTTTTAGTTATGATAAAAGATAAAGTATATATAAATATTTTACCTGTTTTGTTATATGTAATTTTACTATGTTAAAGTTGAAGCCTTCCTTTTTGTTTTAACAGAAAAAGGGAAATGGTGTGGGAGGTCCTTCTGTCTATGTGTTGTTTTTATTGGTTAATAAATAAAGAACTTCTTTGAGCTCATGATAGGACAAAACAGAGCTAGGTGGGGGAAAACTAGACTGAATGCTGGGAGGAAGAAGGCAGAGTCAGAGAGATGCAATGGAGCCGCCAGAGTTAGACATGCCAAAACTTTAGCGGGTAAGCCACAGCTACAGCCACGTGGTAATACACAGATTAATAGAAATGGGTTAAATTAATGTAAGAGCTAGCCGATAAGAAACAAGAGCTAACAGGCCAAGCAGTGATTTAATTAATACAGTTTCTGTGTGATTATTTTGGGGCTGAGCAGACGGGAATGACCAGGTGGCCTCTCTCTATGCAACAAGCCTCTCCCAGTACCTCTGAGCAGAGGGCCACAGTTCATCAGACTCCTGCCTTTTCCCTCTCCTTCCACAATCTGAAAGACAGGAGCTAACAAATCAGCCACTCCAAACCACTTGGGTTAAGTAACTTCCCCTCTCAAGGGCTTGCAAGTGAGTGTTTGCTGTTTTTCAAAAGGAGCTTGAAGTGAATGTGGAAACATTCCTTCAGCAGCATATCTTAGCAGTCACCACCCACTACAATCCACACCATGCACAGACAGGCATGTGTCACAGACATGTGTCACACAAGCGTCCCCCCACCCCCGAGCAGCAGCACAGCCACCACAACTGCCACCATACTATGCCAGAGTAACTTCTTTTAAAACAACCAAAAAGCTTTTTATCTTCAATGAACACTTTTCTTCTAAATGACCTTTGGGCCATTCAGTGCTAGTGACTACCTTTGTATCTAAGAATGCCTCACACTTAGTCTTTATATATTTTAGTTTACCCAAAGCCTTTCCTTTCTCATGGTGTGTGCATTTTGCTTGGGATTGTACCATGTTCCGTTGGCACTCGGCGCCTGTCGAGGGTGCCTTCCAAGTCAATGCTTCTTGAACTGTGTGCTGCAGCCTCTTGTGGGTCACTGAAATGAATGTGGGGATCGTGACACATGAGTGACATTAAAACGTTTCTGAACTCAAGTGATCCCAAACTTTGTAGCATGTAGAGGGTCCCTTGTTTGTCCTAGTTCCCATAGCCAGCAATTCCCACAGAAATCACACAGAGAGTCTATATTAATAATAAACGGATTGGCCCATTAGCTCAGGCTTCATATTAGCTCTTATCACTTATATTAACCATTATTCTTATCTCTATTAGCCACATGGCTCGGTACCTTTCTCAGCAGCATAGGTCACATCTTGTTTCTTTCATGGTCTGGGCAGTACTGGGAGGAATGGGCTTCCTTTTCCCAGAATATTTCTGTTCTGCTTGCCCCGCCTTTACTTCCTGTCTGGTTGACCTGCCTATAATTCCTGACTGGCCAATCAGCATTTATTTAAAACATGATTGATAAAATACAGACAATTCTCCTGCACCAAAACTTGATTAATAATCCACACGTAATGAAGTCGTGTTTGCCTATGTCACAGACCATGACTCCACCACAGCGTTGGTTATGACCGGAAACCAGTCACGTTTTGCACTGCGCATATGTGTTCTCATACCACACAATGCCACCACATGCTCCCTGAAGCACCTCGGCTCAGATTTGGGGTATTTTGTTTATTTGTTTTTGAGATAGGACATTACTATATAGCCTTGGCGGGCTTGTCAGCTTAGACCTGAGGCTACTTTATGTCATGAACTGCACACAGGGTTCTGCTCTTGTAGACACAATGGTTTAATTATGGAAAACAAAGACTTTGTATTTTCCTACTGACATTCTTCCGCGTGAAAGCATCAAATTAGTCTTTGAATTGGATTGTGTTAGATAAAAAGCACATTGATCTCATTCATATGCAAATTCCTTTTATTATTTACAAATGCTGATTTGCATGTATGATGATTATTTTAAGATAAATTTCTGACTTATTATTAGTAAGTCATAGTAATAATGGGTATGTAAAAATGTCTCAGGTGAAACAGGTTACAAGTAGAAAAAGCTTAAGAAGCTTGGTCCATGTGCCACCTGGCATGCCGTGTACTGTCTGACTTAATCAGTACCAACGTCTAAGAAAACAGGATGCCAATTTAAAGCAGCAGATCCCAACCTGTGGGTTTTGACCATTTTGGAGGTCAAAGACCCTTCCACATAGGTTGCATGTCAGATATCTTGCATATTAGATATTTACATTATGATTGATAACAGTAACAAAATTATCACTATTAAGTCGCTATAAAATAATGTTATTGTTGGGAGTCATCACAATATGAAGAACTGTATTAAATGACTAATTTAGAGACTTTGTTGAGGTCATGCTGCTACTGATTAATCAGACCAGGATCCAAATACCATGCTGATGCAAAGACATAAGGAACCTAGATCCACCCTGCCTCTGTGCTACTGATACTGAGGATGAGAAACTCCTTTTTTAGAGCTGTTGGGTTAGGTGATTTTAGTCTAATTACAAACAAAATTACTAAAGATACACATACTACAAAGAACAGCCTTTTCATTGTGACAGAAAAAGGAGGAGAGAGACCTAAAATATTGTGTCCCTGGGGAGACTGTGCATTTTGTGCTGGGAATATAAACCTGTCTTCCAGTTTTGCCCATTGCCTCTTCCCAGCAACAGGCAGCCAAAAGGTGGTCCTACAGGGAGGGAAACTCGGTGCCCCACAGAAAGGTGTTACAGAACACTGGAGGTTAGAACAGTTGGTATAATATAGCAAGATGTCAGATTAGATCACATTATAGCAAGATTTCAAATGAGATCCCTACCTCACACTCCACAGGCAGATAAAATGAAGGGGTTTTGAATGCATGGTTAAAGTAAATACATAAAAAGTTAATATTTAAAGTGAAATACCATGAGATTATCTTTAAGACAACCATGGCAATAAACAATTTTATTCAAAATATTTTATTTTTAGTATTTTTAATCATGGGCATTTGGGGTATGAGCATGTGAGTACAGGGTCCACTGAGGCCAGATCCCCTTGAGCTGGAGTTCCAGGCATTTGTGTGCTGCCCTGCGTGGTTGCTGGGAACCAAACCCAGGTTCTCTGCAAGAGCAGGAAGTGTACTGGGCCATTTCTCCAGTCCCATAAACAATTTCTTAAATAAACTTCTAAGAGATTACTCATCATGAAAGATGTCATTGCTGAACTTGACATTAAAAGTTATAATTTCTGTATATAAAAGGCATTACAAGTTGAAATAAACTCTAATCTGAATTGTCCTCCTGGATATTCACATATATAAAGAATACTTTAAAAATCAGTAATGAAAACACCAACACTTAAAAGAAACATGGATAAGAGCAGCTTCAAAATGGGATTTTCTAAAGAAGCACACACAAATGCACGTACACATAGACACACAGTTAAGCATACCAGCCCCCCCCCCCCCCCCCAGCAATGTCTACTGAAACAATGAGATATCATCAGACTGGCAAATAAGGGTGAAGAAAATTCTCACACTTACTGGTGTGGAGCACGGAGCCAGCCCAACAACCAAGAGGAAAGTCAATTCCTCCTATATTCCTTGAAGAATTCTTCCATACCAGACATGAGGGCAATAGTAATATTAGTATTCTCAATAATGAAAAGTTGAACACAACACAAGCAATTACCAGTGGAAGAATGGATAACTATAGGCACGGCAGAAGAGAAAACTGACTTTTGTAGCATCCCTCTGACCTCCACATAAACACTGTGGTGCAACACATAAGCACACACAGTGAATAAATGAGAAAAAGAATGCTATACACAACCAGACAGATGTCTTGGCAGATAAAAGCCTTTGTTGAGCAAGCCTGTGACCTGAGTCTGAGCTTCAAAATCTCCACACACAAAAACAAGCTGGATCCAGTGGTGTTAATCTGTGGTCCTGGGGCTCTTGCCGTGAAATGAGTGACAGAGACAGGAGAAACAGCCAGACGATTGCAGGCTAGCCATCTAAAGCATGCAGCATGGCAGAAACAAGAGAAACCTTGCCTCAACAGGGTGGAGGAAGAGAACCTGTTCTGCGGTATTTTGATTGCATTCTGAAAATAAGGTTTGCTTTGAATCAGAAGATGGAACTAGTGACTAGCTGACCAAAATTAAAATAGAGGTTTTTGAGGACTGAAGCTAGATAGACAGGAAGTAGTAGGGTGGGGCTTAGAGAGGGTCTTGGTCCTTGTGGATGGAGGAACAACAGAGCTATATAGTAGGTCACTGGTCGCTTCTCCACCGCTTCTCTGATCATTCAGGTTCTTACCCTGATAACTGACCCCCAACTTTTTACTGATAAAGAACAACTAGATAAACGCATCAAGAACCAACTCCTGAAGACTGTCTTCTGACTTCCACACGAGGGTCCTGGCACATATGTGTGCCCCCTCATGCGCGCACGCGCACATACACACATACACACAATAATAATAACACATAGAAATAATTTTTGAAAAGGATGTTGTATAGTAAAAGATGAGGAAGAATTAACAAAGTATACATCCCATTGCATTAATAATTAATACAATTGTTAATACCATTGATAGGCAAAATTAAGTAAGGTTTTAAAAAAGAGAACTGGTAACATAATTATAAATTGAAAAAGAACACACAATACTCTATGTGTATACTTGCCACCCCTGTGTCGTCACAACAGCCTAGTTCCACATTGCTGTTTGGTCAAGACAAGACATTAGGAGAAGCTCAGCAAGGATCTATAGAGAATGACCCGAAGGAATGAGTGAATACGTACAGTGGCAGCATGGAAGTAAAGAAAGGGTATGGGGAGTTGTAGACATGGCTCTGCTGTCAAGAAGAGTGCTTGTTCCTCTTACAGAGGACCCAGGCTCACAACTGCCCATGACTTCAGTTCCAGGGGATCCAGCACCCCCTTCTGGCCTCCATCCACACCAGGCATGCATGTGGGACACAGACACACAAAAAAACACTCACATACATACAATTAAAATACATAGATTTGGGGGTGGGTGGGCAGCACTAATGCCTTTAATGTCCATTAGGGAGAAAATATCCATTGACCCAAGGAACTCTGAAGACTTTCAGGGGTATTTCTTTAAGACTGGATAAGAAATGAGTAATAAAAAAGTGGAGCCAATGTGTATGTATGCATATATGTATATATATATATATATATATATATATATATATAGAGAGAGAGAGAGAGAGAGAGAAGGGAGAGAAGAGAGTAGAGAAGACTGGATGGTAGGGGAGAGGGAGGGAGGGGAGGGAAGCGGAAGGGAGGGCAGGACAGGGGAGTCAACACAATCACAGAAAGGCTAGCTTTCCCAGGAGTTTGAAAAGTTAACTCCCAAAGCATGCTGTCACCAGATTACTAGACAGCTGAAAACGAAGTTAAGGCAGGTTCCGAGGGGCCCTGGCAGCAGCCCCGAGAACAGACGGCTCTTTCTAGAGGCAGAATTGGTAACACATCTACTCTGAGACCTTATTTTCCCGATCCCTTCTGGGCCCTTTGGCTTTCAGCATCCGCCCCCACTGCCCACACACAAGCCTGCCCCAGCCTGTGCCACAGGCAGCAGATGGACACATGCTTTGTAATTATCCCCATAGCCAGGTGTTGGGGGCCTTCCCGGGCCATCCAAAAAAATTAATCTGTTTCACCCATTAGTGACAGTGTGCTGCTTCGAAGAAGGTGGGTCCCCGGAAACCAGTAAAGTAACAGCTCTCTGCTCTGTAGATAAACTACACTTAGGTCATCTCTCCCAGCATTCTGCACCACTTAGAAAAAAAATAAGATGAATAGATACTAAACAGCAACTCTTTAATTAGAAGTATTTCCCAATATAAGGATTCTTAAAAGCCACTCCCTGGAGAATGGTGCCACCAGCCGCAGTGACAGTGCCAGGGAGGCAAGCTCTAACAAAGTGTGCCTGGAAGAACTATGGATGTTTAACCTGCTTTTCAAGGAAATACCACCTACTCCTGAAGCCGAGCTCAGGGCTGAGAGCAGAGATGGAGAACACACGGATTCTTAAGGGTGAGATACACAGGGGACACCAATCCTGCCCATGCCCACATGGCTGTGTGCCCTCCCTTCTTAGCTCCCAACAACAGCCACTGCCCTACACCTGCATACTGACAGGAGCCACCCATCCCGGGGCCCAAGTTCACTGCCAACTTACTGCAAGTCTAAGGGTTTCTCTGGGGTTTTGGTTTGTTTGTCATTGCCGTTTGCTTTTGTTTTGTTTTGAGTCAGGGTCTTGCTATGTAGCCCAGGCTAGACTTAAATTCAGCCTCAGTGTCTCACGCACTGGGATTCCACGTGTTCGCCACAACTGGCTTCAAGTGCGAGTTTGTGCTAATTAGCTTTTCATCAACACAATGAAAAGCAGAGTTGTCTGGAAAGAGGGAAACTCAACCAAGACAATGCTTCCATCAGATCGCTCGTAGGCAAGACCTTGGCTCATTCTCATGACAAATGGTTGGTGTGGTCGTACTGGTTTTGGTCATGATGTTTATCACAGCAACAGAAGATGAACTAGAACAGTGGCCAAGGTAAGAATCGGACAATGTGCCAACAGGGTGAAGAGCAGAACCTGCCAGTTCAGAAAAGTTTAGATAAGCAGGTCTCATCGCTTTCGACAAGTGATGGCAACACCTGGAAACTGTTCAAAATAACAAAACCTTGACACAGAGAACCAGCTAGATATTATCAAAAAAATCACTTCAGAATTTTACTACCTTAACGGCGTGGGTTGCCCAGGAGACCAGGCAGGAAACAGTGAATCACCATGGCAGAATCCTACTTCTGGGTGTGCTCAGCCCAGGGGATGCTGGGATATACTCCCAACCCTCACAGCCCTCCAGCGAGCTCCCTCCAGTCTCACTCACCACTGAGTGAGAAGAGTGTTCATTTCCTCTGGGTGCCAGGCGGGGATTACTTTTCTTTCCCTGTGCTGGGAGGGCATAATTGATCGTGCTTTTCATTATCTAAAAAGAGGCTTAAGGAATCTCCTCCAGGTAAAGTCTGTCACGGCTGCTGTCACAGTGACTTCTGCCAGTGCCAATTCCCAGAGGCCTTAACTACAACCTGGTTTTGATTTCCCTCCTTTAACTTGAAGCCACAGATACCACATCGTCTGCTTGATTTCTGGACGTCTGCCTTTAAAGTTTAATTTATTTTCCTGCAAGGGCAGTCCCCTTAATTTCAGAGATTCGAGCACTGCTCCTAGATGAATTTGTTTTTTACCCGAAGTCTACCTGTGTCTGCATTCAGCAAAAGAAGCTCACTAGCGCCCCAAATTATCAACTTTAGGATGTGTAACTCGTTCTTTGCTTACTAATGCGCTTCCTGGAATCTTTGCATTCACAATCCATGCAATATTATGTAAAGTCCACATAAATATCCCAACCATGGAAAACAATTGACAGGACAGAAAAAAAAATGAAATGCTAATTTCCCATTTTCTAATCACTAAAGAGACTAATGTAATTCTACCATAAGAATATTTGCTATGTCTTAATATTTGTTCAGGTGGTCTGTGAAGCAAACAGGCATTTATTTGTGGTCTCAGAGCTGCAATTTAGGAAGCACAGATTCCCATGGAAACCAGGATGTGCCCCTTTAGGGAGGCTTAGAGATTCCTCTCAGGGTTAACAAAGAATGTGTATAAGTGGCTTACGTGGGCTCTTCTCAAGGACAATGATTGGAGGATAAGTCTACTTCTGTAGTTAAGGGCCCAGCACAAAGCCTACAGGGCCATACCACTGTTCTAAGAGAAAGTTCAGGATTTTTCCTTAAATGGCTCTCTTGTGATGTGTCACCAAGTTCAGACTAATCACCATGGCACAGGAGGGAGTACAGGTCACAAAAATGAAGTCAGCTGTAACTTTATGTGGTGGCTTCAAATACCTCTTTTCTTTTTATCCTGGCCACATTTGCCAAAGATATAGAAATCTCAAATACAATGTGTTCATTAATCTTTAATTCCTATTTATTTAGGTTTATGTAATTCTAAACAGGGAGAAAACTGAAAAAGAGTGTGTTTTGAATTTAATAATAAGAAGAAGCCATAAAGTTGCCAACAATTAGAAAATGTCAACTGGGCCCAGTGTTCTTTGTAGGTTGTGCGTCATGGCTGGGGACACAGCTCAGTGGTAGAGTACCAGTCTCAAACTAGCAAGGTTCTAGTTCTACTCCTCGCACAAAGAAAATAAAGTCTGTGTTTTATAAAAATAACATCATTAACTGGGGCTGGCAAGTATTCAAAAGCAAGATGTGGGTGGCTCTTCCCATGAAAACATCTGCTCTTTCCTTTTGCTATTGTTGCTGTCGTTATTGTCATCATCATCATCATCATCATCATCATTGAAAGACTCCCAAGGTGGGCTGCCTTTCAGTCTGGGGAGACCCTCCCAAGGAACAGTGAGGCCACTCGTGCGGATGCAACAGCAAGAGGTTTATTGAGTAAACACAGGTACCTGCGGGCAACAAGTCTTTTGGAGGACTTGTGCGCCTCAGGTTGGGGCAGTGGATTTTTTATAGGGTAGGGAAGCAGAAGCGCGGGTACAGAAGCGAGATGCATAGTTACAGGGTTCTTATTGGGCAATTCAAATAAGGCTCGGGTTCAAACTGAGTACAGTTCTGTGGTTTCCAAGAAATCAGATATGCATGCTGACTCGGCCTATCTAGGGTACAACTCTTCTTCTGGACCCCAAGTTCCCTGCTGGCAGTCCAGATGGTCGACCATAGATATCTTGCCTGGCTCAACACCCCTGCCCCTAAGTTGACCAACGCCCCTATCTCTAAATTGAACTCCCCTGTCCTAGCTTTTAGGTATATTGCTCAAAAATTCAAGCCTTGTAAAATAGCATGAGAGCAGGCCAGCTGCGGGGTCTGGGAGGGGGTGTCCAGAGGGTCTTACAATCATCATCATCATCATCATCATCATCACCATCACCCCTGTCACTGTCCTGTGCTCACCTGGTGCCTTAGTTAGGATTTCTATTGCTCTGAAGAGACACCATGACCACAGCAATTCTTATAAAGGAAACATTTAATTGGGGCTGGCTTACAGTTTCAGAGATTTAGTTCATTACCATTACGGTGAGGAGCATGGCAGCGTGCAGGCAGACGTGGTGCTGCTACATGCAGATATGCAGGCAACAGGAAGTAGACTATGATAGCAGTGTGGCTTGAGCATATATGAGATCTCAAAACCCACTCCCACAGTGACATACTTCCTCCAACAAGGTCATACCTATATGACAAAGCCATACCTCCTAATAGTGCTACTCCCTTTGGGAGACATTTTCTTTCAAACCGCCACACCTGGGATCTAAGACTGGGTGGCACAGAGTAGGTCTTCCCTCTGCCCTCGTGTCCTAAAAGGTCACTCCCTTAGTATGTCTTCCTCAACAAAGTCTTTTTATTTACTTTGGGCCAAAATGGTCTAATGAGGTGATTTCAAGTGGGGGTTTTGGGTCAGAGTATCACCTAGGGACTGAGGTCAGCTATGTGGGTAGTCAGTCACGTCAGTTCATTCAATTCCCCAGACAAACTCTGGACACCTAAGCTCAGAGGAGCCTCCAATGTTGCCACTCTGAACATGGTGTCCCCCATCACTGATGAGAAAATTAACTGTCCAATCCACTGAGAGGAGGAAACTAGAAGAGAAGCAGCATGTCTAGAATCTTTCCAGCTTTGTCTCCTCGTAACTCTTCCCTTCTGTGATTTTAATCTGTTGTCTTGACAAGACAAATCGAACAATAAAGATAACAGATTTCAGTTATTCTGTGGGTTCCTCTAGAGAACCAGTCAACAAGCCCAAAGTTGGCCTGAGGTACCCCTCCACCTGCAATTGGCTTTTCAGTGAGGGTGGTCTTGTGAACAGTTCTGTAACTTTGCAGAGAGCTGAATCTTTACTAAACAGGAAATAAACACACACTTTTGTCCCATGACACATGTTGGGAAACTCTTCAGGGATGTTTTCTCTCCATAAAGACAGCCTTAATGGACTTTATAGATATCCCAGCAGGGAGCTGATGTTCACCATGTAGGAGTACAGAGAGGAGAAGCAAAGAGAAGAGAGAGCGTGGGGTTTATTTTAAATGTCAGCCTAAATGCCAGCTCCAGCACATACTGGGCAGAGAGGCCTGGGGCATACAGAGTAGGAAGGCGCTGGGGATGCAGCTTAGTGGGCACAGTGCTTGCCTAGCAAGCTTGAGACCTAGGTTCAATCCCCAGCACCACACAAGGCCAGCATGGTGCATCCCTGTAACCCCAGAACTCTGCAGGTGGAAGGAAGCAGGAGAATCAAAAGTTCAAGGTCACCCTCTGCTATGCAGTGACTTTGAGGCCAGCCTGGCCTACATAGAACCTTAGAACAAAACAACCCAAAAGGCTTGGAATGAAAATGTGCAGGGACCAGGATCCTTTAGCCACTTGCTACAGCCTCCTGGGTATCTCATTACGATTAGTGAGATTGCTTCTTTAGAATCTACTGTCTAGTTACTCTACAGAGCTTCAGGGCTGTCCCACCCAATGGCTGCAGCACTGGAAAGCAGCTCCTTATGGCTCTGGTTTTTCTTTGAAAGCACCCAGTTCTGTCTTCTGAGAATGGCAGCTCTGCTTTTCCTTTGTTCTTGGTAAGCCCATGATTATGGTGACTTTGCTCTTCCCCCAGCATTGCCTTATTAACTAGGGATATGTAAGAAGTTATCTGGGAATCATTTTTAATGAGGGGCAAAACATGATACCCTTTAAAGGACAAGTTTCTTTTTTTGTTGTAGTTTTAAAATTTTTTATTCATTTTATATATCCAACCTTTCCCCTCCCTCCCTTCCTTCCACTCTCTCCCTTCCTCCCCCCCACCCCGCTCCCCCACCGCCACCTTCCTGCACTTCTCAGAAAGGGTAAGGCCTCCCTTGGGGAGAAGGGTATGTTTCCAACTCACTAATCTCTTGCTTTGACAAGCTCTGTCCCTCTTGCATCCTAAGACTGGTGTCTCTTTAGAAGAAGCCTCATCAGGAGCCAGATGGGGTCTAACAGGGACATAGCACAGGGTTTCTTGCCTGAGAACTCAAAGCCGTTAGGCTGAGCAGTGTGGTTGAACTGTGTTGGAACAGTTCCTCTAAGCCTGGCAACCACTTCAATTCCTAACTTAGAAAGCACTGATGGGCTGAGCAAAAGGTGGTGACCCCTTCTTTCCTATTTTGATAATCTTTTGAGCATTTAAATTCCCACCAAAGTTGCCTTCTAAAGAGATTGCTTTTTAAATAGCGCTGCGTGTTCACTGTTGTGACCCCGTCTTTAAATCAGCCACAGTCTGTAAACATGTGTGGAGTGAATGAGTAAAGCGGTTGAGGTAAAGCAAGGGCTGTGCCTCCTGCAGACACCCACACAGCTTCTCTGTGCCATCAGTACGTCAGTACTCCGTTCATATGACCTCTCCACCCTAACCTATTTCAGGAAGACTGCACGGTCAGTCCACGGCAGCATAAACAGGATAACAGCTTGCAAGACTGCTTAGGATGCTACACGGACAGAGATCTGAAACACACATGATGAGCTAACCACAGCCACCACCCAAGCCCCTTAGAAAAATGACATGCACCAGGCTTGAACAAGGAGAGTCTGCCTTCTTCCTGCCAGCAAGAGGAAGAGCAACAGGGCAGGCTGTCTTTCACAGAACATCAGTTTTTGTTGGTAAACCACGGCACGTTTACCACGGCACGTTTACCATGGCACGCCCCTGACATTTCTGTGACTCCACAGATGACTAGGACCCGGAAATGTTTCTTATCACCCCTGCCTTTCAGGCTGAATCATCCTGAGGACCTCTGATTGCCCAGCAACTGACAGGCTTTGATTGTTCAAAGCCAAGCCTGTAGCACAACTGCTGGGCGAGCTAATGACATCACAGCCCTGAAAGGAAAACCCGATGTTTCTACCCTGAGCAGCAGCACAAGCACCTTCAGCTAGAAGCAGACTTTCTAGAACAGCCCACCCTTGGCCTTGCTGATCTGTTTTTATATCAACTACGTCACAGATGGCATTCACTCATGAGGAAAAGCTCAGGACAGCACTCTTCTTGGCTTTAGACCTCTCCTTCCCCCATCCCCCCTCTGTGCACATTTCTATCTGTGACTGTGGTCACGGCTGTACCATGACACGTACGTGAAGATCACAAGGCAGGCTTGTGTTTTAATCCCCACCTGCTCTTCCTATCGCCTCACTATACAGTGAGCCGGCCCTGACTACATTACGAGTTTGGATGTGCCCAAGTCAAGAAAGGCATGTGTGCCAAGAGGCCATAGTGTGGATCTAAATTAAACCGAAGAATGAAGCCCTTCAGTCGTCTGCGGCACACAGAAGAGGAAACCGCAGCGGAAGAGAGATGACAGAGAGTGACATGCCCAAAACAACATACTTCTGAGAAATTAGCATGTTCTTTGAGAATGATTTTTTAATATCACCATTTGAAGAATGTAATGGGCGAATTGGGACATTTTGCATGTTTGTATGTAAGTGGGAGGTTACTTTATTAGATTCAAATTCAGCAAGCAGGTTATAGCTTTCTTGTGCACTAGCTTTACCTTATGGGGTTTCTTACGTACTTTCACCTGTCTGCAGACAAGCTTGGGGCCTTTGGCGGCCTTTCTATGTCTCAGATCCCTTAACTGCTAGCAGTGGCATTCAACTCCTAGCTATAGTGTAAAGATTAAATACATCTTCCTGTTTCCAGCCTGAGTCAGAGGCATCCATACAGTCACTCCTTCCTACCAAGAAGCAGAAAGCCAGCAGGCAAATGGAAGCTCAGCAACCCCTTTTCAGCTCTGTAAGAGAAGGGAGGCCACGGGAAAACCGATAACATGAATGCAGAGACTGGTGGGCCAATATACACGATTAAAACTGGAACTAGAAAACCACAGGAAGCAGTCTCTGTGGGGACCAACACCCAGATATGGGTGGGACCCAACCACAAATGAGAAGTTACTGGAGAGATAAAAAACACAAAGGGGACTCCAGTCTGAGTGTGGCATCAATTTGTGAATTCTGCCAAGTCCTTACATTGAACATCAGAGGGGAATCCTTTGTGTGTCTAGAATCTAGGGCACGTGGTGGATGCAAAAAAACACAACTCTAGCTGTCTCTATACATTTCCGGGTGAGGGGGTGGAAGGCTAGAGCAAGGTGCAGTAGGGGTGCTGGGGTGGAGACTGAGAGGAACTGGTGAACTCTGCAATCCAGGGACAAGAGCTCACCTAAACTCTGAGGCTGTGTCATTAGGTTGAAGAATGAGTTCCCTCCCCGCCCAGACCTAGACTGCCAGTGATGATTAATATCAACTTCCTGTACCCGATTCATCAAGAAAAAAAAAAGATAACAAAAGAGGTCAAAGGTCACAATTTAAAGAAGCAGCAACCCTCATAATGAGATTCAGATATGACAGGAAACTTCTCAGGCTAAGAATCTAAACCAACTACGGCCTTGTATCAAAGGGTCTGGGGAATAGGCAGACAACACACAACCAAAGTAGAAAATAGAGACAGAAAGTCCTGATGATGGAAAACACTCTCACAGAAATGTAGGCAAACTTTGGTGGTTTGGTGGCTGAAGAACAGATTGGATACAGCTAAGGAAAGAATTTCTAAGCTTGAGGCTATATGAATAAAAACAGACAGCAGGCCTGATGGTTGGTGTCAATTGTCAACTTGGTAGGATCTAGTATCAGCTAGGAGACAAGCCTATAGATACCTATAGGGACGCCTATGAGGGATTATCTAGGTGATGTTAGGAGGGGCTTGTGGGAGATTATCTCGGATGGATGGAGTGAGGTGTGAAGGCCTTCCCACTCTGGGTGGTGCCATTCTCTGGGTAGGGTCCTTGACCACATGGAAGTGGAGTGGGAGAACTGAGCACTGACATTCATCTTGCGCTCTGCTTTTGGTGTGGATGTGACATAGCCAGCAGCTTCACGCTCCTGCTGCCTTGACTTCCCCGCCATAAAGGACTTCATCTTGAACTGAGAGCCGAGATAAACCCTTCTTGTCTTCATTTGTTCTTGTCGGGGCATTTTATATCATAGCAATGGGGTTTAAAGAAACTAAGGCAGGGAGGGATCCCAGTTCTATCGGTGAGAAGATACAGTGTTGTCAAAATGGTGATTCTTCCCACAATCTCACAGGAAGGTTGGACACAATCTCACTCAAAATTCACAGGAAGTTCTTTTGTGGTTATTGCTAGCTGATTCTAAAGTTCAGAGGCCCAGGACTGATAACAGTGATCTCAAAACCAATAGAAGAATGCTTCGGAGAACTGATGCTATCTCTCTTCAATCCTTACTCTAAGGCTCTAGTAATTGAGACTGTGAGGTATTATGAAAGAACGAAAAACCCATCTATGCCATCGAATGGATAGCCAAGAAATAGAGCCATAGAAATATAATCAACTAATCTTTGATAAAGGTTCAAAGGCAATAGAGTGAAGCAAGAATAATCTTTTCGCCAAATGGTGCTGAGACGATTGGACATGCATATTCAAGAGAAAAGCAAATAATGTAGACACAGCTTTTCTCTCTCCAAAAATTAACTCAGATGGACCAAATATAGACCTAAATGTAAAACAACAGCACTCCTATAAGACATCGCAGGAGCAAACAGCAATGGCTATTAGCATCAACAAAGACAAAAATCCATGCAAGAGAGGATTGATAAGCTGGGCTTCCTTAAAATAAGCCATGTGTTCTGTAAAAGACACTGCAGAGAGTGAAGAGAGAAGCACAGACTGGGTGAAAAGTCACTCAAAGGACAAACCAGTTAATACAAGCCTGGAGGCCAAAATAATCAATCCCTTACCACTCTCTCCCCTTTGTGTGTGATACGCAGCCATTCTAGCTGCGATCTATATCCCCAGCCATGAAGTTTTCTAAAAATTCAACAACAGGAGCTGGAGAGACAGCTCAGCGGCTAAGAGCATTTGCTGCTGTTACAGGAGATGTGGGTCTGGTTTCCCCCAGCGCACATGGTGGCTTGCAACTGTCTGGAACTCCATTTCCAGGGACTCTAGTGTCATTTTTAAGGCTCTGTAGGCACTGCACGCATGTGATATACTTAAATATATGCAGACAAAATACTCACACACATAAAATAAATAGCAAAGTAAATACATGTTTAAATCCAACAACAGCAAAAAGACTTCACTAGACTTCTCACTCCCAAGGAAATACACAGGTAACAAATAAATATGCAAATAGGTGTTTCAGATTAGTTTTTATGTAATCAAAAGAATGAAGCATCACTATACACTTCTCAGAATGGCTGAAAGTCCGAAGCACCAACAACTCCAAATGTTGTGGGGGATTGTGGCAGGAGGAACATTTATTTCTGATGAGAATGAAAAATGACCTGGCTACCTTAAAAGGGTTCGATAGTTAACCACAAACTCAAATACAGTCTTAAGATACAATACTGCAATCATGTCCCTTGGACTGTACCCCAAAGACATGGAAACAGGTCATTACAAAACCTGCACATGAATATTCAGAGCAGCAATGCTAACCTTGAAGGCAGTCAAGACATCCTTCAGTAGGTGAGTGGAAGGGAGTGAGCTGTCAAGCCACGGAAAGACACAGAGGAGCCTGAAATGTGTGGATACAAAGAAGCCAGTCTGTTGGGCGACGTGATGTACGACTCCATCTTTACGACAAGCTGAAGAAACAATGGAGACAGCAAAGAAACCAGTGTTGTGTCCCAGGAAGAAAGAAGGGATGAGAAGGCAGGATGCAAGGTAGTGAAGCTACTCTGTAAGACTCTATGATGAGGGACACTGGCCAAAAATCCCTGAAAACTTGCCGTAGGACAAGTGTGAACCCTAGCGTAGACTATGGACTTGCATGGTTACCTTGTGTCATGTTCATCAGGACCTACAGATGTGCTGCTCTGGTGGGGATGCTGATCATAGATTAGGTTGGAGGTCTGGCAGGAAATCTTTCTGTCCTCTGGTCTATTAATTTGTGGACCTAAAACTACTCTGAAAATCTTAGTCTATGTCAAACACTGAGCCATGAATGATTTACTAAGTGTTTAAAGTGTTCATAAAGAAACAGTCAATACATGAGATGTGATTAGATCAATGGCCAGCTTATTAATTAACTAACTATTACTGTTGTTATGGCTGTTAAATTTTTCACTGCAAATAACCGAAATGCAGGGGGATGGATGGCTATGATGCTTCCATTCACAGGGGCCTCGATGACGAGAGGAAATGGAGGCTCAGAGAAGTTGAGAGCAGGGATTAAGCTTACTCAGCACTAGCTGGTTCTGCCTGAAAGACTTAACTAACTCAGAACCCATTCTCCTTCCCACCGCCCATCCCCTCTCCACAGCAAGAGTCTGTAAACCAATCTATCTCCATCAGCAATGACTCCTAATTTACATTCCAGACTTCTCGGTGACATGACTGTCTATAAAGAGACTTTGATCAAATACAGCAGTCCAGAGATGGCAGGGGGTGCTTCAATTATTCAGTATCTCATTCAGATTGGGTAACACTCTTTAAAGTTCTGAACCTCTCGCTGAGGCTGGGCATTTGGAGGGCTGGTGGGATGGAACGACAGAGCTCCAGGCCCAGTGTCAGAACTCAGAGTCAGGCCCTGGCTCCCTGGCTCCCTGCTCTGGCCCTGCAGACAAGGTACCCGAACCCTCTGCAATCTAACTGATGGCTGTGTAGATTAAATATGACAATGTAGGTTGATATGGTGTGAACTGTATTTTAACTGATAAAATAGAAGCCGGTGGCTCCTTTCACAGTCCAGGTGTCGCAAACTGTGTCATACGAGCGTACACCAAAACACAAAGCACTCCTTCTTTCTCGGGGAACCCTTTAGGGTAAATGAACAGAGTCCCTCACTCGGCACCGTTTCCATTCCTCGAAACCGTAGGCTAAAAAAAGAATCCAGAGACATTCGCTTGGAAACTCCAGCTCACTTCCCTCCTTTCGGAATAGTCAAAGCCTGCATTTTTATTATTTCTTTTTTTAAAAAAAATCTTCTAAACCTCCACATCATGCGTGGAGGTTGAGGCTAAGGAGAAAGATATCTCATCTGGCAAAGTGCTTGCTGTGGAGGAGCATAAGGAGCCAAGTTCAACCGCCAGTCAAGGGTGGTAGTTAAGGCTCTAATCCCAGCCCCGGGGAGGTAGAGGATGGAGGATTCCTAGGGCTTGCTGATGAACCAGCCTAGCCTATGCGGAGAGCTCCAGGCCAAGGAGATAGCCTCTCTCACAGAACCAACAACCCACAAAACCAGACCAAGGTGGACAGCACCTGGGGAACGACAGGCAAGGTCGATCTCTAGCCTCCATGCATCCGCATGTGCTTACATCCACACACGGACCCATGTGAAGAAGTATGCACAAACGAACACGCCAAAAGGGGGGAGGTGAATTAGCCGAGCTTTGCTGCAGGGACAGGGCCCTCTGTGTTCATTTATCGGCATAGCTGTAAACCACTGGAGAATTTTGATCTCTAGGTACAGCAAAAATTAGGGGACACAAAGAGGGTTGTTAGGAGTCCTGTGTATGGGGCCAGCCAGTCCATGTTGTCTCATTTAAACAGCCATCCAGTTAAGAGGGGAACAGAACAAAAAGGGAGTGAGGGTTTGAGAAGTGACATCCTGCACCTACCAATGCGGTTGCTCTCAGCAGCAACCAGAGCCTCTGCACAGTGCAGGTTACCCATCTGCATAAGCCATTGCTTTTTACCTCAGCCCTGTGGATGGAACTCAAGGCCCTGCTCATGCTAGGCAAGCACTGCACACCGAGCTACATGTCCAGCGGAAGCTCCATCCCCAGCAGCCTTCTCTAACCTGCCAGAACAGCTTTAAACCCGTCTCCAAACATCAGACTGTCGTAATTCAGACTCATTCCCCAGCGCTCTGTAGCTAAACAAGCTCTATTCCCCAAACAGCTAAGGAGGGAGACTCTCCTGCCTCCTCTGCTTCCAGAAAACCTGGAGTCAAGCTGGCACTATTCTGGCAGGTGGCTAGACCAATCAATTTGACAAAACCTGAATCTCCCTGGTATGGGGGGAAGAGCGAAGAAGTGAGATACCCAAGTAGTCATCCAGCACTTAAAGCGGGGGATCTTTTCTCAGGAAAGTGTGAGATTTTTGTTGTGTAAACAGAAATCTCTGTGTTTATGGCAACAATGGTGACAGCTAACTATAATGTAATTTTAAGGGACCAACATTTTTATGTTGCTCATGATTATACTGATCTTCTCTCTTTGCACATAAAACAGCATAAAAAGTCTTACTGCCAGGCTGCTCACCCCATAAAATCCAATAATAAAATTGAAAAGAAAACACCTGATTAAAATCCTCACATGGAAATGGGAATAAAATTGACTCCTGAACCAGAAAGAAAAACTAAAACAAATGGAAACCAGTCCAAAAAGACATCTTGGCTGTTAGATGTCATTATAAGATGTCAATAAAATTACTAGAATAACTACAGTCCAGGAAGTCTTTCAGAAGCTGGGATGAAGTGAAGGACAGGGAAACCGAAATGGGAATGAGCTTCGAGGTTCCTTCTCAAGTTGATTTCTAAATAAGAAGAAAGCCCAAGATGCAGAAAGCTGAGGAAGAAATAAATAAAATCAATGAGTAAAACAAAGGTGATTTCTGAAACACAGAAAGCTGTGGTTTTAATCCCTAAGAGTTAATAGAATACGCAGCATCACATCAGAGCAAGCCACTATGAAATTTCAAAATATAGAAAGAACCCCACAAGATCACTGGAAAGAAGTCATCACATGCAAAAGTCTAAGAGCAGAAATGGCTTTGGACTTCTTACCACTATAAATGATACCCACTGCCATAGAATAGTGTATTTCTACTTGAGTTTAATTATGACTTTATCTTAGACTTCTATTATATTTTCTGTTAAAATTGATTGAGGTATAGTATCCCATATACTGGAATTCAAAAAAATGTACCTATAAATATCCTTTTCAAAAATATTACTGGATGGTGGGTTCCAACCATCTCCAAAGTCCAGGAGACTGGGGTGTGGAGGCTGATGATCTGGGACAGCAATGATCAGAAATCTCAGGTTGAGTTCTCAGCAGTGCCCGGGGAACAGCGTCTCCAAACCACTGAGCAGCAGCTCCAGGAGGAAAGTTTTAGGGAGAAGGGGCGAGAGTGAAGCACTGAGCATGTGGGAAACATTATGGATAGACAGAAACAGTGGAAGTCGACAAAAATAACATTGGGGACGAGACTAGATGAAAGGCCCGGAACTTGTCAACTCCAGGAAAAGTCAAAGGGACACACACACACACACACACACGCACGCACGCAGGCAGGCACACACAAAAGGAGCCATGGCCCTAGTTTACTGTTGGCTTAGTAGTGAAAACACTTCAATCATAATATTATAAGCTTCAACTATTGATTTAATCAAATATGGCTAGATTACTTTATTGAGGTGATTTATGGAAAGGAATTATGGCAATACTAAAGGAACTATCATTTTTCTTCTCAAGTCAACAGACAGATGAAGAATAAAAGCAATAAATACATATCTAGGGATATAATAGCAAATGAAAAGAAATAAACAAACGTGTTAAATATAAATGTTAAATTTATGATTCTAGAGAGACGGGAGAAGGAACACAACCTTTGTTTACTCAGTATTATAACATTTGGAGGTTTTTCAAAAGTATGAATGTAGGTTATGCTCACCAAAATGCACTTTTAATAGACAAAATTAATCATTTAAATTTCCATAGGATGTAATCAAAACTGGAGGCTTTAAATATATAGTTCTCACTGATATCTACCCTCAACCAAATGATCACAAAACACTTTCAACTCACACATACACACACCTAAAAGCATTTTTCCTACATAATTTACTACATCAGAAATCAGAAGAATTACTGCCATGCTTTGGTATTAAGTAACCCCCCAAACACCTGATAGGTTTTCTAATTTCTCTGGTTTACCATAAGAACAAACTGAAAGTATTTGGGGGGGGGGGGCAATAGTTTCCTAACTTTAATATCTTAACATCTTAATATCTTAAAATCTTAATATCTCCTCTGTTTTTGCTTTTAATCGTTTAGATACTACACCGATTTATTTGGTCTAATTAGCAATATCCATTTTTTCCTATGCTAATGCATATCACTTGAGAAATACCCAGAGAAGGCATAAGATCTTTCTCCTAATAAAGGCAATCATGTGTATGTTTTTTCCTGCATGTATGTATATACACCATATGTATAGGTGTATGTCTAGTACCCACAGATGTCAGAAATGGGGCACTGAATCCCTCGGAACTGGACTTACAGGTGGTTGTGAGCTGCCATGGAGCTGCAGGGAACCGAACCCAGGTCCTCTGGAAAAGCAACCAGTGCTCTTAACCACTAACCCATCTCTCCAGCCCTGGTTTTAAGCATTCTTTAAAAATGCATACCCATAAAGCCATACGGTATATTCTCCCTCTATAATGATTCTGCATCCCCTCACAATTTTCTGTGGAGTGAAGATTTTTCTCTACAGCATAAGCGCACCCTGTTCCATTAGCATCTTCCTAAACTAAACAGGTTGAGAAACAACAATGCCAGCACAGTGAGAGCACAGGCACACAAGGATGGAAACCGGCCATTTGTATTCACTTGCTGTAGCTAAGCTTTCAAAACAGACAAATTGACTTGACAAAAACCAATTCTAGCACAGCACTTAGAGCAATTTGCTTACCTCTGTTGGTTTATAGCAGTCTACGAGAGCTTCCTAGAATTAAACACACAGAAAGTCAGTTTTTATTTTTAAATTCATTGCCTTCAAAGTGAAATTAAAAAGTCATTTCTTCTTAATTTATTTTATCTCAAAGTATTATATGGTATGTCTGTGGAGTATGTACACGTATGTGCAGTATCTATGAAGGCCACATGAGGATACTGGACGTCCCACGGAGCTGGAGTTACAGGCAGTTGTGAGCTACCTGATATGGGAGCTGGGAACTGACTTCTAACCCTCTGCAAGAGCAGCAGGTGCTCTTCATTGCTGAGCCTTCTCTCCTGGCCCCTCATTTCATCTTTAAATTATTATTTTACAACCGTCTGCCAAGACTTCCTTTTGACTATCTACAATCACATTTTATTTCAGTTTCACTTGGTCAGCTAAGATATAAAAACATCATTCATATGCAGCCATGTGTTGTCCTTAGCATGGGTATATATGCACACAGATACTCATAAAGTTTTTGATTTACAAAAGACTTGCTTTGGGGGCTATTAGGGTTTGGAAAATAAGATATAACCCTCACTAGGTTATAAATGCCTTGTTGAGCAGACTTGCTTTAAAGATTTTTTTTTTTACCTTTTTCTATACACACACAAACACACACACACTCACACCCTTCCCTTTGAACTCTCTACCTGGTTAATATTAAACTAGACATACTTAGAGCTGAGACCCTGCCTATGTAAGACGGTGGTAACCACCGTGGACGTGGAGAGAGGGCACTGGCCATACTTCAGCCATAGATGGTCCTAGGCCCGTCTTTCCTCACTCACCTGGACCAAGCAGGAAAGAGGACTGGAGGCTAAAAA
The DNA here is from genome assembly GCF_037038515.1 of Microtus pennsylvanicus. NCBI lineage: Eukaryota > Metazoa > Chordata > Mammalia > Rodentia > Cricetidae > Microtus > Microtus pennsylvanicus. The sequence continues at coordinate 205,135,346 of NC_134579.1, read as the reverse complement.
CCTTTCCCAGTTCTCAGCTTATTTTGTATGTCATTTTATTTTCTACAGAACTAACACCTATTTCATTTTTTTTTAAAACTATTGTCTCCCAGCGAAATCTACACACAAGGAATAATCACTCTAGCACAGGCTGCTTTCCACTCCCCGGGCACTGGTAATTATGAACACATTAATCACATCAATGAAATAAAATGGGCACTTTGATTGGTGCCAGTCACCCTGTGCCACTGGGGATTGTCAACAGCCACCAACAGTGATTACCAGTGGGCGTTAAGAACAATGGCAGGCCACAGGTTAATCAGTTTTAGAAACTGCGCAGTGCAGATGGAGAAGTGGTGGACCCGACCTCCCATGGGAAGAACTGTGTTTCATTGCTTTCTGATATGGAACATTAAACACTTCAATCCCAGCTGTTCTGGCACAATACAATCAAGTGAGCACCTAATAAAAAGATACTTTGCTAAACTGAATCACATTCCAAGCCATCTAATTCTAAGAATTGCTCTCATGAACGATTTAATCCACAGTTGCAAGACCAGTGCCCAGGGCTTGGATATTCCCCAGTCTGGCACAGTTTCTTTCCTTCGTACCTGCCTGCATGGTAACCCTCTCTTCCCTGGAGATTGACTTTTCAAGGTAGAGACAACTCTGTCTCCCAAGATAATACGCCTCAGGAGCACTGCCCCAGAAGGTCCCTGGAACACTGTCTGCTGTCAGCAGCTGATCAGACCTGCACCAATTGGTGAAAAGCTAGCACTAATGCCCTCTGCTCTGCCAAATGCCATCGTTCAAACCCTGGTGACCGCCAGTGTCCCCACCAGGCAACACCAGTTCTGCCCAGGTTTTGGAAACCCAAGTAGACTCAAACATCCATGCTCAGAAGAATCTAGATTCTGAAAGCTGTTTACCTGTAATTTCGAAGCTCTTTCTTCCTCGCTGTCGGCATCAAGAAGGTCATCAATGTCAATTTCTACATCTGGCATTTCTTCTTCCTGGCGGGAGCGAAGAGGAAGACTTTAGTGCAGGGAGAAACGAGGTAGTCACACTAGGGACTCAGTTATCCAGCCAGAGGGGTGATAGGTAAGAAGGAGAGAGCCAGGCTAGAGGGATGGGTGGCGGTGGAGAAAGAGGGTGATGAAAAGGGGGGAGAGATGAGAGGTGGGACAGGAAGGGGAGACAGGAAAGGAGGGATGAGGGGAAACGAAGGAGGAGTTAGCATCGCATTCTGCTTATAACAGTAAATTACACCTTTGCATAGATGACAGGCTGGCAGAGCAGAGTAAAAAAAACGGTGAGAACTACAGTTCCCGATCCAGCATAAGCTCCTCTCTCAGTGACCATGCCAGTCTGTATTGTGGGCTCCGTCTTCCCTCACACTTCCCGGTCTGTAGAAAACCTGAGGTCACCTACTCAGGTACAGACCCACCAAGAATTTGGCATCCAAGACCCAAAGGGATTCTGAGAAAGGTTCTCTCCCTCTGGACAAGTTCAGGCTGAGGAAGTGGGGAGCCCTGGACATTGCTGGTAGCATCTTGCTGCCAAAAAAGAGACCAAGTTTAGGACAAGGTTGACACAAGAGTGGGGAGAGCTGGGAGGACCAGGACAGTCACAGCGGGACAATCTCATATCTATAAAATAGGACAGGAAGGGTGGGGGAAGGGTGGGCCTGGAGGGAGTAGCGGGGAGGAGAGGGGAATAAATATGGTCAAGATATGTTGTATGAAATTCTCTAAGAAATAATAAAAATATTTTTAAAACATTTTATAGATAAAACTAAGACACCAGGTCAAAGCACGTCTGAGCAGATGTCTTATATTGTTCCAGCTGACTTGGGCTGAGTAACCAAAGACATCCAGGCCAGAAAAGGGGGCAGGAAGGGTGAAAGCCTTCACTGGTTTGGAAGCAGAGTATACAGCACTTGGTAGCCTCGGTCCCCTGCCCTCCGCTTTGCCCCTTGAGTCTTCCCTTTACTCTCTGAGTAACACAGTCAAATGTGAAAATAAACCAAAATGCAAGAGAGACCTGCACCTGTGTGTTTCATCTTGCCCCGTGCAATCACCAACTGCGTGACTCTGTTCAGCCGCAGTGAGAATTGAGGGGAGTCAGCAGTGGCTGGAAGGAAGCTACATATGCACATGCGCCGGGGGTCACATGGCCTTAGCCACTCCTTCTAAATAAATTACCTGGCCTTGACTTCCGGCCAAGGCTCACATTCTGAACCTCTCCAACAATCTGATTTTTGTATATATTTGAAATCTTTTTTTGAAGTTGTATATTTGCAATCAGGGCAGAAAGGAATACTGGCAGGGGGAGATAGGGACTGGGGGGTGGGAGACGTGGTAAACAGATTAGCAGTAGCTGTGTAGACTTTTGATAGATTCTCCACAGTGAAAGGACCAGTGAGGATGCAGATACCAACAGTGAAGCCCAACAGAACAACGGGCAGAGTCCAGCAGGGATCCAGGGTACTGTGGGAGGACATGCACTGGCGATTCATCCGTAGGTGGTACCAGGCCGGTCATTTACCCCGTAGGCATCCCCAGGCCAAAGGATGAACGAGCCCTAATGATGAGCCCCCAGAAAGCGAAGCTGGGGAATCCAGCTCCATCCACAGCTCATCACATCTTCAATCAGTCCCTCTTAACGCAAGAACACCTTTGCGGGTCCATTCAAGTCGCAGGTGACAGTACCTCCCTCTTGCCTTTGTCCCCACTCCTCACTAGAACAAATCCCTGGGTTCAGTATTTATCCTCTGTGGACACCGAATATTTAGGTCATGGCTTTGTGAAATCAAACAGAGGAACCTGGCATAGACCCTGCTCAAGAAATGGGGCTGCGGGCAGCTTAGAGTCCTCCGTTCTAGGACACAAAAGCACAGTCAATAATGACTACCTCCTCAGAACAGTACAGCAGTAGGGTCCCTCCCCCCTAAAAAGGGATCACAGGAACAGAAACTGCTGGTGAATCAAGCATTATCAACCAGCTTGGACTTGTGTGATGATTCTTGCCCCAGGCTCGGGCACCTCAGTCAGAGGTCCTCTCATTAGGAGTGCACAGGGCTGTGGCTCTCTGTTAGCACCTATGCTTGACCCCTTTCCCCAGACCTGGAGAGCTAGGTTGTCTAACATGGTTGCCACGGTGGTATTTGAACACCTTGCAATGCAAGCCAGACATGGATTCAGTTTTTCATTCACACCAGCCACATTTCAAGAGCTCAAGAGCGCGTGTGCAGCGCACGGCTTCTGCACTAGGTTTAGAACGTTTCCTCATCACAAAAGGTCCCGATGGGTAGCATGACCGTGAGGCCACTAGTCCTCTGGACCAGAGTCAAGATGCAAAGTCTCAATCCTACAAAGCCTTAGTCTCAGCAGAGATTAAGAGGTGCAGAGGAAATATTGAGTCTTGAGGTCATTCCTGGGTCACGCCTGAGACAGGAGGTCACCTGACTGGAAAGCTCTGCACTCCTTTATAAGAGGCAATGCTGACACATGGGAAGGGCTGACTGAGTAATAATCACAGGCACCTAAGGTAGCCATGAAGTCTCCACCTGACCAGATGCCTCAGAGGCCTGGGGCAGCCACATGCAGCCTGCACACAGAGCAGGTTTTCAAAGGCTGGTGATTCTACATGCATGGAGGTTCTCTTTGGCTGTGGACTGTGGATGTTGATCCTAGAATGACAGGGACCCAATCATTTCCTGGGCAGCGAAGGCTCCTAGAGTCTACAGTGGCCTAAGAGAGTTTGACTGTCTTTCGATATTTGCCCCATATTAAAGATGTATCCCCACACAGAGGCTCTGGTGTCCAGAGTGAAGCCATGGTCTTCAGAGTGCTGGAGAATGCTAGCAGCTCTGCCTCCATGCTTCTTTAGGCAAGAAGTCTGCTGGTACTGAGGCTGTGACCCAAAGTCCCCATGGGAGAGAAGTGATTCTGAGAGACACTTGATTTCTCCCTTCAGCTATCAAGATAACACATTTTATTTTCAGATATAAAATTAGTGCATTTAACAGGCACTCAAGATTGAAACCCGAACCTGACCTCCAAAGGCTTCCATTCACCACCTATCACAGGAAAGGACCACAAAATAAAAATCCCAAATGGATGTTTTTTTTGTTCTGTGGTTTTGGGGGTTTCTGTGGTGGGTGTATTCCGCCACCCACAAAAACCCCAAAGATGCCTCTCTTTTAAAAATTACAGATCTTTAAAACATCCCACACATTCTCTCAGCCTGGACTCCAATAAAAACAGTTTCTATAACAGGAAGGAGGCAGAAAGGGACCCAGGTCACTTGCCCCAGAGCAAACAACAAGCAAACAAACAAACAAAGGCCGTTTAGCCTAACCAATAGTCAAACTGAAGTACATTCCCACCATTGTCTCATGGTTTTCAATAAACTGAGTAGGTAAGAATTAGATGCCCACCTCCCCAAAGTTGGCTAAACTGTCATCCTTAATGAAAAAAAAAAAACCATACAAAAATCTCAGTTTTAAAAGATTTGCCAGGAAATAGGAGTGGGGGAAATGAACTTGGACAATCATGGCTGATGTCACCTTGCTGAGATCATGGCTGCTGAAGGCCCCTGAGCAAGGGTTGGAAAGGACAAAGGAAGGAGCTGGGCCAGTTACAGGTGCTGATGGGGAACCTGGGAGGCTGCATGGACAGGGCTAGTCTCATCCAAGTGTGAGGCAGCTGGACTGGAGCTGGAGCCCTCAAGAACAGAAGGAAAAGTTAGAGAGTGTGAACACCAGGGAAGGAGAAGAGAGGACATCAGGAAAGAACTGGATGCTGGAGAAGGAAAAAGAGAAGATCAGACCCAGGTTCTGGGCCCAAGATGTTCTAGAGAACGAGGGAAACAACAGGGACACTGGTACCGTGAAGACTTTGCCAACCTACCCAGCAGCTGTGAGGTCAGCATGACCAGCCTCCCTACAGCTATGAGGAAGAGGCAGGATATTCACTCTGCAATGCTCATGACCACACTGCAGCACTGAGTGACAGTGTGTGGCCCTGATAGGCGGCCACAGTAGCCAGAAGCTCATCACGGGCTCTGACGTTAGAATATGGTGCTGCAGCTGAGGCAGACTATGAAGTCAAGTCCTTCTGCAGCAATAACAAATGCCCTCACATACACACCACCACGGACACACACGTGTATCTACACCACCACACCACACGCATGTCCACATGCACCAGCGTGAACACTGCTCATACCACCACACACCACACCGTGCATGCTTTCTTTCACTTGCACACTCTCACACATACACATGTATGCATACAAACTACCTGGATTACAATCTCACTGCCATACACCACACCACGCATAATCTTTCTCTCCCGCTCCTCTCCCCCGCAACTCCCTTGGACCCCCACATATATACATATACATATACATATACATATTTCTAACTAGCCAGAAGGTGCACACTGAGAGTGGTCAATGCAAATGCCACCCTGTCCCAGCAGTGCAAGGCCAGCAGGATGCTCAAGCTAAACTTAAATTTGGAAAAAGATAGTGTTTTCAAGCTCTATACAACACAGCTCCTCTGCAGGACCCAGAAGTCTCCATCCCAAAGTAGGCATGGCAGGACACAATGGTATGAACTGCTATGTAGGCTGTGGCATCTCTAGAGAAGCAGGGGGCAGCAGAGGGGGAAACTGAGGAGCCTAGTAAACACTAGCTATTGTGGACTGTCCAGACACTCACGAGAAAACCATCTAAACATCTGATGTCTCACCTCTGTATAAGACTGTGTGGAGCAGGGAAGATTGCCATGGGAGAGACAAGATGAGAACAGAACCCTTAGTGGTGTGTGAGCGCTCTATGAAAACATTGATACCTCATGTTTTCCTTCTAACTACAATCCCCCAAACTTCCCATAAAAACATCATCAACAACAACAAAACTTATCACCCATGACCACATCAAGTTGGACCAACTGTATTTACACATTATGCCAAACGGAATTTACATTATTTGCTGTGGGCTAATGAGACAAAGGTCAGAGGGCATTCTAAATTTATACAAATTTAATAATAGGAATGACTCATTCACACCAAGTGATGATGCTGGGAGATGTCATCCAGCAGACCCTGAGCCGCAGCAATAGGTACAGATTTTCTGCTACAGAAAGAATGGCGTCAGCCATCCCAGTAGGTAAATGGTATACATTTAAGATGCTTGTGGCTTATGTTTAATTTGCAATTCCAGTATAATTTCATAATTGGAAGAAGCATAAGCATCAGGAGTTTATACCTGTTTTAATGGATACATATGCAAATGATGTGGTAATATTAAATATATAAATTAGCAATCTGCAAGAAATTAGTCCCATGGAAAAGTATCAAAACCCTGGGAATTAAAGGCAGACCAGAGGCTTTCACGAGGAATCAGGTTGCCCACATTAGGTTAGAGCACCTAAGCCAGCAGGCTTCCCAACAGCACACCAAGTGCTCAACACCAGGAGCCAGCCCTTCATCCGTTTTGTGTAGCTGTAACACAGAACCTAAAGCTGAAAGACTTACATAGAAAAGAGGTTTATTCCGCTCACTCTTCTGGAAATCCAAGAGGATGACATCAGCATGCTCCTCTGAAAGCATCATAGTGGCATCACACAGTAAGACACATGAAAGAAGTCAGATGGGAGTCAGGAAGCAAGGGGTAGGGGAGGGGCCGGGGTCACTCTTCAATGATAGTTAACTCATTTGGAAACTGACCCATGCCTGTGAGACAAGCCCACTCCACTCTGCAATGCTGACACTAACCTCTTCATGAGGGGACAGTTCGTATGATCTAAGTACCTCCCCCCCTTAAAGATTCTACCAATTCAATATCACCACATTGGGGACCGAGCTTGGAGCACACGAACCTTCAGAGACAAGCCATACCCAATGCAGAACAAGCAGGGACTCCAGAATCCCAAGGAAAGATGTTTTCTAACTATGACGCATCTCCTCCCCATTAGGTCCATCGAGAGTGACAGGAAAAACCATAGGCATGTTGACACTTCAGGTCTTGAATCTTAATGTGTTTACCTCCTATAAAAGAAGCACTCTGGAGAAGCAGAGAAATCAACTGAGGAAGAAGAACCTGGAGAGCTAGCTGACAAAGCTCAGAGGGGACAAAATAAAATCGTGACTGAGGAGAGACAAGCAGGCAGGGGCTTGAGGAGCCATGGCCCACTAGCAGTGTGTCTGGGAGCCTCACTACCAAGACATATGGCAGCATGGCCTCCTAGCAGGGCCAGGGTGCCCTCAGCTTGGGTGGTGAACAACAGGAGCAGATAGGAGACACCGTTCCAATCTGAGAGCACACTGTAGCGGTTGTCTAGCACATGCTCACTTTAAAGACTAATTGAACTCATTCAGCGGAAGTCTCCTCAGAGCTGAGCCACCAGTCTCACCAACTACTCCTTTAAAAACATCGCAGCAACCAGACAGGCTGACACCTGCCCGTTGCCCCAGCGTTCAGGAGGTGGGGCAGGACGACCAGGAGCTCAGGTTTATGGTCAGAGGCCATGCCTGGCTACCTGGACGACACATATGCATGCACACACATACAAGTGCACGCACACACACACACACACAAATGCACACACGCACACACGCATGCGCACACCTGGCCGCAGAAGACGCTACAGTAAAGGGATGTTTCACACTTTATTTATAGGAATTATTGTTTTTGTCTCTCAAGACAGCAAGGCTTAGCACCCCCTTGCCACACACCCCATAGCTTATGCTCTTTTCAGAGGCGCTCAACACCGCAACAAGTGGGAACTGCTGCAGATGGGACCAGGCTGCCGCATGTGCCGTCCCAACCCCCGAACATTCTGTCTCCCTTGCTTCCTGTTCATGAAAGCACATAGGATACAACTGACCACGAGTTGCGTTATTTTACAGACACCTTGCAATGTGTTTGAAGTTTTGACAGCTCCCAGGCACCATTTAGCACTTCCAGTTTTATTAACAATGGGCTCGTGACACAGCCGCATGTCACAGCAGCCCAGATCTCACTGCTGTCTCAACACAACTGCAGCATCAATCAAACCAACGCTGCCGCGAGACAGGAAAACTGACATTCCTGGTGGGGAGAAATGAGTCTAGAGCAGAGGTTCTCAACCTGTGGGTGGAGACCCCTTGCGAGTAGAGAGGTTGAATGGCAGATATCCTGCATATCAGATACTTAAATTACAATTGACTCATAACAGTGGCAAAAGTACGGTTATAAAATAGCAACAAAAATAATTTTATGCTTAGGGGTCACCATGACATGAGGAACTGTGTTAAAGGGCCGCAGCGTTAGGAAGGTTGGGAACCACTGCTGTAGAAACAGGCAAACTACAGTAGGATCTCAAGGACTCCAGGAGAGTCCAGAGTATCTTACCCCTTGGCAGAGAGAAGTGACCCACTTTAGGGGGAGACAGAGGACAAGGACATTGGTTCAGGGTGGTCCTCTTTACCTAAGACGCACAGGACCAGAGGCAATCAGATCTTAAGTTTTGGAGTATCCTCAAAAACTGTACGTTTGACCACCCCTAATCTGAAAACCCAGCGTGCAAAATTCCAAGTTTTTAAAAATGTTTTATTTGCCTTATCGTCATTGTGGATGGGGGTGTGTACGTATGTATGCACACACAAATGTGTGCTCACTCCACGATGGATATGCGAAAGTCAGAGGAGAGTCAGTTCTCTCCCTCCACCGTGTGGGTTTACGGGGATGGCACTTAGGTCATCAGGTCTGAGCAACAAGGGGCTGGGACACTATGTTCGCTGTGCTTCTGTTGCTGTGATTAAAACAGGAAACCAAGGTCACTGTGGTTTTTGGTTAGAGAGGGTATGAGGTCACCGTGGCATGGAGGCATGGCAGCAAGGCAGCAAGGGAGGCAAGCATAGCAGTGGGAGAAAGAAGCTAAGGGCCCATGGCTTCAAATACAGTCTGGAAGCAGTGAGTGAACAGGAAATGGCTTCAGGCTTAAGCTTTCAAAGCTCACCTCTAATGACACACTTCCTCCTACACACTTCCTCCTAACCCTCTCCAAACAGCACCACCAACTCAGGATCAAGGGTTCAAATACCTGATCCTATGGGGGACATTCTCACTCAGATGAGATGATTTCTCTACCACCATGCTGCATCCCAGCTCCCAAATCTAATGCTTTTGGGGTGATAACATGACCTTAGAAAGTACAGATTTGGGAGTGCTTTTGGATTACAATATTTCAGATATTGCATAAAATATCATGTGGTAAGAGGTGACAAGCCTTTCAGGGGAAAAAGTCTAAGCAGGAGAGAAGGGGGGAGGGGTGGGATCAGGGCAGTAACAGGATAGGGCTCAGAGAGATAGCTCATTAGAAGATCTTGACAAGAAAGAGAGACAGTCTCTGGGGGAAGAACAGGTACCAATCTGTAGCTAAGAAGATGCAAGTGGCAGGGGCACAGGGCTCCCAGTGGAGGGAGGACCAGTGAGGAGGGAGTCACCTGCCAAGAATCACAGGGCCCTCTAAAGCATCTAGCATGTGCTAGAAGCAGGAGCAGCTGCAGGCGGCTCTGCATGGAGGCTCTGCATGGAGAGATGACATGACCCCGTTTGCCTTTGAAAGGTTTCCTGCCTGCGCCTTGCTGAAGCATGGGCTTTGGGGAGGGGAAAACATACACAGAGACAACTTACGCAGTCCCAGAAATAACTGGGGAAAGGCAACGCAGGCTCGGAGCAGAGCAGTCACATGATGTATATTCTGCTCTTACAACTAGGCTCTTATGTGGGTCACTGCCAACCCAAACTTCACAGCCAACGGAGGTGTTTCTTTGCCTCTCTGCTAGAGACTGAAGTGGGTGAGGGCAGAAGTCTTTGGGTGGAGATGTATATATCTAGCCTGCAGTGACAAAGCATCAGAAGGCTGTGAGACGGCCCTGCAGATCAATGGGTGAGAGAGGGCACTGGCCGAGGAGACGCCTAGTCTTAGAAGGTAACAGGACTATTTGACTTGGGATGAGCAGCAAACAACCAAGCTGAGCAGAGGTCCCCTAGACCGTCACTACTGACCATGTCGCTTCTCCCTTCTTAAAACTCTCCCTACCTGTAGCGATGCATTTTAGGGACATATCTGAAGAACTGCTTACATTCTCCAAACACGTCTAAATAAAATCCTCTAAAAGATTCTGAGAGGACCACGGAGACAGCTCAGCTGGTAAAGTACCTGCCTCGGAAGAATGAAGACATGAGTTCAAGTCCCAGGACCCATGTTTAAAGAACAAACAGAAAACAACTAGGCATGATTGCACATACTTATAATCCCAGCAGAGCACCGGGAAGGAGAGACATGCAGATACTTGAGGTTCTTCTGCCAGCCTACTTGGAAAATTCCAAGCCGATGAGACACTGTCTCCATTGTCACAAAAACTCTAGATGGAAGATGGAAGACATCTGAGAAGTGACAGTTGAGGTTGTCGTGTGCGTGTGTGCATGCATGCCCACACACATACACACATGTACTCAGACACATAAACCTACACACACAGGCGCGCATACACACTCACAGTCACACGATATGGAATCGGGCAAAAGTGATGGATACACCCATCTTTTGTCTCAAATGTCTCTTGATGCCACTTCCTTATAAAATAAAAGGAAATCGAAGAGTCCGGGTGATAAAGCTCAGAGTGGGAATCAGAGGGCCTAAACCTCACTTTCCTGCATCTGCTCTGGCTGACCCGCTCAGCAGCGAAACAGCAGGTCAGAGCCAAGGAGTGGTGGCCTGTTCAGAGCAGGGGTTAAGGAGAGCCTGTGGGTGCTGGGACACCCACCTCCCACCATGTACCATGCTGTCACCAAGGGCTACTGTCTGATTCTCAGGCTGGATGAAGAGAGGCCATAGTCAGGCTCAGGCACGTACATAGCAAAGGGACCAGAGTGGACATGAAGTGATCACCATATCCAGTCAATCAGCTTCTCTCTCAAACACAACTAAATTCTCAATGTAAATGTCTCTTCCAGGAAATTTGTCATTGCTCATGTATAAAAAAAAACCACACAAATGAAAGCCTAACACATTATCAACTTGCTCAAAACCACAAGGATTAAAAGGGGAGAAGAGAAAAGAAGAGAAAAGTCAAGCAAAAATCCAAAGATACCGTGCCAGGAAAGAGTCCGCACTGCCCAGAAAGGGACTTCCACTCAGTGTCGAGAGAAGCCAGGGCCACAGCTGACAGGCAGCATCCTGGCCAAACTTCAAAACAGACAAGAGTCCAAATGAAAAAATGCCAGAGAGGCTAAGCCAAGGCGCAGAGAGCCCGGAGCAGGGCGCTATGAGGAGGAGGGAGCAGCTGGGTCATGACACTTCCACGGTGCCCAGTCAGCATGGCATGGTGGTTGAGACCTGGGGAGGGGCAGAGAGAGAAACTCAGACACCATGCTGGCAAGCCCACCTGTAGGGCTGCTCTGCATGAACTTGCTGGAATGTTCCTTCCTTTACTTCCCCTCCAGCACAGAGGAGAGGATCTCCCATTGGGTACACCAGGGTCAGAGGATATGTTTTGCACATCTGCCTTTGGGAAAATTCCAGTCTTCAAGGGGCCATTCATAAAACAAGTCAGCTGCTGCCAGAGCTTGCCTGCGAAATGAGCAGACCAAAGGGCAGGGCTCCTTTGTAAACAATATGCATAACCTTTTCCGACTCATGGGTGTGTTCTGTGTGGGCAGAGTGACTGTTTACAGGACCCCTGCGTGGACCCTCCTCTTCCTAACCTATCCTGTAACTCCCTACGATGACCGGTCACTCTATAGCCCAAGTGTCCCTGAATTTGTATTTTTTACAGTGAGTTGACTGCCTCCTGGCTGTGCTGTGGGACACTTTGAGCTGGTTCCCACACATACATCCTTACCCTTCTCTAGTACAACTCTACTCTATAGCCAGCTTGGCAGATTCAAGACTACAGATCTGTCCCCTTCTCAGAGCATTTGAGTGGCTGCAAACTTCTCTTGAAGAATAAAGTCTTCATTGTACAGGACTGTTTTGACTATCGTAAGTTTTTTTTGTTTTTCTATATGAAGTTGAATCTTGTTCTTTCGAGGTCTGTGAAGAATTGTGTTGGGATTTTGATGGGGATTGTGTTGATGCTGTAGATTGCTTTTGATAGGATTTCCATTTTTACAATGTTAATCCTACCTATCCATGAACATGGGAGATCTTTCCATTTTCTGATAAAGACCTAAAGTTCTTGTCCTACAGGTCTTTGACTTGCTTGGTTAGAATTACCCCCAAGATATTTTATATTATTTGTGACTACTGTAAAGTGCATTGCTTTCCTGATTTCTTTGCATGTTGTTGTAGTACAGGATGTCAGAGGGGAAGCCATGTCTGCTCCTGAGAGACTGTCAAGACTGAGGGATAAACTAGGGGATAAGACACGGTGTGCCTCCACTACCTAAACCTGGACATGTGTACTTTGTCTGTAGACTTGGTGAGCACAGGGTTGAATAAAGATTGCCAAGAGGGAAGAGGTTAGCTCTCTCTGGAGACAAGTAGTGAATGGCCTACCACCAACCAAACCAGTGTCTAAGTGAGGGCCCAAGGAAGATGTGACAACTGGCAGTGTCTGGGAGCTAAAATCGAGTCCATTTAAGACTGTCTGCCTTGGAAATATATGTATTTACATTTGAATCTCCAGTAGTAAATTATTTTTTGTGTTTTTTTTTATAAAAGTACTACACCAAGTAGTTTCAACTGTGTTGCTGAAAAAAAAAAATAAGCTGGTGGCACATGTTTTTAATCCTAGAGATTGGGAGGCAGAAGAAGGTGGATCTCTGAGTTCGAGGCCAGCCTGGTCTACAGAGCGAGTTTCAGGACAGTCACAAATACACAGAAAAACCCTGTTTCAAAAAACCACCACCACTAATAATAATAATAATAATAATAAATAATTAATAAATTCAAAATAATTGCAATGTTTATCTAGAACAGGAGTTCTCAACCTTCCTAATGCTGCAGCCCTTTTATACAGTTCTTCATGTTTTGGTGACCCCAACCATAAAATTATTTTAGTTGCCACTCCACAACTGTAATTTTGTTCTGTTATGAATCATCCTAATGTAAATATCCGTGTTTTCTGATGGTTTTAGGTGTCCCTTGTGAAAGGGTCCTTTGACTCCAAAAGGGGCTGCCGCCTACAGGTTGAAACCTGCTGCCCTAGAAGATTAAGTAAGAAGACACGAAAGTAAACAAAGTGTGGACAAAACCCAGGTGTAAAATAAAGTATCGGAAATAAGTCAAGGTCTGTGGTCGTTTGAAAGTAAGTGGCCCCTATAATCGCATAGGGAGTGGCACTATTAGGAGGTGTGGCTTTGTTGGAGGAAGTGTGTCACTCTGTGAGTGGGCTTTGAGGTCTTAAATATGCCCAAGCCACACCCAGTGTGTCATTTCACTTCCTGTTGCCTGTGGGTCAAGATGTAGGACTCTTAGCTCCTTATCCAGCACCACGTCTGCCTGTATGCCACCTTGTCACACCTTGATGATAATGGGCTAAATCTCTGATCTGTAAGCCACATCAGTTAAATGTTTTCCTTTATAAGAGTTGCCATGGTCATGGTGTCTCTTCATAGCAATAGAACACCGGTGAAGACAAGGTCCCACTTTCAGTGTTTATTCCAAACTTGGAAAATGTCTTTCCAAAGAGCACATCTATATCTTAGTCAGTTTGTGCTATTACAAAAAAAGAGAAACCAACAATAAACAACAACAATAAAAAAACCAAATACCACAGAAGGACTCCTTCACAAGTATGGAAATTCATTCCCATGTTCTGGAAGCAGGGAAATCCAAGGCCGAGAAGGTAGCAGCTTTGGTGTCTGGCAAGAGACCCCATCTCCATCTACACTTCCAAGATGGTGTCCACCCAACGGGAGGAACGTTGTGTTCTCACCTCAGAGGTTGAAAGATAGAAGCAAAGTGGGCTGTACACTTTAACACCAAATGAAGCCCATTCCCAAGGGAGGCCTCCCTGTAGCTGAACCACCGTGTAAAGATCTGCTTAAGACTGTCACATTGGCTGTTCCGTTTCAACACGTGACTTTTGAAGCAACATTTCCACACTGCAGCAGTGCTTCACTGGGAAGCCTGGAGAACGGTTTTCAAGTCATGACTCAGGAGCATCCACTTGGAGTCTCCTGTGGACTCATAAAAATGGCAGATTCCTAGAGACTCCTTTCACCACCAACCAAACCAGTGTCTAAGTGAGGGCCCAAGGAAGAATGATGGCTGCAACTGTGGAGGTTTTGAGTTCCTTTTAAATATAGGAAGCTTTTCATTTCAAATAATGACAAGAAAAAGAAGAAAAGGGAGGGAGGGAGCAAGGGAGGGAGGGAGGGAGCAAAAGACGGAGGGAGGGAGCAAGGGAGGAAAGAAGAGAGGGAGAAAGAAAGGGAAAGGAAGGGAAGGGAAAGAAAGGACAGGAGGGAGGGAGAGAAGAAGGGAGGGAGGGATAGAGAGAGAGAAAAGAGAGAAAGAAGTAGGAAGGAAAGAAGGAAGGAAGGAAGGAAGGAAGGAAGGAAGGAAGGAAGGAAGAAAGAAAGAAAAGAAAAGAAAGAAAAAGCAAGCAAGCCACGGAAATGGGGGCCCTGACTTCTTTAACACTTTTGGAGAGAATCACATTTTCTACTCCATTTCCTGACTGCACACTGTGGTTTGGGCATTGTTCAGAGATCGACAAGCCTTAAGAGTCACATCTACAGTTTGGGGCGGCAGGCAACAAGAGTTTAAACAAGTAATGTCGAAGGAAGCAGATGGCCACGACGTGAGATGGTCTTCCCCTTGGCACAGGGGCAACATTGAGTAACCTGAGGGTTGTTGTCGGGGGCATGTCACTCGGCGCTGACAGTCTTGGCTTCTTCAGAGACCCTCTGAGAACAGATGGCTCTGATGTGGCCACCTTAGTACTTCTTAGATCTTGCTGGCACCTCCACTTGGAAAGAGAGTTGAGGAACTCATCTTCTATTGCTTTTGTCAAGTGCATATGTGGCTCTTCCCCCCAGGAAGGACATCAGTGACAAACTGGGGAGAGGCTGTTCTGGGTGTGTGTGTTTACAAGGTACCACTGAGCCCTTCACTCTGGCCTTGGTGGGAAGCTGTCCACCCTCCGAGGAGAAGAACTACTGATACCCACGCAGCCAAAGCCCAAGCATACAAAACCAGGCAGGCATGTTCGCTCCTCTCCCGAGCAGGCAGGGGACAGGTGTCACGGCAGATTGCCGCCACACTGGAAACAGGACCACCTTTGTCTCTGCCCAACTTCAATAACATGAATGCCCACCCCAGGCATCCTGTGACAGTCTGGAAACCATTTTGCCACTCTGTGAAAGCAGCCTGTCAGCTTTGGGCCATCTGTTCCCTCCTCCCTAACCTCAGAGACCCCAGGCGAACAGTAAACGCTCAATCCAGTTTGAACACTGATTGTCAAGTCATTGCAAGACAAGCGGCCCCAGAGCCTGGATCTGGAGTCATCTCCTACCAGTAACTGCTGGGGATAAGATTTAGGAAATATGTTCCCTGATTAACTCTCTAGACAAAGAGCAAGAGTCCTGGTCAGGTCGCTTACAAGTGTTAGGCCTGAGGTAAGTGCAACCTAACTTCAGGAGAACTGAGTTTGTGCCTCATTTCTTACCTAATGTTCTGTGTCCCCATAAAGAACTGGACTGAGGATGTGGCTCTGTGGTAGAGTGTTTGTCTAGCATGTGAGAGGCCTTGGGTTCAATCGAGGTGGGGGGGAGGGATGGAGAGAGAGAAGGGAGCTTTGCCTTATACTTCATGTCTGGGCAAGGCAATAGTCCTTGCAAGCCTTCTACCAGTCTTCATTGTGAACGAGCGCCCCCCAAGGTTACATGGCAAGAGGCAGTAATTTAAGCCAGAAAGAAGACTCAGAGGGTAAAAGCCCTTCTGCACAAGTCTGGTGACCTGAGAGTGGTGATTTGAACGGCATGCCCTCCTAACCTGGGCATTAAGTACTCATTGCCAGTTAATGGAGCTGTTTGGGAGATTTAGGAGGTGTGACCTTGCTGGAGAAAGAACGTGACCAAGGGCTTGGAGGTTTCAAAAGCCAGATGCATTCCCAGTCAGCTCTCTCCACTCCCAGCTTACAGTCTGAGATGCAAGTTCTCAGCTGCTCCAGCCACAAGGTAATGGTGAGGGATTCTTATCCCTCTGGAACCCTGAGTCCCAAATAAACCTTGGTCATGGTGTTGTATCACAACAATGGAAGACTAGCTTATACACTCTGACCCTCTGAACCCCGAGGGAGAGGACACTCCACAAAGTTGCCCTCCAACTTCTACATACACGGAAGTGGCATATATGCTAACCCCATCTCCCAATAATAATCAAAATAAAATTATAAAGAGGCAGCAGTTCCAGGTTTAGGTCTTGCAGAGTAGCTATTGTTCATAAGGGACAATCAGAGACTCTGGGCTCTTCCTGGCCCCTGGAAAGTCTTGCCTTTCCTCCCCCAGATGTTGTCAGCCTGGTTAGGACACATTCGCCTTCATAATGCAGCTTGGGTGCTTATACTCGAGGCAAGCAGCTTCTAATCACACTCCACTTCAGAGGCCCCAATTTTGTTATTCTGACTCAATAGCAAAGCAAGTTCCATCTCCCTCTCCCCACCACATCTGTCCTTTTCACTACTACAACACATTCTGATTAGGAATCTAGACACTCGCATCGGCAGAGGGAAGGAGGGCCAAGATTCCATTTTAACTTTGTGAGCCGACAGGAGCATGAGTTTCTTGTAATAGAAAAGAAAGGTGACAAAAATAAGGGGCAGGCTCATTATGATAATCTTTGTTTTTATTTACAGAAAGAGGCATTAAATGCCTCTTCCACGACACCTCATTTTCCCACCGCGTGGGGTAGATTTTGAATTGAACACAACAGATTCAACCACGTGGATGTGGGGTGGGAGGAGCTTGAAATAAAAATGAGATTCAAGATTCTAATGCCTTGCTCTGACTCCAGCTGAATATTAATAGAAGAGGAAGGGCCACAGGACACTTCATACCCAGTGGATGCCCCTTAATCGTCTGCTGCCAAGTGACAAGTGTGTGATTTGATCTGAGTCCCAGTGGCTCTAGGGAGCTTGCTTTGTTATCATGACGGCAAGCAAGCATGGCTCACAATTTATGGTTGCTCAGCTGCCCTTGATGACCATTAATCCTTGCTTGTTTCTAAGCTGTCCCAGGTGGCTCAGCTAATAGTTGAGTGGACAGAATGAGAGAATATTGTGACTGTTCCCTTAAGGTCAAGGCTCTTATTTAGAAAGGGGGGCATTAAAAGGGAACATGGTCCTTGTTCTGTGTGTCCCAGGAAAGGAACATGCTGGTCTCTACTCGTGGTGACACACTCTTCAGTTCAAATAAGGGCCAGACTCAAGAGTCTTGTGTCTTTGGCCTTTGATCTCTTGTATACATTGGAGATGGGGTGAAGGCCATTCAAGCAGAGCTCTGACATTTGTCTGACACAGCATCAGCACAGGAAGGTCCTGTCCTCGGCTACCACACCTCTGTGGTCACTCATATGTTAAAATGCATCATGAGTGGCCCCCGGTTTCCTGTCTGGGGAAATGAGAAAGTCAAGAGAAGGTTGATGGGGATGATGGTGCAATGATATGAGGTTCTTAGTTCCACTGAAGGGAATGCTTAACGATGGTGAATTTTATGTATGTCTACTACAGTAAAATCAAAACAGAACGTCAAGATGGGCTCCATCATCTCCACATGCAAACTGAGCTTTTTGAGGTCAGGACCACACTCATTCCTTTCTGTCGTCCCTAGACACAGCATGGTATTCACACTCAAACCCAAGCTGTGTGATTTCTACTGAGTGGTGAAACTTGATAAATAAACTGAATGACAAAAAAAATGGTGAATAAAAAGATAAACAGAAGTTATTCACAATAAGATGCTTGGGCCTGCAATCACTAAGTGCATTTTCTAATGCTCAAGTTAATAAGAGTAACCCAGTGGCTCACACTTTTAATCCAAGAACTAGGGAGGCAGAAGCAGGGGAGTATTTGTGAGTTTGAGGTCAGCCTGGTCTATAGAGTGAGTTCCAGGACAGCCAGGGTGACACAGAGAAACCCTGTCCGGAAAAAACAAAACCAAACAAACAAATAAAAAAAACTCCGGGTACTTGGGATTTTCAAACTGACCCACATTTTCAGAGAAGATTATGAGAGCCATGGTTTCTAACTATGAGAGAATAACTATAGTTATTTGTACTATAGCCATAAGTACCAACTGCTCTAACTACAAACTGCCAAGTCGAATAACGCAAAGGGCAAGTGCACATATATTATGTTTTCTTTTACAGCTTTTGCCTTTCCCCCCAATTCATCCTAGACACAGTGACTGTTGAATCAAATGTTTTATTCGAGTGGGTTTAGCCTCACCTTTAACTATGAGCCAGTAACTCCAGGAGTATGTGGAACTAGCAGACTTCCTCTATAGTCAGACACTGAAATATGGGAAATATCTATGAGCAGCAGTTCAGACACAGGGAGCGGCATTCTGCAAGAACCTCTTACCTTTTTACTGCAGTTAGGCAAGGCATTTTATTGGGTCATCAAAAGACAGAATTGCTTGTGCTAAAGAGGGGAGCAGTAGGAGGCCCAGGTGATTAAATAAGGTGTAAAATTTTTTAAATGCAACGCTACTTAATCATTTTGACGACATGTTTTAAGAACACCCTGGGACAGTAAACTATTCCTTGATAAAGAATCCTTCCTTTAATGAATGTCAAAAAAATTACGATTGCTGGGCGGTGGTGGCACACACCTTTAATTCCAGCACTTGGGAGGCAGAGGCAGGCGGATCTCTGTGAGTTTGAGGCCAGCCTGGTCTACAAGAGCTAGTTCCAGGACAGGAACCAAAAAAAAAAAGCTACGGAAAAACCCTGTCTCGAAAATCCAAAAAAAAAAAAAAAAAAAACCATTACGATTGACATATAAATTATGGTAGAACACAATTCACTTCTTAGTGAAATTATACATACCACTTCAAATCCTGCTTATGGTATCATTGTACATGCTTCCCAGAAAGTAAATTAGAGTTTCCTGTACAAAGAGAATTTTTAGCTCACACTGATCACATTCTCAGAAGGGTTTTGAATTCATTGATCGTTTCTTGGGCTAAGGGAAAGGTGACAGAAGTAAAAGAGAAGATTGAAGGACAAAGGGAGAAAGGGAGTAAAGAAAAGCAGGCTCACACATCAGACATCCAATAACTGTCTGCTGACGAAGTGTCTAAGAGCCAGAGGGAGAAGTTAGAGAGGGCTCCAGGGCTGAACCAGATAAATGTCAAAGGAAATAAATAAGGAGTAAGCTGTAACCGGGAATGGAGCCTTCCAGATGTGAGAGAGGCAGATGTGAGCAGCCCAGCAGAGGTTGAGGGGTGCTGCGTCCCCACTATGCCTCTTGCTCCCTCCCATTCGCCATCCAGTCTTCTTTTCCCACCATACCACTGTCCTTGTTTCACATCTCAGCACCCTCCTAAGCACCCTAATGTCCTACTCACTACTGGGAATTCTCTAGAAAACAGAGACTTTGGCACAGACAGTCATCCATACCAACTGGGTAAAGCAAATGGACTCTGTGTTGTTGTTGTTGTTATTGTCGTTGTTCCTTGTGCACATTTTCCTACTTTCTGGGCAGTCTGGTATCGGGGAGTCACTGACACAGCCAAGGTTTTGCCTGACACAGCAGTCTCTGTGATCTTCCCACATTCTGAGACATAGCTGTTGCTGCCACTACCTCTGCCTTCTCTTCCTTTTTAATATGGATTCTTGGGCCCATTCCCTGGAGATGCTGATTTAATAAGACCCAGACAATTTTGAAAGCCTCCCTTACCCCAGTGATTCTTGAAATTTTTAGTCCTGAGAAAGCCTGGTCTAAGTAACTCCTACCCTCTTTCTTTGTGAATCTCTGCTGGGGCAAGCCTGCAGAAATGGCACTTGCTTTACAGTTAAATAGAGGTTTAAAAGACAAAAAGTGTGTGTGTGTGTGTGTGTGTGTGTGTGTGTGTGTGTGTGTTATGTTATTATGTTCTCTTTGAATTGTTTGAATGCTGAGGAAGGAGCAACAGCTGCTAAGAGACATTTGATTATAAATGTTGCTGGATTAATCCATATTTTGAAAATGCTTTGACTTCAAAATTTAAGTCAAAAGGTATGTTACTTTGGAGAAGAGGTTTTGTTTTTGTTTCCACAGGAAATGAGAGGCTGTGGATTCATTCTGGGCTAAGAAAAATCATGTTTGAACAAATAAGACCCCCTGAGAAATCTCTGATAGGAATGGATGGCCCAGATGTCTGAGTTCTATATCCAGAACAGATTCAAGACTGCTGCCTGAGATAATCAAGCCTCACAGGAAACTCCAGTCAAGCCTTGATCATAATTCTAAAATTTCATTAGGTTCCTGTAAGATTATCAATACCCGTAATCAGCAGAAAGTATCCTGGAAAACTACACCCACATTCCCAAAAGAATGGATTATGAATATTTATCTTTGTTTAGAGTGTTGGTTACAAGATGTTATGGATAATGGTCTGGACAAAAAGCTAAACAAAGGATATTTGATTTAGAGTTCTTGTTTTGAAAAAACAGAGTGGGGAGTACTGTGGGACAATGGTCTGTACCTTGTCACTTGTATTTTAATAGAACACTGATTGGCCAGTAGCTAGGCAGGAAGTATAGGCAAGGTGACCAGGCAGGAAGTAGAGGCAGGGTGATGAGAACAGGAAAATTCTGGGAAGAGGAAAGATGCAATCTGCAATTGTTACCTAGATGCAGAGAAAGCAAGATGAGAAGGTCTTGCAAATAAAAGGCACCAAGGCATGCAGCTAACACAGATAAGAATTATGGACTAATATAAGTTATAAGAGTTAATAAGAAAAGCCTGAGCTACTAGGCCAACTAGTCTATAATTTAAAAAAGTGTTGTGTATACACACACACACACACACACACACACAAATTGATCATCAGAATATTCCAGAGTTAGTCAAGCATGTGACTGTGCCCATGTCACCTCTAACATTCTCAAGTGCAGAGGTGTAGGCGGAAGCTGTTTGTTCATACCTGGCTGCCCTGACCTGAAATATTCACACAGAAACTGTATTAATTACAACATTGCTTGGCCTATTAGCTAGATAACTAATAGTTATTAGCTAAATAACTCTTACATCTTAAATCAACCCATTTCTATTAATCTGTGCATCACCACAGGTTGTGACTTACTTGCAAGGTTCCAGCATCTGTCTCCTCTGGCAGTGGCTACATGGCATCTACTCGACTCCTCTTTTTTTCCTCTTCTATCTGCTTGGAGTTCCCACCTAGCCCTATTCTCCTAAGCCACTGGCCAAAACAGCTTTATTCATTAACCAATAAAAGCAACATATATACATAAAGACTTCCCATACCACAGAGGGAATAACCTAACTGGTTTCATACAGCCAATGGGGGGAAAAAAAACTACAGAGAATGGCTGGGATCCAAGTCAAGTGCACAGAATGAGTGTGCAAAGACAAAATGAACCTGCTGAAATCTGCATCTACTCACACCTCAGTCATAGAATTTCCAAGCCTGGGGGCGGGGGTGTGTGTGACAAGATCACAGAGAAGAGGACAGCACAGACCACCTAGAAACAAGCAAAACCAATGCATTCATTCCCCACACTACCGGGAAGCTCAGTCACAACAGGCCTGGTCACGTGTTCCTCCACACCTGGAAGGTTCTGTCCTCCTGTCTACACCTTGATTCCCAGCTCAGAAGCTAATCTGTAGCCAAGATCCATTTCTTTCCTTGATACTCAAAAGGACAGGCCTCTTTTCAAGTCTCTCCTTTACATTCTCCACCAATAACTATGTGCCCCATGAATACATTCTCCAACACTTGACCTTTTCTCTGAGAAGGTTGATAGGGCAATCATGTGCCACTAAGCAGTTCAATAAACAAACAGGTATGTGGACCTATGCAACGAGAGGAGGTGCCGTCTCTGTCTTTGCTCTCTCACTGCTGTGAACTCCATGGGCTTCATGCACTGCTGGTTATTCTTTCTATCCCTTCTAATTCTGAGCCTCATTCTCAACATGTGAAAAACAAGATCAAACATTCCCTGGGTATATTCAGTGTTTACAACACACCAAGAAGTGTTCTAGGTGCTAGGGAGAGGGTGGGTGACAGCTGATCTGAATCCTCACTTGATGGGACTTAGAATTGCCTGACATACCTCTGGGTGTGTCTGTGAGGTCATGTCTGGAAAGGTTTAACTGTTAGGGAAATCCCATCCTGAATGTGGGCACCCATTCCATGGTCTTCCTGACTATGGACACAGTGTGAACAGATGGTCACATTCCTGCTGCCCTGCGTTCCAAACATGATGGCTGTCCTGTCTTCCAAGTCACAATGTGTTCTATCAAAATCATGAGCTTAAGAAAATCCTTCCTCCAGTTGCTTGTGTTGGGTGGGTATTTTGTTACAGAAAATGAGAGAAGTAATTAATACCGAATGAAAGACAATATAGACAGAACCTTGTCCTTTGAATCCTTTCTGAAATGCAAATTTTCCACCAAGGGAAGAGCAACTGGGGAAAGAAAAGTAGCAAAGAGATACAGGAGGAGGGGCCTTGGCAGCAACTTCTCATCAGTGCTGGGGCCAGTCCCTGGACATTGATCATCTGTGAACAGAGTTGTAAAGGCCCCTCAGAAATATAGAGGGAGAAATTTTACAAGCTACAAAATAACCCAAACAAAAGAAATTGGCCACAAAGGACCAGGGCAGAGGGGTTGCACTTTGGGGATACATTGAGGGAACTTGCTCTATGATTGAGCAAGCAATGCAAAACCAGGGATGGCTCTAAGATGGTTTTGAGTGGCAGTTAGGCTAGTACTCCATTAGATAAGAAGAAGGCAGGAAAATGGTTGGTGAAGGAAGAAGAAGAAAACTCAGAAGTTCAGCTTCAGGTGGACCCGGGATCTCTATGTGAGCTTCCTGCTAACACGGAGATGTCAGAGAAGCAGTGGATAGGTAAAAATAGAGTCCGATGAAGGGGTTGGGCTGGAGATGCTAACCTGGATTCACTAGTGTAGTATTATCATTGAATCCTGAAAGATAGAATATATTCTATCAAGAGAAGAGTAGCAACTGGACAACTGTGGTTGGACCAGCAAAAGGGCTCAGCCATTCTGATGCCTGGGCAGCGGGATAAAGCAGAGCAATCTGGGGGAAGGTTGAGCTACAATCCTGCCTGGGAGATACGGACGCTGAGTGGACAGAATGAAGAGCATAGAATCCACTGGCTTCCCAATGAAGCAGCTGCTACATGATGCAGGCACAAAACCCACAGTTAGTTCAAGAGACGACAGAGAGCCAAGACTAGGTTCGGAGCGCAGTCTGGCTAGCTCTAAACAGAAACCAGCCAACGTCCACTCCTGCCCCTTGCTGTTGGAGACACCCTGAACTGTTCGGGGTTATAACCACCTTTCCCCCTGAAACTCTCATCCCCACAGACCACATTCAGGAACTCACACAAAGGTCAAGGCCAGGATTGGTATGGCTCAGCAAAGCTTCTGGGCTCTTAGCTACACCCTGATTCTCACTTACAGGTTTAAAAAAAAACACCCCAGTGGTTTTGGTCTACCTATCACACCTCTGCACATCCTCCAGCCCCGCTTCCACCCCACACCAGCTGCCTGACGGGGGGGGGCAAATCATGTCTCCTTTCCATGTCTTCCTCGTGTGTAACCGTAGCACCCATTCCTCAACCACTGTTGGGGTGAGCATCAAGACATTGACTATGAGAGTCATCAGCACTGTGCTTAGCACAGGGGTCTGGGTCGATAGCAGCTATTACTGTTTTGCAAAGAGGACACTGTCAGTTTTGTACTTGTAATAAGACTGAGGACACCACCATGCTGCTGAGAGAAAAATAAGGCACAGATTTATGGCTGATGAATCCATCTTTTATCATTAATCAATGAATGAAACAGTCATTAAGACTCACTGACCCTCACAAGTGCAAACCTGTCCCCACTGGGCAGGCTTTTGGAGAGAGGCCAGAAACTGGACAAATGGCCTACTGGAATACAGTCTGAGCTTGAAACAAAACATCACCCATAATGCTGTAGACTTGGGATCCATGTGGATCTCTTGCCGCTGGTCACCTGTGTAGCCAGAGGGATGCTGGGAAACCCACGGCCTCAAGTAGGCACTCTTACTACTCATTCCCCTTTATAGGTGCAGTGGGCTCATTGCACAGATAGTGAATGGTGGAACTGGAACCAGAACCCTGGCTTTCTAAGCTCTACAGTCAATGCTTTCCTGTTTAATTGATGATTCCTGTTCAATTACCATGATGTAATTACCGATTACACCTTCAGATGGAGTCTGCACATGGCAGGCTGTGACCTCGGCTGAAGTTTTACAGATGCTATTACTGTACACAGGCATTCTGTATTGATCCAAGAAAAGCTCTCAAAGGCTCCAATGTGGACACTTCCACAAGATGAGATCAGGAAAGGTTCCTACTGAGAGGAAGGCTGAGCAATCACTAGTGGATGAGACTAGCTGTCACAAGAAATCCCTGTTGCATGAAAGAGAGCTAAATGTCATACTGTATTGGAGACATAAGTGCTAAGTGCTGCTCCAGACACCCGCACAGATAGAGGAATGTCTCCCAAACTCATTCAAGGCCACACTGGAGTTGCCGTCATATCCATTGAAGCTACCAGAGTTTCCTTCATATCTAGTAAGAGTGGCTAAGAAAAAGAGAATCAATTATAAATCAGGTCACAAAATAATGTTGGCATAGAGCCAGGTATGGTGGCTTGTGCCTGTAATTCCATCAATCTAGAGGCTGGATCACACTGAGGCCAGCCTGGCCTACACAGTGAGCTCCAGTCTGCTTAATCTACAGAATGAGACCTTGTTGCACAAATAAAAGAGTAACAGCAACAACAAAAGCTTACTGGAGCCGTGTGTGTGTGTGTGTGTGTGTGTGTGTGTATGTGTGTGTGCATGTGTGTGTGTGTGTGCAGACTCTTAAAAACTGACTTCAGAGCAAGGAACTAAAACTTATAAAAATGGATAATTGAGCACTTGAACAACTGTCAGCTGGGACGTCCCATAAGAAAGAAATGTCTTGCTCTGTGCTTTCTCGAGCAGACCTGCGCTCCAGCACAGCATGGCTAGTGGCCTGAGCATGTGACCACCATCCACCCCCTGTATCCCATCTCCCCCCCCCCTGTCATTGCAGTCACAGCCTGTCCCTTATGACTTCCTGTCTCCTAGGAGAGCTGGAAGCTCCCCTAACATTCAGAACTGCCCTCTCCACCTCACCTCCTGAAGGTAGAACACTCTCTTGAAAATTCTAGTCCCCTGAAACCACTTAGCAACAAAATCTCTGGTTTTGGAATGTGTTGTGGAAATACTTGTCCAACCATCTAATTAAAGCTATTAGCAAAAGAGTCACACAAATGAATTCATTGCCATAAAACTGGAAGTATATTAATTAGCTCGAAATTAGAAACTCTGGTGTTTTAAGTCCATAACCACAAGGTTCAGATTTGACAAAACAACCAATCACAACATTTGCCTAATGAAATAAGAAATCTGGATAATTTAACCTTCCCTAAGAGTGACTGGAGCCATGTTAGAATATAACATTCTTTTTTGCTTTTTTTTTTATATTGTCGAACATTTTCTGTAAATAAAAAATACTGGAAAGAATTAACGTTAAAGGCAATAGGCTTAGTCTGTATGAAACATAAAGTTTGACTTAACAAAAATATTATAGAAAGAAAATAGTTGTGGAAATAAAAATTATAATAATAATTAAGGCAAGTATAAAATAAAAATGGCAAGTCTGAGTTAAAATAGAAATTTAAACTGTATCACTATCAACTCTTGATCAATGAATTTCCCTTAAACTTAAAATTCTGTCCCCTCACTTGGCCCATGGAGGTCTCAAGATGGGAGACAGACAACTTCCCCAGCCTCACCTCATGCAATGGAACTCATGCAACCAAAATTTAAAAAAAATATAATGAACTGAACAGGCCAGTGCTGGATTACACGGAACTTCTTAGAGAGTGGCATCATATCTTCAAAGTAGTTGAGAAAACTGTACCTATAGGCCTTGGGGTTGCTCTGGTTCACTTTCTGGGGTGTGAGAAAAGAAACAAACAAAACCACGCTGACCAAAGCAGTTTAGAAGGGGGGGGGGTATGTGACTTACACTTCTAGGTCACAATCTACCATTGAGTCAAAACAAGAGCTTAGACAAGAACTTAGACAGAAACCACAGAAACCTACTCGGTCACCCATGCGTAGGCTCATGCTCGACTAACTTTCTTGTGCTGCTCAAAACCACCTGCCTAGGGATGGTGCTGCCCACAGGCACAGTGGGCTTGGCCTGCCACACCAGTTAACAATCAAGACAAATCCCCCGAAGACATGGCCATAGATCAATCTGGTTTATGCAAGTCCTCAATCAATGCTTCCTCTAAGGTGACACCAGGCTGTGTCAGGTTGACAATTAAACCTAGCCAGGAGGGGGACTTTCTACAGAGGAAAACTGTAATTGATTCATCTTCAAGAGCCAAAAGGACCACTTGCCCTGTTACTAAGAGTAAAACTCAAACACTGAGAGAGGTGTGAATGCCCCCAAATAAGCATTGCACCCTGTCTAATCTCAGCTATTGTTTTTTTAAATATATATATATATATATGGAAAGAGAGAGTGTGTGTGTGGTGTGTTTGTGGTGGTGAGGTGTGTGTGTTTGTAGTATGTGTGTGTGGTGTGTGTGTGTGGGGGGTATGGCTTCTGTGATGTGTGTGTGTGGTGTGGTATGTGTGGTATAGTGTGCCGTGTGTGCAGATGTATAGTGCACGTGGTGTATGTATGGTATGGGGGTGTAGTATGTGTGTAGGGTATGTGTGCTTGGTATATATGTGCTGTGTGCTGCATGTATGTGTGTGTTGTATGGTGTGTTGGGCTGGGAATATGGCTAAGTGTTTCTTGCTCAAGTGTGAGGACCAAGGTTCAGATCCTCAGAACTCAGGTAAAACTGGCCTCTGAAGGCAGAGATGGGGGTCAACCCACAGCGAGCTGACTCAAGAAATAAGATGGATGTGTGCCTAAGGGTGATAAACCAACACCAACCTCAAGTCTCCACATGTATGGAAACATACATTCAGTGTATACACACACACACATACACACATAGAGACAGACATGTACACATTCATACACACATATATACCACATACATACATTGAAAGTGGAAAATAGATTTGTTATTAAATGCTATGCCCATCATTGAGACTTCCCTGTTTCGTTCACCCATTTTAAGAAATGTCCCCTTTTGGTTACTCAGCAGTAGGTTCTTGATGACTCTGAAATCCAACTTTTGGAAGAATCTTTTTGGGCACTGAAACGCCCTGAATTCCTAAAGGAAAATACATTTTTATTCTACTTATTTTCCGTGGAAACAGATAAATAAAATTGAATTTATGAAACATGTTCAACTCACTCCTTTTTAAAATCTCAGTGTTAACTGTGTTACAGCAAAGTCAAATAAAGTTTATGACTAACACCAGCCAGAATTACTTGCTAATAGTCAAAGATGACTCATATAGAAAAAAAAAGTCATTCTTTCCCCAGTATGAAAGTCTAATGTACCGCAATAACTATGAAAGATACAATATGAAAACCACTGAATACTTATTTATATTCATCAATCTCTACAACATATCACATTTGTGGTATCAGGCACGATCCTCTTAGCCTTACATATATTATTTAAGCCCAAGAACATCTCTCTAAAATATGTCTATGCCCTATTCTCTTCACTTTACTGCTTACAAGTTGACAATGCTATAGAATAAAACTGAACGCGGACAGAAATTATTCTGTTGATGTCCTAGACTTGACATAAGGTCATTAGGAGATGTGATCATTGGGAGGTAATTTGGTCATGGGGGTGGGCCCCTCAAGAATGAGATTAGTGCCCTCATAAGAGATCATGAAAGACGAACTCTATGAAGACAAAGGGAAAATGTGGCCCTCTGTAAACCAGGAAGAGGCCTTGCGAGACAACAAATCCGCTGACACCTTGGCCTTGAGCTTTCCTGCCTCTGCCTGTGGAGAGCAGCAGCTACGTGAGCTCCCTCAGCTATAGTGGGCTCTTCACCAGTAGCTCTCTTCACCAGCATGGACAGACAGACAGAGAGACTGAATCATTTGGCTCAAGATACACAATGTGAAAATGGGAGGCATAAAATCCGGCAGGCCCTGGTGTGACAGACGCTGTGTATCTAAAGGCTACACTAACTAAAACTGCTGCATCTGATCACTACTGGAAGGTAACAAGTATCTCATTTGATAAAAATGCCTGGATTTAGTCCAAAGACAAAATTGAGTTTAAATTGTATTTAGTATCGTTTACACTCATGCTAGTTAGCTATGTTGCCAACTTGCCACTCAGGATTTGGGAAAACAAAAAGAAAAAAAAAAGCTAATTCTTATTCCACCCCTGAATCCTATTTCCCACTTCAACTAGCAACGGCTAGGGGAGGGGAGGAAGCAAACAAACAGCCTGCAAACCATTTACTGCAGGAAGCAGTTCTAGCTCAAGACAAATTAGGGCAGCAATGAGAAGAGAAATCTGCCATCGCTCTAAATCCCGAATAAGTCAAGTCACAGTTAATGAAAGATCACAAGCTTACATACAAAGTATGCTGTGTTTGTTAGAAAGATGGCTCACACAGACTGAGCAAAGCCAGACACTTAGCCCTCCAGTGCGCCACAACCACCACAGGGGTACCGTGCTAGGTTTGGAAACACAGCTAAGGTCACATAGGACATTTCCCCTCATTTAGACACACAAGAGAAAGAATAGAAACTGCATGGAGAGCATTTTTAAACTGGAGAACTGGATGCCCCGAGGTCAAGGCGATGTTTCTAAATGCCGTATTATTAAGGCCTCAGGTTGGGGGTGTACCGCAGTGCTGAAGCACTTACCTAGCATGTGGGACTCCCTGAGTTTATCCCCAGAGTCACAGTTAGTTAATTAACCAGTCAATTAACTGAGTGTCCCCTAAAGACAACCCAAAGCCAAGAACTGAAAGAGAAATTACCCACCAGGCCCAAAAAGCAGATGCTAAGCGATAACCTCCAGGGGGCGCTACGCCAGGCAGTCTTTATCAGTTGCCTTTCTTACAGAAGCTCACCTGATCCTGTTGTAGCACCTGCTGGCACATGGTTTAAAGGTGATAAACACTGCACTTCACAAGAGAGCACTACAGAATTTCACATCTAAGAAAAAAGGTAAATTTGTTAACTGACCCTAAATATAAACATGACCTTCAGTTCTTTAGAAGTCCTGTTCCTGTGACTTCCACTTAGCAAAACAAACCTCAACTGGGACTTTGCCCTCATGAATATGGGCGTTGACTGTAGCGAAGCTGCAGATTTGCCCCAATCATGTCTCGTTCCATCCAGGTGCCCTCTAGGACCCGCTCAATATAGCCCAGGGTTGTCAGACAGCTCTGAGAACCTCACGCGAACAAAGAACTTAGCAGCCAGTCTGACTTCCATTTCACCCAACCTGGATTCTCACACCTTGCTCACCATCCCCTGGCCACACTATTGGGTTACAGTCCCAAACCATCACACACTCCTTTTGATCTCTTAGTGTGGCTTTTAATTTCACATTACAAATTCTCCAGTGTCTTATTTTCCGTGCAACCCACGGATATGACCCTGGCACATCTTCAAGACACACGAGAACATCTACATTCAAGAGACAGAGGGAAAACTAAGGCATAGCACAGACACTTACTTTATAGATAGGAAAATCAAAGGCCAAAGCTTGACTCATTCTCCAAGGTGACAGTCATTAGTGTGGGGCTGAGCCATGACTGAAGCCCTTGTCTTTCTCACTAGCCTATGGGTGGATATTGCTTTCCAGTTTTGTCACAGCTGTGGCATTTCTTTTTCAAATTGTTTTATCTCACATATACAGCAGGGTTAACATGGATATATGATTAGTTTTTCTAACAGCTGAAGAGACCAGCAGCACAGATTTACCGTGAGACTTGATGCTAGGATTTAGAATCTAGGAAAGGGCAGCTCTGAAGAGTTGGTTTCTGTTTTCACAGGCACACACAGAACCTCTACCCTGGCCAGGTCTGGACGCTACATGAGTATCCTGTCTCTCTCTGTGTGTGTCACCATGGCCATGGCCCTGCCTGTGAAGATGAAGACTCCTCACAGACAGGCTGGCTCTCTACTCCCTCTGACGTGCCCAGACCGTTCCACCCAGTTCTAATCTGAGGTCGGGGAGACACCACAGCCCTCCAGAGGAAGTAGGCTATGAGATATTTTAGGAAGTGGAGCAGTACATTGAAAAGCACAGCGGCATGGCTTCCCTAGAGAGCTTTGCTTTGCCACTAGCTCACACTCGGTGGGTTCCCCAGCAGCTCCCCGTATTTTTTCTGTTCTTCCCTGATGATGGAGAAGTTTCTCGCCTATGAGCCTTGAGAATCTCCTTGTCATAGAGAGCACCTAGATGCTCGGGTCGCTTCAACCCACTCTCTCTTCACTCTACCCACTGACCATTGCTGTGACAGGACCGAAAAATTAGTCAATGACCTGATAACACTCCTGTTTTTCCATTACTTTATTTTGTATCCCAATTTTGAAAGCCAAAAGTGATGATAGCATACATAATTTCATGTCAATGAAAGAGGAAATAAAGCAGCCATGGCAGCAGCCATGACTATGTTTAGGTTAGAGGCAATGGTCAGGCCTTTGTCTGAGACATATGTGATGTGGGAGTGTCATATATCAATTGATTTCATTGGCTAAGCAATAAAGGAACTGCCTCGGCCCATTTCATTGGTTAGAAGATAGGTGGGAGGAGTAAACAGAACAGAACGCTGGGAGGAAGAGGAAGTGAGGGCAGACTCGACAGCTCTCCTCTCCGGAGCAGACGCAGGAGAGACGCCATGCTACCTGCTCCAGGGAAGACGCACGCTATGAAGCTCCGACCCAGGATGGACTTAGGCTAGAATCTTCCCGGTAAGACCGGTGCTATACAGATGATAAGAAATGGGCTAGTCCAGGTGCGAGAGTTAGCCTAGAAGAGGCTAGGTAGGAATGGGCTAAAGCAGTGTTTAAATGAATACAGTGTCTGTGTAATTATTTCGGGTAAAGCTAGCCGGGCGGGTAGCCGGGTGCCAGGAAAATAGCCCCGCCGCTCCTTATTACTACACATATGTGGTTGGTCTGTAAATAAATCTGATTGGCTTAGCTTAGGTTGGAGAATCGAACTTCAGTATCCGGTCCTGCTAATCAGCAGTCATCAGTCCCCACCTTCAGTAGCCTCTTCCCTCTCAGACCTACCCTAGGGTCTCCTAAAGATACCAAAGTTTGCCGTACTCCTCCATCACAGAAGCAGACTTTGCTGCCTGCCTTTGGGGTTTCCTCCAGTCTCTGCCACAATTAGACTAACTGATACCCAACCCCCCTGAGGTATCTTCTAGGCAGAGCCAAGAAAGAGGAAAGTGAAGCCTGCAGGGGACATGGAGCATTCACAGTTGACACTAGTGGAAACACTCAAACTTTCTAAGAGGTAGATCACGTCCCAGGGCCTTCTTGGAAAAACACATTCACAAGTAAGTGGCATTAACCACTGGGTGGCTCCACAGCCTCTCTCCATTGGCAGAAGAACAGCATGTTCATGAATGAGGCAAGAACGATAAAACAGAAGGTAACGGTAAATCAAGATGGGGGCTTCTCTGAAGAGTCTGTCCCTAGCCCAGTGGTTGATAGGTTGGGCTCCAGGGGTCCAGCTGTCAGCCTGACTGACTTCTACCTACTCTCTCCCTTTGCCATGTGTCCTGAATTGAACCCAGAGGACCTGGCCAGACTAATCTCCAGGCAGAATACAGGATCATGGGGTGGGAGGGGGGACAGGTTGTAAAGGAGGAAGAGGAAACTGATTTGGTACTGTGCCTGGACATGCACCCCATAGTCCTACTGGGAAAAGAGATGGACAGGGATGGGAAGGGGGTGGGGGTGCTGGCATGACTACCATAACACCAGACCCTTACAGAAGCTATAGCCATAGCCCCAGGATTCCACACATGACCTGTGCCTTGGCTGTCAACACATTCCAGCCTTCAGGCACACTGGCAAGAATTTCCACTTATCTTCCAAGATAGTTCCCTTCCCAATATAAACCTGGCCTAAGCTGCCATAAAATGTGACTATGCATGGCCACAGATGATCTCTGTGTTCTCTGGCTTTTCTCTCCACTTCCTTTCACACACAGCAACCACCAAGGAAATGGTACATCTTCACTCTCTAGAACACACAGAGAAAATTTCTCCTTTCAGATGGGTGGGCAGTAGAGGGAAGGCTGGCCTTGTCTGTCAGGTGTGAAGCTGGCTCAGCCCTGTTTCGAGAGCAGTTTGGTGTCACACAGGACATCTATAGCACAGTCAACCAGCAGGGAGCCCCTGAGAACCAGGGCTCTGGTTGCAGCTAGACCTCAAGATTGGGGTAAAGGGGGACAGCAAACAGGATGTGAGGTCAGGAACACAGGAAGCCAGAAGGTAGAGAAACTCAAGAGCCAGCACACAGGGAAAGTCAGATCACTTGGCCGTCGGACCAATCAAAGAGAATTATCCACTACTGTTGTTCACTCACCCCACTTCACTGAGTGGGGTGAAGGCCACTGATTGGCCTCAGCATGCCCACACCACCAAGACTCTCCTCAAGTAAGCCACTCCTTCAAGTCCTCTGCAAAGGCAACCACCTGTGTCAAGGGTAGGGTCCTGTGCTTACACAGGCCTTATTCCTAAAACTAGCCTAGGAGTAAGCTCACTGTCAAGATCCAAGAGATGGTTAGACTATAGATACGAGTCTCCCTTAGATACGAGTCTACTATCCCCAGAGACAACACAGTAAGTCTCCAAAATATCAGTAGAAAGGCATGGGTCGTGAATTGGACTAGGAACATTTCCCTCGAATAACCTAAGGAGGGCCTCACATCTCATGAGGCCTGAACTCTCCGCACTTTAGCTAAAATGGCGTAGGAGGAAGCAGAGCTGTTTCCCTGCGTCTCTGTGGCCTGAGAGAGTCAGGCAAGGGAACGGTTGTGTTGAATTGAAAGACAGCAGGAAGTGAGACAAGAAGTGGTTGCCAAGGAAGTCAGACACAAATTGCACATGGCATCCTGCCTCGTTTCATTTTTAGGAGCCAATTCCAGGCTGGAGAACTCTGGCAGGCTATGGGCACCCCTGGAGAAGGAGAATAAGAGCCTGCCAAGTTTGGGCCACCCAGACTGGCCAGCTGGGCTGGTTGCCCATATTGCTTGAGATCTACCTCACCTCCACAGCCTGACCTCACAGGGCCTACAGGGTCCCTCCTGTCCACTCTAGTCTTAAGACCCTATTTCCCACAAAAGGGGCACTCAGGGGGGATGCCCTACAGATGGAAAATAGGACCAAACCTTAGGAAGCCTGTGTTCTAAATGCTCTGGTGGAGTTTCAGATTTTTCTTTACTGAAGGTAACACATTTAGAGATCTTGTTACACAGAGAGAATCTTGGAAATTTCTAACGGCCCACTATTACAAACAAATCTTGCCAACCAAGTTCTCTGAAGCAAGACAGATATGTTGTGCCTGTGGTTCAAACTGCAGTTTCTACCTAGAGCCTACCATCCAGGTTTTAGTTCAACTGATCTGGCCGAGAGAAAAAACAGCAGCCCTAAGAATAGCGTCAAGAGCCGTGTGTTAGGTTACCCAGTAACAGGGCTAGAGGATGTGTTTGACCAGGGAAAAGTACACAAAGCCAGAATCCTGGCAACTACTCGTACACACACACAGACATGTACACAGACACAAACACACAGACACATGCACACAACCACACAGACACATCCATAGACACAAATATACAGATATCGTAGACATGAATAGACAGATACACACAGAGACACAGGCAGACAGACACACAGAGACACATGCACAGACAGAAAGACACAGATACAGACACACACATGCACACACACACATACACACACACACACACACACACACACATCACGGAGTAGCCAAATCACTCCTAGAGAAATGTCAGGGAATCCACGTACTTGGGCATTTACTTTTATCAAGTCTTTTTGTTACTGAAGTGATTTTTAAAATTAAAACTACTAAACAGCAGTAAAAAGAAAGGATTTTATAGTCATTGTATCAGCAAACTGTCCTTCCCCACAATGCATTTAACATATCCAAATTTTATATCTTTAGTGAATGGTTACTCCTTACAAAAAAAATAAAAAGGTTCAGTCTGGGTTCACATGTGACCTCTGTCGGCAAAGACCCCATCACCACAGAACCTAGCCCACAAGAGAAGCCCTTGTGTGTATCATCTTCTCTATGGTTCAGAGTTAGTTACTAAACCTCTCCCTTCCCGGGTTCCATTCTTTGAAACCAGACTAATAATAAAGTAGACTCCGTTCTCTGTAGGGTTACAATAATCTCAGATCTTGAGTGGATGCAGACACCATCTATCATATGGAGCCCTGTACACAATTTTTCTGAGACCATTGCTGACTCCTTGTATGAGTGTATAAGCTTATAAAAAGTATTGACATTTGAGGAAGCTGAGCAAAGGGTGCATGGGAGACTGTGCCATCTTTGTATATCTAAAATGTCTTTTAAAAACAAAGGCTAAGACCCTCCAGGCCTTTTCCTCTGACTCAACAGATCGTGGATGGAAAGGGAGGCCAGGGCAAGCCCGGGCTTGGAGCAGAAGTGATGAGCTGATTGAGGAAACAGACAGCCCAGTGAGGAGAGGCTACGGAGATGGTCACGCCAGTGTGGAACCCAGCCATGTGACAAGCATGCACAAATATGGCTTTTTAGGGACATGCACTGGCTGACTGCTGGCTCGGGTTTCCAGATTCACCTCTGCTGCCACTGGATGTCCCCCCACGCTGTCCACAGCTCAGTTCCTACCCACCAGGAGAGGTGCCAAGCACCATTCCCAAACACTTTCATCTGCGGGTGAGAAGCTTCTATTTTAAGGAGCATAATAAACATAAAGAATGAAAAAAAGAATCCATCAGCTCTCAGTAGTCTAAATGAAGAATAATCACACACCTCACAAGCAACTGACTGTAATTTTGACTCAGCTCGGCTTTTCCCAGCATGTTTTCCATGCTACCATGGGGCCTCAAACAGCAAGCCATATAAAGTCAAGGGTCCATGAGCAAGTGTACACACACACACACACACACACACACACACACACACACACACACCATAAAAGAGCTTCATCCCAGTGTGAAAACACTTATACTGGGGGTTAAAGAGATCTTCCAAAAAGCTGCCTGCTCTAACTGAACTGAGAAAATCAAGTGTTTCCTTCATATGGTCATTAGCCGTTTGAGCCGTTAGTCTTAAATGTAAAAGCACAACTAATAAATACATGTATTTTGCTTATATATGTTATACATACACACATGTATACTATGTAATGAATATACATAGTTGCCTATAACCTAGTTCTTCATGACTAAAAAAAACCCCAAATACCCAATAAGCACTAGTAGTCATTCACCAACTACTTAATTACATGATTTTGAGGTCTTTGAAGTCATCCCCACTTTAATGAGACATGTCTTAGGCTAATTATAAAATCAGGAATGGGGTTGTTTATGTGAGACTAAAATTAGGGAAGAGCAAGAGGAAGGGATTAAATTGCAACCCTGGTCTGAGCCTAAGAAGGTCCCCTGCATTTCAAGTGTGTGTGTCAATCACTGATTCTGGGCAGGATGTGAGAAATCTGAACCTTGCAGCCCTGGGAGAGCCTTTGACTGGCTACAGATGGAATCAGTGTGTCAGTCAGAGAGGTTAGAAGCAGCCGTCTCAAGAAGCATCTCTTCTAGCTGTGGGCTCCTGCGATTTTCTGAGAGTGTCATCGGGGTCAAGTAAAATAGCAAAGTGTTCCTCAGTCATGGGGTGTCCGGTGTGCAATGGTGTGCCTGTGCTGGCTTTACCAGTTCAGGACAGACAGCTGTATTTTTAGAAATATCATAATTCAACTGTTAAACACAGTAGGCAGAGGACTTTCAGGTCAGTAAAACTATTCTGAATGATGGTATAGCATTAGATGTTATATATTTATTGACATCTACAGGAAGTACCACATAGACAGTAAACAGTAGCATACATGATGCACCTTGGGTAACAATGAGTTTCAATATAAATCCATTGATTATAAGAAATGCACTGCTCTGGTTTGGGGTCTTGGCAGTCAGGGAGGCTATGCATATGTGGAGCAAGAAGTATATAAGAGTGCTGTGGGACAATGGTCTTTTATCCTGTCACTTGTAGTATTGTTAATAAAATGCTGATTGGTCAGTAGTCAGACAGGAAGTACAGGCAGGGCAATGGCAACCAGGCAGGAATAGAGGCAGGGCAATGAGAATTCTGGGAAGAGGAAAGATTCAGTCTGCCTTTGTCACCCAGACACAGAGGAAGCCAGACACAGAGCAAGCAAGATGTGACTGCCTCACCGTAAAAGTACCAAGCCATGTGGCTAATATAGACAGAAATCATGGACTAATATAAGTTATAAGAGTAAATAAGAAGCCTGAGGTTCTAGGCCAATCAGTTTAAAATTAATGTAGACCTCTATGTGATTTCTTTGGAACATAATAGCTACGGGAACTGGGCAGGACAGAAACCAGAAATCACGGTCAATATTGGAGTCAGGCACTGATGACAGCACACCCCTTTAATCTTGGCCCTTGGGTGGCAGAGGCAAGTGGATCTCTATGAGTTCAAGGCATAGTAAGTTCCAAGACAGCCAGGACTACACAGTGAAACCCTATCTCAGGAAAAAAAAAGATTATATGTAAGGAATTTGCAATTTGTTCTTAAGTAGGATAGCTTTACTAGGCAAATAGCATGACCTCCAAGGCTGTCTGTATTTATCACTCCTATCACCCCTGTCCTCATTCATTTCACAGAAGGAAGAAAGAAAAGAGGTAACTTTCATCTCTTTTGTTTTCTTGTGCCTCATAAGTGTGTCCACGGACTCTAGCACATGATAAAGTCTGCTGAATATTTTAATTCCTTCTCATCTGTGTCTTATTCCTCTGTGGCTTGCTGTGGGATAATGCTTTTGTATGCGGTAAAGACTTATCGCTCATATTGGTTTAATAACATGTT
Organism: Microtus pennsylvanicus; assembly: GCF_037038515.1. NCBI lineage: Eukaryota > Metazoa > Chordata > Mammalia > Rodentia > Cricetidae > Microtus > Microtus pennsylvanicus. Next base: position 205,098,061 of record NC_134579.1, on the reverse strand, counting down.
GATTGGCCAGGGAGTATAGGCGGGGTGACCAGACTAGAAGAATTTTGGGAAGCGGAAAGGCTCAGTCTGCAGTCACCAGTCAGACACAGAGGAAGCAAGATGAGAATGCCTCACTGATAAAAGGTACCAAGCCATGTGGCTAAACATAAACAAGCATTATGAGTAAATTTAAGTTGTAAGAGTTAGTTAATAATAAACCCGAGCTAATAGGCCAAACAGTTTATAATTAATATAATCCTCTGTATGTTTCTTTGGGGCTGAATGGCTGTGGAACCCGGTGGGACAGAAACTCCATTTACTGTGGCTACTTACATTTCCAAAGTGTGGATTCAACACTGTTTTCACTCTAGCTCCCCATTTCACTAAATGTCTTGACTTGACTCCCCCCCCCCCACACACACATCAGAAAGAGAGATCCACGTTTCCCTTCCTTGGAATCTGGGTGGATTAGAGACTAGAACCCAAGGGATACCACTGTAACTTCCAAACTTCTTGCTTGGTTTCTTAAAATGTTTCCTAAGAACCAGTCACTAGACTGCAAAGAAACTAAATAGCATGTGGGAAACCTCCTGTGTTGTAATAGGAGTGGCGAGGCTGCGTCCCCAGCACCCCGGCCGCCTGCTAGCTTATGCCCTGAAATAACAACACACAACTGTGTTCATTTAAATACTGCTTGGCCCATTTCTATCTAGCCTCTTCTAGGCTAATTCTCACATATTAATTTAGCCCATTTGTAATCATCTGTGTAGCGCCGCTAGGTGCGCTTATCGGGAAGATTCTAGCCTACGTCCATCCTGGGTCGGAGCTTCATTGCGTGTGTCTCAGAGAGGGGAGCATGGCATCTGTTCCAGAGAGCAGAGCTGTCGAGTCTGAGCTCACTTCCTCTTCCTCCCAGCATTCTGTTCTGTTTACTCCTCCCAACTATGTTTTAACCTATCAGGGCCAAGCAGTTTCTTTATTGCTTAACCAATGAAGTCAACAGATTGATATATGACACTCCCACATCACTCCTGTGTGAAAAAAAATGGCACAATGGTTCACAACCCCAATTGTTTTCTGAACCTCTGACAATGGACACCTCAGCATTAAGCTAGCCCCCAACCAATTCCTCACACAGCAGAGAAGAGTCATCCCCATGAAACGCTGCCCCTGCAGAATAGTAAAAAGGAGATTCAAGGAGGTCTGTCACCTGGCATGGGTAAATAATATCAACTCTTCACATGTAGTTTTTTTTTTCACTTTCAGATTCTTCTCTCTGCAAGTTTCTCACCCAGAACTTATCCTGTGCCCTCGCTTCCTACAAGTCTTTGGTCCATGTCACCTTCTCTTTCCATCTCTTTATTAGAGGAGGGTCATCTGTCTATGTGTTACTCTCATTGGTTAATAAAGAAACTGCCTTGGCTTTTTGATAGGGCAGGATTTAGATAGGTGGAGTAGACAGAACAGAATGCTGGGAGAAAGAAAGCATAGTAGGTCAGTCGCCATGATTCCTGTGATTCTTCAACCCGAGATGGATGTAGGCTAGAATCTTTCCCGGTAAGCCACCACCTCGTGGTACTACACAGATGATTAGAAATGGGTTAATCAAGATGTGAAAATTAGCCAATAAGAGGCTAGAACTAATGGGCCAGGCAGTGTTTAAAAGAATACAATTTGTGTGTTGTTATTTCACGGCATAAGCTAGCCAGGCGGACAGGCGGCAGGAACGCAGCCCGCTGCTCTTTCTACACTCATATAAATAAGAGCAATGGCATAATTGGGCATAGCCACACATGTTTAGGGCCTCAGCATTTGGGAGTCAGAAGCAGGAGTTCAAGGTCATCTGCACCACATAGACAATTTGATCCCTGCCTTGGCTACATTGAGGTCTCTTCCACCCCATTAAAGTGAAACAAGATTCTTAACAGCAGCTATGGGACCAACTTTTCTTTTCTTTTCTTGCCCTTAACAGAGGCTAATGGTGTGTGTTCAACAACAGTTCAAAGATGCCAAGGTGAGCTCTCTTTTTGTTTTGTTTTTTGTTCATTGTTTCTTTCTTCTTCTGTTTACACACAGGAAGTCTGAGAAACAACAAAAGTTCTATACCAACAACAACAACAACAACAGCAAAACACTAAAAAGTCATTAAACACTACATACAGTGAAGTCCATTGTCATCCCATTGATCCAGATTAAGAAGATCCCCCTAAATACGCTGCAAAATTATATATTTTAAGAGAACAAAATATTTTATTAATAATTTCATATTGATTATATACTAACCATTTTGGATAATTGCATTAAATAAGGTATTTTGGAAATCTGGGCCCACAAGATGGTTCAGTGGATAAAAACAATTGCAACCAAGCCTAACAATTTGAACTAGATCCCTAACCCCACATGATGGGAAGAGAGAACCAATTCCTGAAAGTTGTTCTCTGACTTCCACATGCATGCCATGAGATGCACACATGTGTATATACTCACATGTGCACACGTGCACAATAACTAAATATTAAATAACAATTAATTACATTATATAAACATGCACATGAATTAACTACATGAAAACAAAGTAAATATCAATTTTCAAGTTATCATATTTTCTGTGATCTATGAAGTTGAGGTTATTTAAGTCCATGGCATTTGTGTTCCCCGGACCACACCCAGCTTTGTAATGAAAGCCAGGGAAAGGGTGCTCACCCCAGGGAGTTTGTTATCAGTATAGGGCTTTTCTTTCTGGGAACCACTGTTAAACATTTACCAGCAGCCCACTGAATAGAGGTAAAACTCAAAGACGTAGAAAAGATAAAAGAGTGTTTTGTAGGGGTGGCACAGGAAGAGGAGGAGAGACACAGTAAAAGACAGAAGCAGCACAATGATGAGGAGAAGAGTCAGGAGTGAGGGGGGATAACGGAAGGGAGGGGAAAAACACAAAAGCCCAAGGAGGAGGGAGAGAGAGGCAGGGAGACCACTCCCAAAAGGAACGGTTTGGTTTATTGACTATTCTTAGGAAAATGTTCATTACATATATAGAGATGATTTGAAATAACTAAAACAAGCCCTTTTTCTGCAAGTCTCTAATGCATTCACTGCCCATGTGCTGGCTTTCAGTGATAGAGAACTTCAATATAGTCAAGCTTCCTTAATGGTTTAGGTTTCCCATAAGCAAACGTCCTATTGCACTGCTCTGGGGCAACAACCTCCCAGCTCCTGGCACATGAAGGGAGCTCTCTTGTCTTGTATAAAAAATGGTCCTAGTCTTCAAGATTTTTTTGGATGCTGTCTTCCCATCTTGCCATCAGGCTGTCAGTCATCACTCCCCTAAACACACACACACACACACACACACACACACACACACACACACACACACACACACACACACACAGCATTTACATGTAGCAGCCTTATTTACTGCTTCCAAACCAAGATGCCAGAAGAATGAACTTGCTAGGATTATGTCTAAAATAAACAAGCTCAGCCTGACCACCAAGGCTATCTTCAGGAAGGAATGGACACAACAGTAGAATTTTGCTGGGTCCCTAAAGTCACTCCTGTTTTCTTTTAGGTTCTCCAAGAGCCCCAAGTGGTTGATATTGTAGAATTCAGAGTTTCTAGGTAGGTGAGGCTTCATGAACTGTATGAAATATTCAGTGGAAAGGAACTAAAAAGGAAAGAAAATGGAGAAGTATTAATTAGTCAAGAATTGAAGTTCCATCATGTCAGACATGGTGAGCAAAAGCACTAGATGCCCTGGTCCCTTAGCAGGGTAGTCCCTTTTCCTAAGGTAGACCCAGCTCCATGGCTACCTCTCTTCTTGTCCACAAAGGATTTGAAGAAGCAGAGTGGCAATTAGTCATAGTCAGAGGTAGACAAGAAATGCTAATGGAGACAGCCCCACCTTTCAACAGCCAGCACCTGGGAGCTGACCCAGCCCCCTTGCCCACCTCTGACACTCTTCACTCTTGTGGCATCTTTTTGTATGCAGTGAAGATGTGTCTCTGCCAAGACACCTTCTTATCCATTTAATAAAGAGCTGAATGGTCACTAGCTAGGCAGGAGAGGATAGGCGAAACTTCTGGGAAGAGAGAGGAGCCATGAAGAATCTGAGGTGAGCAGCATTCACTAGAGAGAGTGAGTGGAGGGAGTTGGGCTTACAGTATGGAGGAAAGGTAGCAAGCCAACTGGCAGAATATAGATTAATATAAATGGGTTAATTTAGGTTATAAGAGCTAGTTATAAGGAACAAGCCTAGCCTAAGACAGAGCTTTCATACTTAGTAAGACGTCTCCATGTCATTATTTGGGAGCTGGTAGTCCAAAGAAAGTCCAGCTACACTTCACTCTCATTATTCCAGAGAGGAAGGAGAAGACAGGCTTTTGGACATGAGTCCAGGACCTAGAGCATTGGTTCTCAACCGCAGCCCTTTAATACCGTTCCTCGTGTTGTGGTGATCCCAACCATAACATTATTTCTGTTGCTACTTTATAACTGTAATTTTGCTACTGTTATGAATCATAACATATTTTCTGATGGTGTTATGTGAGCCCTGTGTAAGGGTCAGTCAACCCCCAAAGGAGTCACCATCTACAGGTTAAGAACTATTGCCCAGGGTAACTGAGACAGTTGCCAAAGGAGTGGTGTCCAGGTCTCTTTGACTCTGAGTGGGCGGCAGCAATAGCAGCAATTACATCCTGCAATGCAATCTGATGTAATGACTCCGATGGGTATTATCTGAGTCTACACTAACCTCCCACAAGCGCATGTTCCTGCTACTGTGAACTGAGTCATTGGTCACAGCACAAAATTTTGAAAAGCATATTTTACTTGATTCACTGTGTGCAATACTGTGCATTAAAAAAATGTTCATTTCATGGAGTTTGTTTGTTTTCGAATGTGGTCTGATAGCAACATAAAAGCTAATTCTTTGGCTAACTGCATGTTTGCCCAGACTGTCACACACAGAAAATAATTTAAATAGCTATGATACACAAAGCTATCCCAGAAATAAAATTTCCAAAATTACCTTCTCTGTGCTGAGCATTTCACTTGTAAAGAAAGAATCAACAAATGTTCTAAAAGTAAAAATAGAAATTCTGGAAAGAGCCCCATTATTCAATTCCACTTTCTGCCTGGCACCAAATAGGGCAACAGGAAAGTCGGCTGACCTTCTCAAGGAATCTGGTGGGTAGGGTTGGTCAAAAGCCACATTTAGATTTCTTGTAAAAAAAAAAAATCTAACTGTTCTAGTTAATTCTCTGAAACAACATTTTCATATGTTTGCTCTGAGCCCAAAACTTCTGGAAAGAGACTTGTATGTTAAGGGCAACATCAAACTCATTTGTCAACCAACTGCTATTTATGGACTACTTTGGGTAAGGGTCTTCGTACCATAGGGATGAAATATAGATAGCAAGATAGGAAGCCCCACCCAACATTAAAATTTACACACCAAACTCTATCTCGGTGGTTCTCAACTGCTCTGGGGGTTGACTGACCCTTTCACAGAGGTTACCCTAAGACCACCAAAAAACACAGATGTTTACATTACAGTTCATAATAGTAACAAAATTACAATTATGTAATATCAAGGGAAATTTTATGGTTGGGGTCACCACAGCATGAGGAACTGTATTAAAGGGTTGCAGAATTAGGAAGATTGAGAATCACTGCTTTGTCTTGAGACACATAAGCAAAGCCCTCTGTTTGGGTCAGTTTGGGGCTGCAATAACAGAACAGAATAAGCTAAAAATACTTAATAAAACAAATACTTATCATGTTCTAGGGGCTGGAAAATGCAAGATCAAGGTGCCAACAGATGCCTTGCCCAGTGAATACCAACTTCCGAATTCCTGTAGGTGTGCCTTTCTTTGGGTTCTCTTTGATCTCTGGTAGAGAACAGAGAGAAAGGAGCAATCTCATGTCTTGTGAGGACACTCGTCCTCTTGATGGGAATCCCATTATCATGACTCACTTCTCACAGGCACTGTCTCTCAATACCATCATGGACGTGAGGATTGCTCACTAGCTGGGGAGGGGAAGCACAAACATTCATTCCTACACACACACACACACACGGCATCATCCTCTGACATATGGCGACAGCATTGGAAGAACAGCATCTTTACAATGAATGGTGCTGGGTCAATAATGTCCACGGAGGACACATTCAATCTTAATCCACGTATCACATCATACACAAAACCAGTGCCCTGTGGACTATAGATCTAAATGTAGAAAGCAAACCTCTAAGATGCAGAAGAGAGAGCATCCATGCCTTGGAACAAAGGATGTTCAAGGATGCAGAATGAATGAGCCAACTGAAGGGGTAATGGACGGAGTGAGAAATAGTAACACATAAAGCAGTGTAGAGGGCAACTCCAGGGTAGGAGGACACACTCGCCGTGCTTATTTCCGACAACAGGGTCTGTTGTCTACAGATAAGTCCAGGATCCACTAGACAGACAACATGAATCCCCAAATGGGCTTTTGCTGTTATTTTGGTTTTTCTTTTTTTAAACAGAAACTTTATAATGAGCATTTTCAAAAACCAATCTATGGATGGGGGTGTCCTCCTAAGCACACTTGGAGGAGGTGGGAGGGTCAGGGCTCCCACGCACAAGTGGAGGGTCATCTGCCTGCCTCTCTGTCTTTCCACACACACCAAACATCCAACAGTGTTTTAGGTGCCCATTCCGAAGATATGGAGTAACTGATTTGAATAAATAGGCTAGCTTATTTTTTTTGTAAATATTTACAATTGAATTTTTTATCTTCTTCAAAAAGAGAAGATGCCAAAACACAACCCTACGGGACCTCTTTGCTCCAGCCTTGAGTTATTCTAAGCAGGTCGTAGCTATGATTCCCAAGTCCCTCTACCATGCCTGCTGAATTAACTACCTTTGTAGCTGGATTCTGAAGCAGAACCTCAGAGGGCCAGTGAGGTAATGAGGATTCCGACTTCACCAATGCTATTACTCCAGGGAAGGGTTACTTACACGGAATTTCTAATAGAAAGGCTGTGGTTGCTTAGCCCAATCTCTCTCTCTCTCTCTCTCTCTCTCTCTCTCTCTCTCTCTCTCTCTCTCTCTCTCTCTTCCTCTTCCCCCCTCTCTCCCTCTCTCTCTCTCATGCTCATTTACCCTTCCAACATACTATCCCACATTTCGAATACTCTCTCACCGATGCCAGCCCCCAGCACCATACCCTTGAACTACCCCTCCTTCAGAATGTGACCGAAACAACCTTCTACTATTTGCAAAGTATCCAGGCTTTGATATTCTGTTCCAGTGTCAGCACAGCATAAAGCCATGCTCTTTCTTACCTCTGACTACATAGAGAGTAGGCTATGTAGGCCACCTACGTTTTCAAAATAACCTCCAGGTTCTTCCTATATAAAATAGCTATACACATTTATCACACAAAACATAAGCAAAAGTAAAATTACCCCTCCAGATACTAAAAAGGACAATTAATGTTTTTATATGTTGCTCTGGATCTTTTCTAAACACACATAAAACATATCCAAATCATTTATGATTTACATATGTAGATGCTTTGAGAAGGTAATTCCCTGAAGGAAACCAAAGAGGATTTTCCCTTTTGATATACAGATTATTACTCTATGTAATTGAACTCAGTATATTCTATAAAAATGTCAAAACAGAATAACACAAAAAGACTTCATAAGGCTCTGCTTCCTCATTGGTCAAATAATAGAACTTTAATTTAAATACATTCTTTAACAAAACAGCATCGGCTGTGAAGAAGACCAGTAGTAGATGCTGCTAGCAGTGATTTCATTTAAGCACTGGGCTTTTCTTTTTTTTATTATTTATTTTTTATTAAAGATTTCTGTCTCCTCCCCACCACCACCTCTCATTTCCTTCCTCCTCCCCCAATCAACTCCCCCTCTCTCATCAGCCTGAAGAGCAGTTAGGGTTCCCTGCCCTGTGGGGAGTCCAAGGACCTCATTTTTTTTCTCTTTTTCTTTACTTGGGAAGGTTTGAATATTTATTTTGTTTTAAGGTAATCTCTGAGAAGACTAGAACATTTAAAGGGGAAGGCCAAGAAGAGGGATTTGTAGCCCCTCAAGAAGCTAAGGAGGATGGGGGTGGGTGGACCAGTCCATCTTAGAAGGCAAAGCTGCTACAAGAGTCACATAAAACTGTGGTGGTGACCAATGGAGCTTTGCAATAGAAAACTGTGTCACACCAATAGCAAGAGGCCAAATAATGAAGACTTTTTAGTCTCGCTGTTATAAAGTTGGGCCAGAGGGAGGCAGATATGACCTAGATAAAGGTCTGGGGAGGAAGGCTGGGTGCACACAAAGCCCTTCTCCCTAAGCCTTGCACCCATGGTGTACAGATAGCAGTGTGGCAATGTCCCAGTGCAATGACTAACACGAGAGTTTCTGACTCACCACTCAGGGGATCTTCGCTCTCTTCACCTCCCTTCCCAGTTTACAACATCTTATCAGCACAAAAGCCGTTCCTCACTTGTTCGGTTGTAGAGCAAAGCATTAACCGAACTTCAGGTCGGCTCACTCATTGGCCACAGCCTACCATTCATCCATCTCCAAGTTTAACATGGGCATATTTCAGAGCACTGAAGTCTGACCAGGCACTGTTTTCAGAGTCTCGGGCAAGATAAGGTGACGGCTTGTCCAAAAGCGGACAGGTTTCATTCGCTAGACATCTGCCCTGTAAACTGGTTCTGTTAGGAGATTGCTCAGTTCTTAGCCTCCTGAAGTCCGATGAAGACACGGATTATTCTAGCTGAACAAAAGGCGCTTGTCTACCAGAGACGCTCCATGCTGTTCTTGGACTTGTGCTATTTGTAGGATGCTTTCATTGTAGCAAGCGTAGTCATGTTTTAGCACCAAATCAATGACTCATTTGCTTTTGACTTGTCAGGGAACTGCCCCACCCAGAGAAAACATAAGAATTCAGCCGACTAATTAGAATCGTAGAGTATTTGCTCATGGGAACTTGGCAGGAAAACCTCTGTGTGTGTGTGCGTGTGTGTGTGCCAGTCTGAAGACTCTGCACCTTACCTTGCCTTAAACAGACTTAATTCCATTAATATGAGCAGAAACGAAGTGAAAATTACACCCGTTACACACACGCATAAAATTTAAGAGAAGGAAATTAATAGATCATTGGCCACAGCTAAGGACCTGAACAAAAGTACCCACTAATATCAGCAAGCAAGTTAAGGGATTTTCGCATTTTATTTAGAGAAACGATGTCTTTCTTTCTGTCCATCAAAGATAGTATCTTGTACTTTCAGGCATGAAGGGTGGAACACATGCTATAACCCAGGGCTTACTCACAGCGAGTCTCCAGGGGGCTGACCATGTAGTTCGGTGGTAAAGCGCAGGAATGGCCTGGATTTGGTCACTGACACTGAAATCACAACCATAACAATAATAACGACAGAAGTGAGCTTCTAGCTTTAAACCACAAACTAGACTGGGCCTATAGACAATTTTGTCCAACTAGGTAGACGGAAAGCATAGGATCTGTTGCTAGTTACTGGTGTGCAAACTGGTCATCAAAGAAATAATCCATTTTCTCATTCTGGTGTCCAGAGCAAATATTTTTCCTAAAGAAATTGTTGAAATGGTTCATCTAAGAAATGACAGAATTCCATCCATAGTTCAACAAATAGACAAAGCCCTTTGGAAAGTGTATCAGACATAGAGCACCACTTGCCTGGTGGAGGGGTCAGACATGCTAGCATTCATGGCTGTATTAGGGGCATGAGAGTGAGGCTGAGATCCACAGTCGCTGGGGCCACACTTGCCCTTTGCTTCCCCTTTCCTTGGCCCGATTAAGCTTGTACATGTCATAAGGGTTCTTTGAGCTTTGTTGTCTCATCTTAGAAATGGGGTAACTACTTGCATTCTAGCGTTCTGGTAGGGGCTGGGTGATATTATCTGATGATAATTCAGGATACCATCATTATACAAAGTAAGCACACAGTACATAAAAGTAACAACTCCTGCTTCTCACATCCTTCCATAACTGCCTTAGTCGGGGTTTCTATTGCTGTGAAGAGGCAACATGACCATGGCAATTCTTTTAAAGGAAAACATTCAATTAGGACTGCCTAACAGACTCAGAGGTTTACTCCATTACTGGTGTGGCCGGAAACATGGCGGCATGCTGACAGACACGGTGCTGGAAAGGTTACCAAGAGTTCTATACCCGGATGACAGGCAACAGGAAGAGAGAGAGAGAGAGACTGACAGAGAGAGAGAGAGAGAGAGAGAGAGAGAGAGAGAGAGAGAGAACCTGGCTTCAGTACCTACAACCCCAAAGTCCATCCCCAGTGACACACTTCCTCCAACAAGGCTACACCTACCACAACAAGGTTACACTTCCTAATAGTGCCGCTCCATAGAGACCAAGCATTCAATATATGAACCTATGGGGACCATTTTTCCCAAGTCCATCACCATAACCACAATAAAGCCTTAATTTCTTTGTGTCATCCTGTCATATTAATTCTAAAAATAACTATAAAATTCCCCAGCACAAATCTTGTACATTTTACCTTTTGAATTTTTATTGCTCACGTTTTTTTGTGATTTTTCTTTCTCTGAAACTCATTTTTTAATCTTAACTCAATCTTAACTTAAAACAAATGCCATCATTACTGCACTGTGAGCTGAGCTGACAAGGTAAAGGACAATAATACAGGGAAGGCCACTGCTGACGGCCAGTATTGTAAGCTATAGGCCTAAAATGTTTAAGTCAAATATGTCTTTTTTCTTAAAGGTCAACCCAATTAGATGCAAAAAAAATGTAATAAGGGTGATGCTAAATGTCTATACTGTCAGACTTCAATTTTAACTCAAAAGCTGATAATTGAGAAATTTTTTTTTGGAGAAAGAAATATCATTTTAAAACAATTTTCAATGGGTCTAGCAAGATAAACCAGTAAGCAAAATGCTTGCTACGCAAGCATAAGGTCCCAAGTTTGATCCCGAGAATCCTTGTAAACAGCTGGATGTGGCGGGGGTATATTGTAATCCCCACACTGGGGAGGAGAAAAGGGTGATTCCCTGGGGCTCAGTGGCCAGCTGGCCTCCCTCACAGGTGAGTTTCAGGCCACTGAGAAACCTTGTCTCAAAAGACAAAGTGGGCAGCACCCAAGACACTGTGCGTAAAACTGACCTTTACGTGTGCCTATAGCTCACTCTTTCTGTGTGTCTGTCTCTCACTGTCTGTCCCTGTCTTTCTGTTGCTCTCTGTCTCACACACACACACACACACACACACACACTCATCCTCACATTCTCACTGAGACACGGTGCCCAGGGCAGGACAGCTTTGCTCCCACTCTAACTGAAGGCTGCATCGGATGACTGGCTGTTTGGTGAGCTACTCTACCAGAGTCTCTGGCTCTCATTTCTCTGCTTTAGAAATCGCCACTCCGTAATAAACTTCATTTTCTGAGGTGTACATCAAGCTTTCTAGAAAAAAAAAATCTCTAAAGTTCAGAGCTGCAAAAACACAGGTCTCCCTCGTTTTGTTTTTCTGTTTCTTGTGTTTTCACATGAGGAAAGAAAACTTGAAAATAAAACCCAGTGGCAAAAATGATTTCCCAAGGGTATAGGCTGATAAACCACAGCCTGCCTAGAAGAGAGTTCAGGCATCCAGGGCCCTTCCCACTGCATCATGGGAAAGTGAGCAAGCCTGATTTGATGTCAGAGATGCCAGGAAGATTTCCACAGCCCACGAGGAACACATCCTGCGCTGGTGCGCTGCACTCATCCACAAAGTCATGTGACAGCTCACCTTCTCTTCCCTGAGAACCAACATTTCCCACAAAAGTAAAAGGTAATTAAATCAGTTCAGGTTATTTGCATTATAACTTCAATGAGCTTGTCATATCCTCCCCGGAAAACTGACTGGGGCTGAAGGAAGAGGTTACGAACAGACATGATGATCTGAATAAATGCATTAACAAATTCATTGACACACAGGGAACAGACATAGGTCTGCTGTCATATGCTACCAACCATCCAGAACTTTTTCCTTCTTCTATAATGGCTTCTTGACAACCTCACCTTTGCCCTTATATGTCTGAGAAGAATGATGTCTTCTCATTCTCTCTGTGCTGGGAGGCTCGAGCACATGGTACCAGGATGGTGGCACTATTTTGGAAGGTTTCAGCACTTTTAGGAGGGGGAGCCTCATGGGAGGAAGTGAGTCACTCAAGAGTGGGCTTTGGGGTTACATAGGCTCCACTTCCTGTCCATTCTCTGCTTCCTGTTTAAAGATGTAAGATTTTCTAGCTGCATACTCCTGATACCAATAGTGTCACCTACTGTCATCCCTTCCCCTCCACGATGGACTGTTTTCCCTAAACTGTAAGCCTCCCTTCCTTAAGTTGCTGTTTCTTGGCTATTTGGTCACAGGAACAAGAAAAGTAATAAATCTATCCCTCCCCTTTGACCTATGTAATCATCTCCTGAATGAATGAATTGGTGAATGGATGAAGGAAGCAAAGACAGAGGGAAGTAGGAAGGGAGGGAGGGAGGGAGAAAGGAAGGAAGAAGGGAGGGCAGGAGGGAGGGAAGGAAAGAAGGATGAAGGGAGGGAGAAAGGGAGGGACAGAGTGAGGTAAGAAGGAAGGAAGGGAGGGAGGGAGGAAGGGAGGGAGGGAGGAAGGGAGGAAAGGAGGGAGGAAGGAAAAGAAGAAAGAAGGAAGGGAGGAAAGAAGGAAGGGAGGGAGGAAAGAAGGAAGGAAGGAAAGAAGGGAGGAGGGAAAGAAGGGAGGAGGGAATAGAAGGAGGGAGGGAGGGAGGGAGGGAGGGAGGGAGGGAAGGAGGGAGGGAGGATGGAAGGAATCATGTGCCCTCCACAGTTCATTCCATATTTGCCATAAAGGAGTTCTATAAAAAAGAAAAGCCCCATTTTCTTCATTTCCCCCTTCCATCATGAAAACAATACTTTGAGACTAGAATACGCTTTTGTCTCACTGGAACAGGTTTCCAAAAGCATCAGTGCTGAATAAGAAAACTGTGGTGGGAATTTATTGGCCTGGACTTTTCAGGGGAGTCAGAAACCGGGGCCATCATTCTGAGCTTGGTGGAGACCTGAGTGAGTCCATCGCTCTGAGTCTGCCTTGCAGATGTCAGGTGCTTACCCCATCAGAGCACCATCTAACCGTTAGTGTTCCAGTGCGATAGGACAGTGTCCTCATGAATACCAAGAGCTCCAAATGACAGAGGAGGCCATGCTGACCGGTGGTTGCCTCATCCGAAGACTTTTATCCCCCCTCCCCACCCCCATGAATCTGTCCTTTATTTGGGGCAACTTCTTTCAGCTCCCAGGTTCAAAGGAACACACAGTTATAATTTGCAGTCAAGCAAAAAGAGCCTTGACTTCAAGTCAACAATGAAAGAGCAGGCACAGCAACATGATATCAATGGAGTTAATTTAGGGTATGCAACTAAGCTGAGAAATGCCGCTGCTGCTCTGAAGGGTCAATTTCGACCTGTCTCACTCCACTGTCAGATATGGGACATTTGGGGGCCAAGTCTGACTGCTACAGCACAAGGCCACGGATTGGGACTAGACAGCGGCCATTCACCTCTCCCGCTGTGGGAAGCCAGAAATCTAAGAGAGTGTCAGCATGAGAGACCTCTTCTAAGACATAGCAATGAGGCACTAGTAAACTAGATGAAGGGAGAGAGAGAGAGAGAGAGAGAGAGAGAGAGAGAGAGAAAGAAAGAGAGAGAGAGAGAAAGAGAGAGAGAGAGAGAGAGAGAGAGAGAGAGAGAGAGAGAGAGAGAGAAAGAGAGAGAGAGAGAAAGCTCTGTCCTCTTCATCTCTCTATAGGAGCACTAAGACCACCAGAAGGGCTGTACTCTCATGATCTTATGGAGCACAGTCATCTCCCTAAAGCCCCATGTCCAAATACTATCATTTTAGAAATAAACATTTCTAATTAGGAATTAGTGTCAAAGAAACATGGTTACGCCATAGCAGGGACACCCAGGAGCAGCCAGGAGGGTGAATCATTGGAGCTACAGACAGTACAAGAGTCCATCCTTACAAAGGTGTGGCAAGGCAGGGGATAGGATAGTAGAGAGGGCTGTCTAGAAATGCCTAGATAGGATAGTAGAAAGGGCTGCCTAGAAAGACCTATCAGCCAGCCTCCTGGGAAGATGGGATAGAGTGGCTTCCTGGAGGAGAAACTGCCTGTGTCTATTTGAAACAAGACGAAAGCAACATGTAACATGAAGGAAGTGGGGACGTATGATTCTGGCCAACGGACTTCCTGATGACCTGTATGGAGAGCCTGAAAAGAGCAGCCTGGTGTGAGGCAGGAAGTGAACAGCTCCACAGACAACTTCACAGAAGCGAATAGGATAGACCTCTGAGCCCTGGGTTGCTCCATCCTAAGAGGCCAGGGGAGAGAGGGATACAAATTTTCTATTCGGATTCTAGAAAACAACCAAGCTTCTGGAGCTGGCTTTTCCAAAGCACTAAGACACAGAGGCAGAGGGCTGGAGGCAAAGGTGAAGGAAACCATGTCCCCAGGACCATGGCCCATGGCTCAAGCACTCTGCACCTTGGCCTCTTCAGTTCCTCTTTAGCGATGGGAAATCAGGAAGAACTTCGTGCATTCATATGTCAGGAGCAATGGCAGCATCCTGGCTAAGCGACTTAGGAATGAGTATGGCGCTGAACAAGAACAAATGACACCTCGGATCTCAGTTTCTTCACTACAAAAGGAAGAAGGAAGACAATATCCCCCCACATACACAATTCATAGAATTATGGAGAGAACTGAGAAATGAAATGGATGAGTCTCCTGAGATATGGATTAATGGCAGAAGCAGTAGTAACAGAAGCAGCTGTGGTCAGGGGTGCTGACGGCTGTAGGAGTACTGGTCCTTTAAAGGCAATGAGTGGCCCTTGCTGTAAAGCAAGTGACAAATGAAAAGGTACCGGACTTCATTTTTTTTAAAGATTTATTTATTTATTATGCATACAACATTCTGCCTCCGTGTATGCCCACATACCAGAGGAGGGCGGCAGTTCTAATTATAGATGGTTGTGAGCCACCATGTGGTTGCTGGGAATTGAACTCATGACCTCTGGAAGAGCAGCCTGTGCTCTTAACCTCTGAGCCATCTCTCCAGCCTGGTACCGGACTTCAATGGTAGCTGGGAGAAGTCAGGAAAACTAGACACAACCAATCTGAGCAACAAGCACCAACAAGACTTCAGGACTACTGGGTGTGCCGGGCTAGGGAGATGCCAGCGATAAGGATGCCACATATTTTCCTGGAATGACTATGAATACCCAGAGGGAACTGAGGAAGAAGAGCAAATTTGTAGAAGAACATAAACAACGCCCTCACAGACAGCTGGCCATGAGCCTCCCTTGAGGCATCTAGGGAAGATGTCCATTTCAAAGTGCCTTGCAGATGCCTGGAATTCAGGCTAAAAAAGACAGATTTAGAAGTTTTCAACAGACGGACGTCAACTGGAGGCACTGGTAGGGAGAGTTACATCACCCAGAAAGACTATGCACAAATGAAAGAGGCAGAAAAGGAGGTGAGCGGGGGCTGGAGATGGGCCCTGAGAGGTGTCATCGTGGAGGCAGACACTGTACAGACTCAGAAAGGATCTGGGAATGGGAACTCAATGAGAGTGAGAGGATGAATCTCCGTGGGGGGGGGGGGGGCAGCGCTGGCTTAAGATGCTCAGGGACAAGGGAGAACTTCAAAAGGAACACAGGCTGCCTATACTGTTAGAGGTCAAATCAAAGTCAGTAGTAAGCAAAGCCACTTGACTAAGACAGAAGGCGGTCCTTAAACCAGTGGTGGTGGGATCTGACATCATTTTTTCTGTGGCTGAAAGAAGTATGTCTTGGGGGTGGAGAAAGACCTGGGAAAAAATAGAAAAGAAAAGGAAAAGATAGATGGTGCCCAGGGTACATGGCAGAAAATGAGAAGTGCTGGTTTGGGTAGAAAAACAAAATGGCGGTAGCTACTTTAAACAGAGGAGAAAGATTTCAATTTACAGGCTAGTGAGATTGAAAGTGTGGATAGAAAAACAGGCTCTGACAACACAGACACAGAGGGAACATAGTCAGTGGAGAGGTGTGCCTGGAGCAGCCTCCTGGGACACCAGCTAAGAAGACACCAGTGGAGAAAGGAGGAGATAACAAGAGCCTTAAAAGTCTGCCAAAGCTTGAAATACCCAAGTGCAGGAAATGAGAGACAGTGGCGAGGGGCGGGGGATAAAATGAAGCCATGCAGAGAAAGCACAGAAAATAAAATTCAAAACAATGTAGCACTCACTTCCCTCATTCCAGGGCTAGGCCAGGTTGCAGACGGAGACAAGGATAGAAGACATCAGAAGCAAACACACATCATCGATGGGCCTGGCAGAGTAGCATGGCAGGGTCACCTGAGAGCAGTCTGGATACCCATGAAAGGTTGGCTTTTCTAGTGCATTCCCTCAATTTAAATGTACACAGCCATTATTCATCACTGCCTCCTTGATATAGCTGCTTGGAGCCACGAAGTTGGCATATATTTAAAAATGCTACATACCGATAGTAAGGATCCAAGATAAGATAAGAGTTACAGTAACAAAATAGATGGACTTTTCTCTCTTTACTGCATCTACAATAAACATTGCTAGCTAGTTCTAATCCTAAAACACCAAGACTTTCTGTCTTAGTTAGGGTTCCTATTGCTGTGATGAAACACCATGACCAAAAGCAAGTTGGAGAGCAAAGGGTTTATTTGGATTATACTTCGACATTGCTGTTCATCAGTCACTGAAGGAAGTCAGGTCAGGAACTCAAACAGGGCAGGATCCCAGAGACAGGAGCTGATACAGAAGCCAGGGAGGGGTGCTGCTTACTGACTTGCTCCCCATGGCTTGCTTGGTCTGCTTTCTTATAGAACCCAGGACCATCAGTCTAGGGATGGCACCATGAAACATGGGCTGGTGGTTGGGACCTCCCCACATTGATCACTAATTGAGAAAATGCCTTACAGCTGGATTTCATGGAAGAATTTTTTCAACTGAGGCTCCTTTCTCTCTGATGGCTCTAGTTTGTGTCAAATTGACATACAACCAGCAAGTAGACTTTCTTAGAACTTTCTGGTTAGTCCGTTTTCCTTCATCCAAACTAATCCTTAAAAGTTCAGGAACCGTGCCCTACTAGAGACAAGCACAATGAAAAGTAACGTGGCTCTTGTTTTCAAATAGTTAAATCCACTGAATTATCTAAGATCAGGAAGACCCTAGAACATATTTGCTTATGTTCAACTGAAACAACACACGAGCCTTCTGTCTACAGTGGATGCAGATATGCTTCCCCGAAGCTTAACATTTGATTGACACCAGCACCTTGTTTCCTGACTCCTAGTCCACTTTCTCCATATCACAAAGAGTCACCAATGGTTAGTGGCCAGTTAGAAAGCCAACAAAAACAACAAAGACATACCAACTATTATACTATCCTTGATGTTTTTGTCAGCCAGGTGAAGCACGAATAATAAAAACTCAAGAGAGAGAAGTTGGGGTTCAACCTGAAGATCAGGAAAACAAAAGAGCCAGTCATTGGCTCTTACCTACACCTCAGTGTGAATTGGTGATCCTGCCTCCAAGAATCTCAGAATGAGACTGAGCCTGAGAGCTGTCTACTCCCATTTTTATAATCATGTCTAGGGCTGAGATTAAAGGCATGCACCACTGGGATTAAAGACCAGCACCACCCGGTTTCTATGCAACTAGTGTGACTACTGGGATTAAAGGTGCATGTTACCACTGCCTGGTCTGTAAGACTGGCCAGTGGGGTTGTTTTTCTCTCTGATCTCCAGGCAGGCCTCCAACAAGTATGATTCCTACAGCACAGAGGGGCGAAAAAGGAGACTCAAGAGATCAAAGGAATTGTCTAATCTCATACCCCATTGCTAAATGAGGGACAACAGTAAAAACACAAGTTAATCCAGCTATAGAGTACAAGTTCCTAACCTCAGCTCCCCGTATTTATCATACCTCTAAAGGGAGGTGTGATTATTACTTTGCCCACTACTGCAACAAAATATTTGACTAAAAGCAACTTTGGGCTTACTCTGGCTCACGGTTTGAGGAGGCCCAGTCCACTGTGGTGGGAATACAGAGAGATGAAGTGACTGGTCTCACTGCTGCAGAGTTAGGGAGTAGAGAAAGGTGAATGCTGGCATTCCCATCACTTTCTGCTCTTTATTCCGTCCAGGACCCTAGATGTCCAGGTTCACATTGAGTCTTCCCACCATCTGTTAAATCTCTCTGGAAGCAACCTCACGAGACACTCCAGTGAGTTTGCCTCCTATAGGAGGCTAAGTGTGTCTTTCTTTTCTTACATTGGAAATTCAGAATTCTTTTATCCATAGTGTTGGTTTTTTGTTTTGCTTTTGTTATTTTGTTTTTCTCTGCTTGCTTTTTTTTTGTCTATTTAATTTATTCTTTTGTACTAAGGGCCTGAAGGTCTTTGTGCTTACAGATATGCACTAGGGGAACCTGGAATGTTACACACAGAGTTGTTCCTTCAAGGGAGGGAATGAAAAGTCTGTTTTCCACAGGGAAGGCTGGAGTGGACGAGCTTTCTAGCCCTATGACCTGTGACCCGTGCGATATCTGTGTGGCTGGAGCTAGCATCATAGCCTCCTCCAGACACTTAACATAAATTTATTTTTCCCAGTAAATTGCAAACCCATTTTTTTCTCAGTTGATATCCAGAACCTGTCTTTATGGACTTTGCAAAGAGGTTCAATGTAGCCATGTCTGATCTGTGTTTTAGCTTAGTTTGTTCCTCAAGAAGACCTATGTACACTTTGTTGTGCGCAGGACATTAAGTTAATCATCACCAGAATAATTTTTGCCACATTGATCTATGATTAAATATGCCTAAAATAAACCACTTGTGGTCAGACTCTCAGAATCTGAACCAGCATCAACTATTGAGTCCCGTTGAACCGACTGCCTTCCTGCCTCCCTCAGCTCATCTCTCCACTACCTGTGAAGGTTACAGAGATCGCCACACCTTAGTACTACTCTCTGTTGGTTGCATTTATGGTGATTAAAAAAATAATAAAGCTTTAAAGTCCATTCCTAAATACCCGAGAAGCGGGAATTCAGCACATGTCCCACAGGCTGAGTTCTAGGCAGCAGCTTTATCTCCCAGCTGCGATGCCAAAGCTGAAGCAAGGCAGGCTAACTCGATGCTGGCGAGCAGAGAGGTATGCTCAAAACAAGGACTTAATGCAAAAAATGAGAGCTCTCTTCTGAACATGAGACTGAACCCACTGAGAGACCTGTGCCCTGTAGGCCACACAGGGCCATAAGACGTGATCTGCAAAAAATACAGAAAGGTCACAGTGAAACATGGTAATCTGTACAATTGGCACACCTATGTGAATAATGATGTTTTTAATTTTTTAAAAATAATAGGATGGAGCCAGGCAGTGGTGGCGCATGCCTTTAATCCCAGCACTCGGGAGGCAGAGGCAGGAGGATCTCTGTGAGTTCGAGGGCAGCCTGGTCTAGAAGAGCTAGTTCCAGGACAGGAACCAAAAGCTACAGAGAAACCCTGTCTCGAAAATACAAATAAATAAATAAATAGATAGATAGATAGATAGATAGATAGATAGATAGATAGATAGATAAATAAGTAAGTAAGTAAATAAATAAATAAATAAAAATAGGATGGGACCAGCAAGATTACTCAGTGGGTAAAAGTACTGTGGTTCAAATCTGACTGCCTGGATTCAATATTCAATTCCCAGGACCTGTGGTAGAAGCAGAAAACTGACTCCTGCGAGTTGTCCACTGACCCTTCATATGGGTGCCATGACATATGTGCATCTGTTCTCTGTCTCTCTGTCTCTGTCTCTGTCTCTCTGTCTCTCTCTCTCTCACACACACACACAGAAGAATAACAAATTAAGAAAAAACAATAGTATGATTTTGTAGTATGATCTTGGAACACTAATAATCATAGGTCCATAAGTCAATGAAAAAGTAAAGACTTGGAGTTTGAAGAGTTGGCTCCTTTGCTCAGCAAGCAGGAAGACCTGATTTCAGATCCCTAGCACCCAGGTGAAAAACTGGGAGTGGCCCCACATGCCTGAAACACCAATGTTGGAGGGGCCAATAAGTCAGAAGACAACTTTCAAAAAGATGTCAAATGTGGAGGATGAGCCAGCACTGGAGAATGTTCATAACTAAGGTACGCTGCCATCCCAATGATTTGCACTTAGCAACAGATTTTAATTTCCAAAGCAAACCAAATTGCAAAATTATAAACGCAGACGTTACCTTGAGGCTGGGAAAGCTTGGAAGAAAATGACAGGATTTACCCCGCAAACCGTCTTGCAACACTTGTCAGCATAGACATTATGCCAGATTTCAAGTCTCTTAAAAAAAACAGTTTGGAAGATAGCAAGAATGCCTTAAAACAGAATTCCTTACATATGGATGCAGATTTAACCTAGCAGTTCTGTTACAGTCAGATTCCTACCTCAAAATCTCACTGTGTAAGCTTTCTCACAAGATAAAAAAAGAGCTGTAAGCACATAACCCATCACTACAGGATTTAATGACCATGTTTATCTATGAACACAAGTCTCTTGGACTGGGTGAGAAAGGGCCTAGTCCTGAACTCCACTCCTTCCATGCCAAATGGGCCTCGAAATAATTTTAGCTTATGCTCCAATTGACCAGAATTCCTTCATCTATTGTCAAGAAGCTTTCGGAGCAAGAACAAGCTCCACCTAGATGGGCATGAGCCAGAGGCATGGGCACAGGAAGAAAAGAAGATGTGTACAAATCCCAGACACGGACTGAAGAGATGGCTGAGTTGGTAGAGGCACACACCATCAAGTCTGAGCCCCCAGAGTCCACGTGTTGGAAGGAAAGCCTAGCAGTACATGTGGCCAAATGCCCTCCACCAGCCAGGACTGTCCCGGGTGGGGGGGGGGCAAAAGAGAAGGCACCTGGGCCTTGGGAAGATTTTTCTCAATTCTATTCCAACTCAGAATGCCCTGGGGCATGTGAGAACTCAACATTCCACACTTAGCCTTGCGATTAATTCCTTATAAGGATGCAGTTATCAAAGTAGACGGGTAGAACACATTTACCATCACACCTATTAGCTTAAATACATAGCGTTTCCAATACTGAGACATCGAGACATGACCTCTGTGAGTCATTTGTTTTGTGCAGCTCCAGCTGGGCCCATAGTTACATGGTGGTCACACTGCCCCTCTCCCAAGACACTCCCACCTGTGTGAGCTTGTTCAATCCTCTTAGCCTTCCCTAAGTTGGTTTCCCTATTTGTCAAGACAATGACAGCAAGAGCCCTCTCATCTTAGGAATGCCGTGACCAGGAAATGAACTGGTGCATGCCAAGTGGCTAAAGCAGCTCCTAGGACCAAACAAGGGCTCTCTACACCTCCACTCCACTAATCACCAAGCCAAGTTGCCTGCCTCTTGGAAATTCTAAGTAAAAATCTCAGCCAGGCCTATGTGTTGCTTCTCCCCCTTTCCTTTCTAACTTCAAATGTTTTGTTTTATGGTTTGCAAAGGAAAATTGTTTCCCACCCTCAAAAGGACAACTCATCTAACTGCCGATATGTCTGGTACAAGTCCTTCTAAAATTAAATATGTGTTCTTTACTGCCCAGCTCAGCAGATAACGCAGGCCTCTTGCTGGTATGAAGCGCGAAGTCTAGCCAACTGGCTTGCTGTGCCACTAAGCATTTGAAAGACATGACCATTTCCAATTTTAAATATTAAAGTAATACTTCCTAGTCTTCATATTCATAAGGTTCAAAGCTACAAGTCAGGGTTCTCATCATGAAGCCAAGGAAGCGGTGAGAAACTCCCACTCAAAACAGAGCTCCTCAGTGGAGAAAGAGATGGGAAGAGGTCCACCATGGTTGTGCAGTACCCCACATGTTTCTTTATTAGTTAGCAGGGTCCTCATCATTACAGTACCTCTAACTGCTCGCACTCTCTGATTGACTTCTGTCCCTCCAGCCTCCAACGACTGACGGAGTTGAAGGGAAATACGGACACACTGAAATGTGTGTAGACTAATCTTACAGAATTTCACACACACTCTAGTTGTGAGGCCTAAAACCTCCAAAGGAAAGAGTCAAGGCCATATTTACCCCTTGGAAATAGTGGTCTAAACTACACATTCAATGCGGTGAATATTCGAACTTACACCAGCAGCAGCCACCACCAACTACTCTGAAGAATTTGCAGAATGTATTATTTGTTGGGCTAAGCAGGTAGAACGCTTCTCCTTTCCCAAGGTATCTTTAATGAAGCATTGCTAAACTCACAACAGTTACTCTAGTAACTCAAGTCTTCTCCAAACCTAACAAAGGATACAAAACTCAACAAGAAATAGAGTAAAATTAATTGTATTCTACAGAGGCCTGACTGAACACATCCATTCACCCAGCAAGAATTTCATCACAATCAAACACATTGTTTCTCTAAAGAGTTTCACCAACACCCTATTTTAAAAACCCACGATCTTGTCCAATTTTGCCAATTTTTCCTTAAGTAACTAAATGGGCTTTCATGAAAGCTAGACCAGAAAAATAATTTTTACAAGCTTATTGTTTATACAGTCAAACTTCATTATATTGCAATCATTCATCGGTAGCCAGCATGGAGAATGCTGTTGCCTTGTGCAATATGAGTGCTAAAGAAAACATGTGTTCACAATAGGCCATAAAATATGTGAAAACAGGATGGCCGCATGGTAAATGATGGTAAAGTCAGCGAGCTCATCTGGCTTTCATTTTTGCCCAAGAGCCTACAAGAACGCAAATCTAGCTTTAACTTGGAAACCACATTCTTAATTATTAATCTCCTCTACGCTTGTTTTTATTCCTTCCAAACTCTACTAGGCTAACCGAAGTAGAACACTTCACTGAGAACCCCTGTTGCTAATGACTCTCGGGAAATCATTTGCCCTTGGTCATTTTTCTCCCTACATCAAATGTATGTGTGTCAGACCTGTGCATGACCTCACACCCTGAACTGTGGGGAACCGGGGGCTGTTGGGAAGAGCTTGACTACCCTGAGCACGCAGCTTGGGAAGGCAAAGTAGCCACAACAAAGCTCAACCTGAGCAGCTTGGGGAAGAGCCTTGAGGACTCACGAGCAGGGGAGGTGGGAGGCTGAAAAAGAGAGAGAGCGTTGGATTCACAGTTGTGAGCTACAAGGGGACTCAGACCCCCAGAACCTCTCCTCTCCATAAGCTTCTTAAGGTTCTTTCTCTTCATTCCCACAGAAATCCAGGCTACCCGGGATCAGGGCACTCACTAAAGGCTCTCCTTTCCCCAGTCTCTACTAGGGTGCAGTCAAGGCGAGGCTCTCCGAGTGCCACTGGGTGTAGTTAGGGCTGTGCAGACAAGCTCTGAAAACTCGGAGGAAAACCCTGGGCTTCTCGAGACCCAACCCTCTTCCCACGCCATCAAGGGAGCCCGCAGCTCTCCCGGTACTAGGCTGCTGAACCCAAGTAGAGGAGTCCCAAGTGCTGCGCCCCAGCACCCAGGAGAGAGAGATCGCGCAGTGACCCGCTCTGGGGTTTGGTCCCCAAGAACCAGAGCAACGCACAAGCGGGAGTCAGAGCCACTGAAAATTCCCAGGAGGGCACAGAGGGGCGAAAGAGAACCCAACCCTCCAGCCAGTGCCCAAGTACCTCGCAGCCATACAGCTGACCCAGCTGCTCCACGATCCATTCCTCCAGCACCAACCGTTTCCGAAGCTCCTTACGGTCGTATTTCACTGTCACTTTTCCCTGCTGGTGACGTCGTTGTTGCTGTTGCACCTGCCCGGCAGCGGCCACTGTGGCCACTGGCGCCGAATCTTCCCTTGAGGAGCCCGAGCCGCTGCTGGATCCCGGGCTGCCGCCTGTGCTACCACGGGGACTCTGGAAGAAGACGCGCGCACCGCCGCCACCGGCACCGCCGGCCGCCTCGCCACCGCCAGTCACCACCGACATGTCCCCGAGTGCCGGAGCCCGAGAGTGGCCCGGAGAAGGGGCGGGCGAGCGCCCCGCGCCGCTACCACCGCGGCCCTGGCAGCCTCATACGAGGGCCCGCACCTGCTCCGCGAGTCTGGCCGCTGGATCCTGGCGGAGGGAGGAGGGAGGAGGGCGGGCAATGAGGGCGGGACCGCAGCCTTAAAGACGCCTCCGAGGACCCTGGTGCTGTAGCCCCAGAGACCGCCCCCGGTTTGAGAGTCGTCTGAGGTGGAGAATCTGTCCCGGGGGAACCGGCCGGTGTTGGGTTGTGTAGTCCAGAGAGGAGACTGGCGTGGATTATCTGGATGGCAGGGCAGAGGCGGTCTTGCACACGGGTGTCCTCGTCTCTTGCTCTGCTGATTCGAACTGTGCTTCTTTCGCAGTCCTGGGGAGCACGGAATCTGTGGACTCCCACAATCTGGGTCAGCTCTTTCCCACAGGGTAAAAGGTCGTGGGAAATCGAGCTGCGAGGTCCTCTCGCCTGAGGGTCTTCCAGGATGACAGGGAATGTCTTTTCCCCTCTCCTTTGGCTGGCCCCACCCGGTTGTTCCAAGCACACATTCCTATTCACGCCATGGCCACCACGGATGCCACTTCCTCTGTCGGATTGGTAAGAAAATTGACGAGGCAATGTTTGTGCAATCAGGCAATCACCACGGTTGAGAAATTATTCCCAGACCGGTTTTTCCTTTTCTTACTAAGCGCCTTTGATTCACCCTAAGCTGGGACTCAAAGGTTTGAACAGCCCAGAAGGTGAGGGGCTAGTGCCATCAGGACCCCAAGCGTTTCAGGGTTAGCTGGGCTTAAAATCTACTGTTGTGTTCTCAGCTCAGACAGCTTTCCTCCCAGGGCCATTTCTAAACGACCTCTTTTTTTTCCGCTCAGGAAGGCAGCCGCATTGACTAGCTTACTTGAAAAACATCATGCAACCAAATAGAATTACGAATGAATGAGCTTATTATAAGGTTGAGGGCGAAGAGGTGGGATGTGGAATTATAAACAGAAAAGTGTGTGTGTGTGTGTGTGTGTGTGTGTGTGTGTGTGTGTGTGTGTATAAAATCATAGGGAGACACTAACATATTCCTGTTGTACATAACAACTCATTTCTGTTCGGACAACTGGGAGAAATCACAAAGACATTCAAAGAGAAGTAATCAACGGTTAAGATTGTAAAAACAAGCTG
This sequence comes from Microtus pennsylvanicus, assembly GCF_037038515.1. Lineage (NCBI taxonomy): Eukaryota > Metazoa > Chordata > Mammalia > Rodentia > Cricetidae > Microtus > Microtus pennsylvanicus. The sequence continues at coordinate 205,072,820 of NC_134579.1, read as the reverse complement.
GTGAAGGTTCCCAGAAGCTCTCAGAAGGAAAGAAGCCACCATGTCAGCTCCCTCTGAGCGGTTTCCCCTGGAGAAATGTCCAGGTGGGCTTCTCCGTTGTAAGACAGAAAACGAAGCCATGGTCAGCGGGTCAGGCTGTGCACCACCCACTGGCTCTTCGGTTCTACCCCGGTTCTAAGATGCCTTTGTTTCTCCAATGTGGGGTTTTCCAGCGAGAATGTGAGGGAATTTTCCCAGGCTCCCATGCCTGCGGTTCACTGGGAGGACACCATGAGGCCTTGAGAATCACAAAGGAAGGACCTTAGAGAGGGTGTCCTATACCAGGCTGTTTCTTTGGGGCCACCAAGCAGCTCCCAAAATATGACAGAGACTTATTATTAGTTTTGAATGCTCAGCCTAGCTTAGGCATGTTTCTGACTAGCTCTAACTTAAATCAACCTGTTTCTCTTTATCTACCATTTTGCCTGGGGCTTATTACCTTTGCTACTTCTGTGTGTCTTACTTTTACTGCTTCTGTAAGTCTGGCTGGCTGGCATCTGCCTGGCTTCTTGCCCCCAGGCAAGTACCCCATTCTCTCCTCCATCCCCTCTCCTTTTTTTTCTTGTTCCTCCCTTTTCTTGAGCCTACATCTTTTCCTATTTATTCTCTCTGCCAAGTAGCCTTGCCTAGCCCTCTTCTGCCTAGCTATTGGCCGTTCAGCTCTTTATTGGATCAATCAGGCATCTTAGGAAGGCAAGATGAAACAAATGCAGCCCACCTTTGCAGAATTAATTCTTACATTCTTACATTGTTTAACAGATGCAGCATAAACAAAACTAACACACATTTACACAGTTAAAGTAATATTCTGCAGTATAAACAAGTGTTACACATCTTTGCCTGCCTGGTTAAACAAATATTCCACAACAGTGTCCTACCATAGGGTGGATAAGGTAGGTTTTGAACTCCTCTCAGAAGAGAGTCAAGACCAAAAAACTAGATCTCTGGAGAATGCAGAAACCATCTAAGCACTAGGTGAGTTTTCCTGCAAATCTATCAGAGATGAACGAAATGAATTTTCATGATAAGACCCTGGAGACAACAGCCATTCTCTACGTCATCCACCCATGGTTGCCTTGTAGGTATTTCTGATTGTCTTAAACACCAAAGGCATAGCCAAGTGGTGAGTGTCTTCACAAAGTCCACCTGCTTGCCAGGAGGATGTGGAGGAATGAAGGGAACACAACAGTCAACAGTGATCCCCTCCTGTGTGAGCTCCTCCTCCAGTCAGACAGTGCATTCCTTGCCAAGTTCTCAAGACCAGTCCTAACCAACTGCACTAACCAGAATCTAACTCAAAACAGAAACCACCGAAATGTTAGTGAAGGAGAAGCTATACAACATGTCTTCCCTGGCCTGGCACTGAGACCCTACAATACTAGTTATTTTGGAAGCTGTTGTGATCCTAAAGCATGGCGAACGGTGGGAAATTCCTGCGCCCTGCCCTGAAGTTTTGGACAATGAAGTCAGTCGTTGAAGCAAGGCTTCAAAGTAATTGTGAAATTTTCACAAAGTTCTTTCTGAAGAATTCTGGAGTCAATTCTTTCTCACTGCATAGGATGGGAGTCTCTCCCCCCCCCCCCCTGCTTGTTGCTTAACACTCAGTTTTAACTTGCAATTTCAAATGGTACAAAAGATGTAGATGCCACACACTGACCTTGTAGGAACAATCACCAGTGAGTTGCACAGCCTTCCATCCCCTAATGAGTCACTGTTATAGACAAGTGAAATTGGAACTAATCCAGAGCCCCTCTTTTAGAACAAATTTTTCTCTAACCCATACATTACTGATGTTGGAAGTGAACTCCACCACCCTACACCCCCAAAAACACACTTCATTCCGTGCTTGAAAACACAAACCTTCACACGCAGATCTCTGTAGACTCTTCACCAACTGCTTTATAGATTTCCCAAGGCAAAGCCCAAAAGTTTGGGAATAAAGTAATTATTTTTTGGACTGGGTCCTTTTATTAAGATGAGTAGTTAAGCTGGCAGAATTCAGCCTTCAAGAGCTCTTGCCTCACACCAGCAAGGTCCTGGGAGCCATCTCCATGCCAAAAGAAACAAAAATGAGAGCAAACTCAGCAAAACTGAGAGTTGTTCTCATTTATAGTATATATACATATGTGCATATTATATATGTATACACACATAGGGGCATTTTTTTTATTCTGGTGAATCACAAATTTTTAGTAAATGCAATGGAAGGATTTTAGAAAGCAAGAGATGAACTTTCCCCATAGGCAATTATTTCCTCCTGAGAGCGACCTAAGAATTTGATTTAAGTTAGTGCTAAGTGGCTGTTGTCAATCTCCTCTCTTCAGATCTTTGCTTTCTTATTTTGGATGTTCTTTTCCTCCCTTGATATTTGATTTGGGTGAAGGTGTTTTGTTTTCTGGAGTTATATAGGTCTTCTATCTAAATACGGTTTTTATATCTGATGTTAGAATTATTTAAGAAGCAGTTCTGGGCGTTCTTCAACCTCCCGTGAAACAGATGCTTCATGAATGTTTATGCTCAGACACAAATTTCCTTGCCACCAAAAAGACCAGATATCATCATAATTACACAACACCTGGAGATCTCCCTTGGGGATGTTATAATTACACCCTAAGGTCACAAACTTAAACACAGTGTTCTTAGCTAGAGTAATAAGGCCAGTAATGCTATGTTTAAATCCTTGGGCTGGCAGGATGGCGCAATGGGTACAGACACTTGCTGCCAAGGCAAGTTGTCCTCTAACCTCCTCACAAGCTGTGTGTGTGCACGCACACACGCACACACGCTCCCGCATGCACACACACACACACACACACACACACACGCACGTAATAGAAGATGCATATATCTTAATTGTCTCAGGGGTATGTTAAGACAATTAAACAGTGCTTTTAAGTCTGTTTTTCATCTTAAACAAGGAAAAAATCAAATGTGTGCCTTGGGAATCTATCCATGATGCACAATGTTTTCAGTTGTCAGAATAAAGTGAAATGGAACAGGGTTGTTCCCAGTATAGAAAGCTGTAGTCTTTCTTTTGATCTGTGTGTCATCTGTTTTGAGCTTCTTCTACTTCTAGGCCTCTGATTCTATAATTTAGTCATAGTTCCGACATGAATCCAGCTCTTACTTGCATAAACACCAGAAGTTATTAATCACAAGTCTAAAACTTTGTCTCCATGAAAATGCTTTCCTGACCATCCATACAAGATAAAAGATATGGGTTGATAGGGTGTTGGGGGGGGCGTGGAGTGGGGGTGGTGTGGTGGTGGGGTGAAGGAGTGGGGTGGGGTGGGATGGAGTAGTGTGGGGATGTGGGGGTGGGTGGCAGGTGTGGGGGGTGAGGTGGGAGGAGTCACAGTTTTAAAAAGTTTAAAATCCTTCCCATTCTATTGACTCTAACTTATAGTACATCTTGTCTCTCTCTGTAGAACAAGGTTTAAGTTTATGGAAGACGTTATCCTCCCATCTAGCCAAGGACTTTTGTCTTCTTCCCTTTCTTTGCTTGAAGCCTCATCTTTTCTCCTGTCTCTGTCTGCTCCTCCATAGTTCTGCCCCTACCGGAAGTGCCCTCAACAAGGTCACCAGCCAACTCCCAACTCCTGCGACAGGAGTCCTTGATAACATTTCACCACTTTTGTAATTTGACCTCCTGCCTTCTTTGATAACCTTGATCTCCAAGCCCTCTCCACTAAGGTCTCTATCTCAGCATTCTCCCTGGTTCTCGGTTGCCTACCGATTGAGGGCTGGCAGTGGGGTTTGTGCCTTTTTTTTCCCCTTAAAGGTAGGTGGTTCCCAGCTCTACTCATGACCTGTTCTTTGCTCATTACTTATGTCAACTTACACAACAAATAGATCCTTCAAAGGTAGCGAGTTTATCTGGGCTATCAGTGAATGGAGATGCATGTGGGCAGACTCAAAGAGAGGGAAGGAAGGGGGAATTCTAAAGGCATTATGGGAAACATTGCACAAGCTCTTTTGTAGGCATAATCCTGGGGTACAGGAACCAGCAGCGAGGGTGATGACAACCCCAGGCAGGGAGATGTGGCACAGATGCCGCTGCAGAGATGGCCTTTGGTTAAAGTCGCGGTGGTCATTGTGCAAGGCTGTCATTTGCCAGAACTGCAGCTTCCGGCAACTCTTACTACACCTACCTGCCACAGACATCCCACGAGACTGAGCTGGTCTTGGGTCCCAGCTTCAGATGGACAGCACAGGCGTTCAGTGCTGAGGCACAGGGCAGACATGATTAAACAAGTACATACTTTTATTGAATCATTAGAGGAAAAAAAACTTACATAGTGATTATTTGGGGTTACTTACACTCGGCAATGTAAAAGGTGTTCCATCCCAGTGTCTTTTAAGTATTTCTAACCAGTCACAATAAGCAATATACTTTTGTTGTGACCCAAATATCTACACACACACACACACACACACACACACACACACACACACATATATATATAATTCCTCATATTGCGTGTGATCCACTTTGACACTCTGGAGTCTGTATTCTATTCTGTTCCACTAAGTTTAAAGAATGATGTCACAACTGGCTAAACTGATTTCCCAGTCCAGTAGTAGAAATACTTCAGCATGCCCAGTGCTGCTGTTGGCGGAGTGTGTCTGTAAGGCCCAGCCCCATTTCTCCTTCCTCTTGATGGCAGTCCCGGCTGGTTATTGGTCCACTTGGCATTTTCTTCCCCCAATATTAAACATCTTGGCTAGCAATTTTGACCCTGGGTAACTGACAGAGATCATATGTAAGATCTTTCCAAAAAGAGGTGCCACAAAGGAACCAGAGAGAGCCTGCGGTATGTATCTCAGTGGTATGGTGCTTACCTAGCATGTGTAGGCTCTGGGCTCAAGACCAGATCATGTGAGTGAATGTTAATGATTCCATGATTTGCTTCTGTCTCAGCTCTGACCCTCTCTCCCAGACTTCTGCCCTCTCCTGTTCTGGTTCTGGGTCCCTCCATCCAGAAAGCCTTCCTTCCATTCCTCCTGTTACTAATGCAAATATGGCCATGTCATGATGAGTGAAAAGCACTTGCAACGCCTCCCGAAGTTTCCACTCCCTTCAGGCTACAGTCCAAAACAAGCTGGCCTTTTGCACGGGCTTGTCTCGAGCTGGCCCTGGCTCTATGTTTCAGTGTCTTCTCAAACACTCTCCCACCCTGTTCTCAGGAAATCCTTTCAGCCCTCTTTTTCCTGTGTCCCCAACCTGTGTCTTCCCAGGTTCCCCGGTGTCAAGCTGGCCTTCGTTCGGCCTCTGCACTAGCTCTGTTCTCGGCCCTTTGACCAAGTCCTTCCTGACGACTCTAGTCTGAGGGAGCTTCTGCTTTCACACTTGCTCTTGGTCACCATGCCTGCCGATCTCCTGTCACCCAGGAAGCATTCATGTGACCCACTCTTTGCTCAGATGTCATTCCCCAGACAGGCCTTGCCTCTACACCTTCTGGCCTCTGCCCTCCCTCTCTTTCTTTTATTTGTTTGGAAGTTATATGTGTATGTGTTCATCAGCAGAAAGTATATTCGTAAGGACAGGGATTTTGTAGCTCACATTGATATTTCTACTTTCTATAACTATGAAACAAACAGTGGCCACTATATCTCATTAATGACAGGTTAGTGGTCATCTGCCTCTCCCACTAAACTGAGAGCTCTCAGAGATTATGGTGTAGCTAGTGGTTGTATCTACTTTCAAGCACAAGAGCAATGCTTCTCACACGATATATGCCACACACTAATGAGAGAGTGGGCCTGTCTACACACACCGTTTCTTCCAATTCTCCAGCACAAATATGGAAAAACTCAGGTCTAAGGCTAGAGGTTTAGCTCAGAAGTAGAGCACTTGTCAAACATGTATCAGATTCTGGGTTCAATCCCTATTACCAAGACATAGGAAAGGAGGGAAGAGGAGAGGGGAGGGGATAGAAGGGAAGGGGAGGGGAGGGCATGAGATGAGAGAGGAAGAGATGTAAAATGGGAGGGGAGGAGATGAGATGGAAGGGAAGGGGAGGACATGGGATGGGAAGGGAGGGGAGGTGATGGGATGGGACAGGAGGTGAGGGAAAGGAAGTTTGGGTTTGTTTCATCTCCCTTCAGCACAGACCCTGATAGAATGGTACTGGTTTCAGGTCCTAGGGAGCAGTACTTCTCACTCCAAAGAGACACTCCCCTGAGTTTTATTATATTTCCATAATGAACAAAGACACAGTTGTCTCCCAGTTCTACTCATGAGTGGAATCTGTACCCCTTCCTTTAAGCATCCACCTTAGCTTTCCAATCCACCACTGTGAACAAGGGACTGAGGAAGCAGGTGGCAAGCCAGTCTGTAACTCTGACTCTGTAACCTCACCCAGGAGATCCATGGGCTCTTTTGCCACAGCTGCGTAAGTAGGAATAATCTCAAAGCTGCCCCTAAGGCTGCAGAGGCCTTGTTTTGTTTTTACCAGATTCACTGTAGAGCAATGTGTGGTCTTGTAGTTACAGCTAACATGTAGCTGATGTCACTGTGACTCACTGTATATGACAGCATTCTGACTAGCTTGGAGCCCGTTCTATGTCTGTGCTCTGAGTCTAATGACCCAGTCAAATGCCTCAAAAACCATAAGCATCTATCCCGATTGAGCTACTTATGTCACCGTGGGCCAATAGCAAACTACTCAGAACCAGTTTGGGAGCCACTCCCTGAAACACATTGTACTGGTCTCATTTTGCAACTGTAAATGGCTTATAAATTTTAATAACTATAATGATAGCAATAGGAATTGAGTGTTGCCCTCCAGCCTAAGAGAATGCAACACTGGCTTTAATTTCTTGTTTGAAGATCTTCCATTAAAATGCCAGTGATCCTAGTGACCCAGAAGGAAAGAAACCCTCCTACTGAGATCACATGGTCATCACATGCCATGCAGAACCGTGTGGATTCCTTGTTTTAGAAGTCCACAGCCTTGTGTGGATCCATAACTGTCAGAATCATTGCATGATGCCGAATGCTATAAAAGGGTACACCACACTAGAGGGGTGTCTGGGTACTGGTAAAGACCCAGTACATGCACTATCAGTGTCCTGGAGGACTGGGTGCTCTTCTACAAGTCACAACTCCCCGGCTACTGCCAATGAAGATGGGAAAAGCACTTACCATGGCCCTGTGGTTAGATTCAGGAGAGGTCTAGACCTCACTATGCTGTGTATACTCACTTCTAGGAGGCGGGCCACTCTTCAGGGTAGGCAGGTCTATGCCAGTCTTATCTGTACTCAGATGACCTAACTAGATAGTGGTTTGGATCTAGTAATACCACAAGCTATCCATCACTGGCACCTATTATAGCGTAGGCATTCTATTTTAATGTTATCTCAAAAAAAAGTTTTCAACTACCTTGAAAGACCCGAACACATTTACTGTTACTCGTTATTTCTCCCATTGCTGTGGCAAAAGTTTATTCCACTCACATTTGGGAAACTGGAAAGCCCAACAGCATTTGGTGAGGGCCTCCTCGCTGCTTTTTATAACACACATGGCAGCAATCGTCACATAGTGAGACTGAGCAAGCATCCAGAGTGAGGCCATGTTTGTAACAAAGACACTCCTCTGACAAGCCACCAGCCCGTTACTGCCCGAGGGTTTGAGTCTAACCGTGATCAAGGCCTTTCTGGAAGTGGCCACCTCCCAACTGTCCCACTTCTTCCCACGAGGGATGCAGCTTCCACATATTCAGAGTCGCCCCCTGGATGCGCGCATCTACCCTCAAGGCTGCTTCGCTGGAGGATAAGGAGGCTGGGAGATGGGCTCTGAGGTCGAGTTCCTGCTAGGTATGTGGGAGGCCCTGGGTTTGATCCTCAGAGAAGGAGGGGTGCTAAGGAAGAAGGAAGGATGGGGGAGGGAGGAAGAGGGGGAAGGGGTGTGAGATAGAAATGGAGGAATAGCAATAGAGAATTAATTAATTTGGTGCTGGGAATATAGCTTAATAATAGAGAATTTACTCGTCTGTCATGTGCTAGGTCCCAGGTTCAACCCTTAATACATCATTCTCCCCTGCCAAGGAAGAAGTTGTGCCTGTGATATATAATGCCAGGGATACATAGTAAGACTGTATATTGAGAGAGGTGGAGGGGGGCATCTCCCTGCTATCAGAAACTAAGCAATCTTCCACACTGAAATTTAGTTGGGACTGTAATTTTCATCTGATGATGCTGTAATCTGTAAGATCCTACCGGAATGTTCCCATCCCCTCAGTTCTGGGTCTTTAGGGCAAGGTTGTAGGTGAGGCTGGAACCTCAGGGTTATGGCCACACAGAAGAACCACTTTTCTCCCATTCTAGATTGTTTTGGTCAAATTTGCAGTCTTCCTGAGAAAATCTCTGGGGGACAACCAGCCTCAGAGAAACACACCCAACCCTCTCAGGGGTGGCTCACAGAGCTCCAAAGGTCCTTAATGAAAGTGGTTTTTCTTCCTCCCCCTCTGGGCTCTGAATGGCTACATTCTTAACTCACAGGGCTCAGCAGCAGCCCCCTGCTCCTTGGTGAATGGAATACAAATCTGCTGCTGGACTCAGCCCAGACAGACAAGACAAAAATCTCTGCTGTTCCTTCTTGGCACTGGGGTCATCTGAAAATTCTCCGATTATTCTACTGCGCAGCTAGGATGGAGAACTAGTGTCCTAGACCACCAGGGACCATGTTTTGGATGACAGCTATGTTATTCAAATATTACTCTCATTTCTCAGCCTCCCGCCCTTCCTTCCCACTCCTAAGCACTCTCTGCTCTGTGGCTTTGCTCCACAGAAAACTGAGTCAGCATCACGGCTGCACCGCCACCTCCCCATAAGCCTTGAATCAGTTGTGCCCATGGGTAAGCATGCCACAGCAAGCATGTGGAGGTCAGAGGTCAACTTTCACGAGTTGGTTCTCACTTTTCACCTTGAAGCCAACCTTGTCTACAAAGTGAGTTCTAGGACAGTCTGGGATACACAGAGAAATTCTGTCTCAAAACAAACAAACCAACCAACAAGCAAACAGTGCATGGATAAGGAAGTATGGAACTATTGATAGTCAGTGATGACTGTCGAAGGAAAGGCTAGTTTTTGGTTTTGTTTGTTGGTTTGTTGGTTTTCAGAGATGAGATCCCTGAGAAGCTACCTATGGTCTAGTAGATGTCCTATGCTCATGTACACACAGGCAGCATTAAATGAAGTCAGTGGATTGATGGGGGTGTAGCATTTGGAAAGAAAGTGAACTTTGAACTATGAATTTTGGAGGATAAGTGGTGGAATGATAAGGGGAGGAGTTGGGTGGGAGGGCATAGGAGGTGGATTTGATCAAAACACATTATATGCATGAATGAAATTCTCAAACAATTTTTAAGCTTAAGAACATGGTCCGTCATAATCTTGTATAAAGAACTATATTATATTAGAAATCACAATATATTAAAAAAATAAATAAGGGTGCTTCTGTTTTTCATGCTTGAAGTAACAGAAAAAAAAACTATTGCAATCTGTCAAACACATACTGCTGAAAAAAAAACAGATCAAATTATTACATTGGTGTTGTAATACAGCAAAGTGGAACAGCCTAGAAAATGAAGCAAGCAGTAAGTGTGCCGAGTGTGAGCAGGGTAGACAGACAATTGTGAAAACAGGCAAGGCAATATGCAGTGGAATGTGGCAGTGGCCTTCTCTGCCCTGACAGACCAACCCACAGAAAGAGAAAATTATAAAATATTCCACAGATGCCCTTTGGCTGTCTGAGCACTAACAAATGGAGAGAAGGAGATTTCGATGGAAAAACCCAGCAATGCCTTAGAGCATGATGAATGAGGAGGGCCCTCAAGGTTCTTCCAGACCTTTGCTCGTACATATCAGAACCACAATGGGAATAACTGCCATCAGGTCCAGAGATAAAAACTCTAGTCAATGCACGATTTTTGTGAGCCAGGAAATCTCAGACTTTCTGAGGAACTCTAAGGAGTTTATTTACATATTGTGCTGTATCCTCGGGTTTGCTCTTTCAAGGATGGCTGGCATGGGAAAGGCCAGATGCCACACAGGGCTGATAAGCCAGGCCGTCTGCAATTGCTGAACCTGGAAGGCAGTGCTGGGCAGGCTGGTGTCCCAGGGCTAATCTGTATGTGAGTGAAGTGGGTGCCTCTTTTGACCTTCCCTGTTCTCAGGTTCTTGCTCCACGTGTCCCATCCTCCAGCACTGCTCCTCCTGGCGGTTTTCCTGCAAGCCTGGCCTTTTCTCATCTCCATTGTGCTTGGTTCTTCCATGCCTGGCAATCTTTCTCATCTTCAGGAGAGTAGCCACTTCCAAGTGGTATAAACCACAATGAGACAACAACAGGGGCAAAAGGCCTATACTAGGATTCAGTGCACATATATGTACAAACACACACATACATACATACACAGGCACACATGCACGCAAACATACAAATGAATAAAGACACCTTGATTACTTCCAGGGCTGCCTAGCTCTCCGTGTGTTAAGGGCTCTAGGCTCTGTCCAGGCCCATTGAGGAATCACAAACTGTGGGCATCGATGTTTGTCAGCCGCGGTTCCTGGTGTGAGGGCAACAGGCCAGCTCCCTCTTGCCAGTCCCACTGGAAATGCTTCCCAAGGCCAAGGGTATCACGTCTAGGTGGATGACTTCCACAGGCACATGTTCGCACTCTGCACTTCATGAGGAGGGAAGGAAATGGACATAGAGTACCACACTTAGAATTAGAAATAGCCTTTTACAAACGCTAATCATCCAAAAGTCCAATTTTTAAAAATGATGAATTTTACACAAATACAGGGAATGGCCACCACGATTAATAGAAACTGAGCCCAAGACCTAGTAAGTACATCAGGGGATATAAAAAAGAGTCCAGAAAGAAAGGGCAGGATACTAGAAACTAGGTGGGCATGATCAAAATATATTAATTACATGTACGGAAATGGCATAATGGAACCCAGTTTTCTGGACAATTAACGTATGTTACCAAAAAAAGAGACTCTGGAACAGTGAGTCAAGAAAGTCACTTTCTGCTCAAGGCATGATGAGTTCAATCTCTGGGACCTCATGTTGGAAGGACAGAAATAAGCCTTGTAAGTTGTTCTCCGACCTCCATACATGTACTATGGCATGAGTGCCCATTCAACACACACACACACACACACACACACACACACACACACACACACACACAATTAAATAAATATTATAATGACTTTAAATGTCCTTAAGGACCTTTAAAGGGACAGAAATCTGGGGTGTCCCATTTTTGACATCACCACGTGCAAGTATCCTATACAACTGTGTTGGTCTATATTCCTGGCTATGCTGGAACATATGTCCCTAAGGCTACAGGTTAGACACGTCTAAACTGGCTTGTTAAAGCTTGGAGATTTAAAATATAAAACCAAAGTGATCTCTGAAAAAAAAATGTGTGGATCTAGAGAAAGAGATTAATTTCAACACAGGGTATAGAGCACAAGATCTCAGAAAAAAAAATGGGGAATGGATTTGGCTTGTTGTATTAGAATGGAATTCCCAGTAGTTATCGTGGTATTTGGCAAGCAGCCGGTATAATGAATAAATTCATGACTATATGTGTTAATCTAAAATATAAAGACATTTAAACACCAAATGCTGTTTGGACAAAAAAAATATTATCTTTATAAGCTATAATAGTTTCATATTATTTTTCTCTTCAGTTTTTTAAGACAAAGACATTAAGAATCATGTCACTATCCTAGAAGTCAATATTTAAAAGAAATATTAATATTACTACTGTAGTAACGATGGCAACCCTGACATAACCCTTGCTAAATGCCAGCCATTGTCCCCAGGGTTTTATTCATAGATGCTGCTTAATCCTTGAATTACCTTGCAGAGAGTCAGAGGAAGTCTGTAAGACAACCTGTTACAACTGTCTCCTTGACACAACCTAGAGTCACCTAAGAGGAAGAACCAAGGAGCCAAGTTGGCCTCCTTCCATTGGCCTAGAGCCACGTCTGTGAGAGCCTGTCTTGACTGATGATGGATGTGTAGAGGCTAGCCCACTGTGGACCGCACTATCTATAAGCAGTTGAGTCTGGGCTGTGGAAGAGATTAGTTGTGCATAAGCCAGCGAGTGAACTAGTGAGCAACATTCTTCCACAGCTGGCTTCTCCCTCTGAGTTCCTGGTCTGGCTTCCCTCAATCATGGACTGTCACCTGGAAGTTTAAGGCAACTAAACTCTTTCCCAGGTTTTCATCACAGCAGCGGAAAGGTAACAAGAACACCTGCCAAGTTTCTCTTGTCAATGCCGCAGGCCACTGAAGCCATGTGTCCTGGGGCATCTCATCAAGAGGATTCTCAACAAATGTGTACAAAGTGCCCCCTGTGTGCAAGCATGATGTATGCCCATTACATACAGACAAGAAAGTTCCAGCGTGTCTCTGCAGAGCAGATTCCTTTTGTCGTGGCCACTCATGTTCCTCCAAACCCAGGTTCTGTTCCTGAAACAGCCTCCTTCATAAATTTGATCTTCAGAACCAGGCATCATGCCATATATCTGTAAACCAAGCACTTGAGAAACTAAGGCAGGATAATCTTGAGTTCGGGGCTAACCTGGGCAACATAGGAAAGATCAGCATGGGTCAGTATAAGACCCCGTTTCAAAAACAAAGCGAATCTGATTCTCGGTCTCAACAAGCTCTTGCTTACCGAGCCAGACAGGAACCAGCAACCCTTCATCTTCACACTGTGAACAAGGTGTGAATCATAACGTCACAGAAAAGAATAACCAATTCAAGCCTGTCTAACTGGGAGGGACCGTGAGTGTTTGCAGCAGATGAAAGCAGCTTCCTTGAAGAGCTGGTGTTTCTTTGCTGTAGTAGCGATCTTTTGAGATGATGCCTTTCTGCTCAGCCCAGAATACCCCAAAAAGAAATTAAGTTCGAAGCAAGCATGTAAAAGGATGGTCAGGAAGGGTCTCTTTTGCAGGATCAAGACCTTGGCTTTCACCAAACCTCCCTGAGGTGTTAATAAATTTTCTGCATGTACATGAGAAATGAGTCTGGTATCTAGGGAGCTTAGTTAATGGGAACCATTAGCAAGCCTGATCTGGCAATATAATATATGAATCATGTTTATGTATGGACTCTAAGCTGCATGCCCCCAGACACCTCTCAGGCTATAACTCGTTAGCTGGCCCTTACTGGCATTAAGTAATATTTCAGAAAACCTTGAATAAATACATTTGCTTTCTGAGAAATAAGCAGCAGCATCAGCAAGCCCTGCCTGGGTTTCACGGAGCACGCATCTCCATCTGGCCCGGGTGTCTCAAGCTCAGCTCCTGCACCTGCTGCTCTATCAGGAACACAGTGTGTGTTCATTAGAGCAAGCTAAGTGCTGCAGCAGATGCCCAAAATATACAACGGGTCCACCACGGTGGGCCTCCATTCCATGCTCACCTATTAGCTGCAGAGAGATGAACAACTCTCCTCCATTTAAAAAGCCATTCCTGCAAGCTCTGTATCTTCAAGTTGAAGGTTATGTTATTTCAAGGTCATACTGGGTGCTGAAATCAAGCCCCCAGGGGAGGCTGAAAGATAGCATAGGGTGGGTTTTCATTGGCCATGGAGGAGAAAACATGCATTTACTCTGCCCAATACTGTTGCACCATTCCTAATGTAGAAGGATTTGGTACACAGGTTCACCTATGTGTCCAGGGAGGAAAAGGAAAAGCAAGCTTAGATTTTGGACTAGTGCTTTGGAATCTCTACCCCATGATAAGTTATGAGATTGAACCCTGAGTTTTATTCCCAACTCTTAATAAAAGAAGCAACAATATAGGCTGAAAGACACATTTGCATGCTTTGGTGAACATTTTCAAGTTCTGTTTTGGTGACTTTTCTTGGCATATATACAAACAGCTATGAAAAGAAACACAAAAACAAACTAACAAGCAAACAAAAAACCTCAACTGCTGCAGTAATCTTTTCTAGGCCTGGCAGCTAGATAGACCTGAATTTGAATCTGGCATTGATCACTGTTCAGCTTGTTGACTTGGGGAAGGCATACATCAGTCTCGGTCTCCTTAAATGAAAACTGGTGTAAAGGCAACACCTCACAGTGCTGTTGGAAAGGTTCAACGGAATCATGACTATGACTCTGTGTAGGCAGAATTTTCCCGTCCTGACAACCTGCTCCCAAATAACTGGCAGTTGCTTTCCAAATAACTGACTTGGAGGCTTAATATAAAGTATAAATGCTTGGCCAATAGCTCATGCTTATTACTAAGTAGCTCTTACTACTTAACCCATTTCTGTTAATCTATGTGCTACCCTGAGGATTGTGGCTTTTACCTCTATTCCATTTTGTGTGTCAGACTCATTCTCCATCTGACTGGTGACTCCTCTGACTCTGCCTTTCTTCACCCCAGCATTCTTAGTTCCCACCTAGCTTTATCCTATTCAGTTATTGGTCAGTCAGTTTGTTTATAAACCTAATCACAATGACATACATTCACACAGTGTACAGAAGGATTATTACACAGCAACTTTGTATCATGGGACCCAGTGCATAGAAATCAAAGTACATTTTGCCATGATTCTCAGTGATAGGTACTGGCATCTCTGTCTTAGTTAGGGCTTCTATTGCTGAGACAAAACACCAGAACCATAAAACAAGTTGAAGAGGAAAGGATTTATTCAGCTTACACTTCCATGTTGCCTTTCATCACTGAAGGAAGTCAGGACAGGAACTCAAGCAGGGCAGAATCTTGGAGGCAGGAGCTGCTGCAGAGGCCATGGAGGGGGATTGTTTACTGGTTTGCTTCCCATGGCTTGCCCAACCTGCATTCTTATAGAACCCAAGACCACCAGCTCAGGGATGGCACCACCTACCATGGGATGGGCCAGGTGGGCCCTCCCCCACTGATCCCTAATTGATAAAATGCCTTCTAGTTGGATCTCATGGAGGCATTTCCTCAACCGAGACTCCTTCCTCTCTGATGACTCTAACTTGTGTCGAGTTGACACGCAAAACTAGTCAGTACACCTTCCAAAACAAAGTATACAATCAGTGTGTAGAGCTCATTAAAAGTGAGGGGAAAGAGTCAGAGAGTTCTTAAAACTATATTTCACATAAAGAGGATGGGAAGTGTGTGTGCCGCTGGAGTGTCGACTCAGTAGTTTAAGAATAACCAGCTTCTTCGGCAGAGAACCCAGCACCTGCATGACAGCTTACACCAATCTATAACCCAGAGCCTCTGACGCCCTCTTCTGGACTCTTGGCACACTGCAGATACATGCTACATATACATACATACAGGCACGTGCACATACTTGTAAAATAATAATAAATATATGTTTACTTTAAAATAAGGAGATTATGAATTGGATGGATTTAGGAATTCAGAGCCTGCTCCTGAGACCTCCTTTCCTTTCCCCAGGGAAAGTTGTCCAGGTGCCTGAGAACTGCATCCATGGTTGGAGGGGGGGGGGGTGTCTACAGCAATTCATAGGTAAACTAAAAGAAGGCTTAATGGTAAGATATGAAGCTCTACTAAAAAAGGAAACATAAGGCCATTGGGACATTTATCTAGACAATAATGTTTCAAATGTCACTCTCCCTCCAAAACACAGACAGCAAAAGCAAAAATAGACAATTGGATTCATTAAACGAAAAATCTGCATTGCAAAGGAAATCATCGCAGGCTATGCATGTGCTAGGGCCCAGCGATGGAAAGGGTACAGGGAACTCGATGTCCTGGCACATGGCTCAGTAAAACACAGGCGAAGTACTAACTAGGCATTCAGCAGAAGGGACACAAATGGCTCACCACCACTAATCATCAGAAAAACGCGAATCAAAACGTGGAACGCAAACCATACCTGTTAGAATGGTCGTCTAGGTAACGAGAGGAACTAGGTGTGCTGCTAATCCCAGGATTACTGCAAGACGGAGGCCGGCCTGAGGGATGTTCTGCAATCTTTGCCTCGAAAACAAAAAGATAAAAGGTACATTTCTGGCAAGGATGTAGAATAAAGGGGAATCCTACTGCAGTGTTGGGGGGGGATGTAAATTAGAGAAGCAATTATGAAAATACAGTGAAGATTCCTTAAGAGAATTCAAATTGGAACCTACCACAAGAGCCAGCAAGCTTACTCTTGGGTGTGTATCTAAAGGGAAAGAAATGGCATGTTCATGCTGGGGCTGTAGCTCAATGGTCAAGCACTTGCCCGGTGTGGGTGATGTCCGGGGTACAATCCCCAGGACCACAAAAAGGTATAAGTGGATATCTGCACGCCAAAGATCTGTGCTCCTGTGATAACTGTCAAAATAAGGGATTGATCTCATTGTTTACCAAAACAGCAATGGATGAGGAAAGGAAGGAAATCGTATCATTTGTAACAACACTGGTGAAACTATAGGATCTAATACTAAGTAAAATAAACCAACTACAGAGAGACAAAGACTGCCCGATTTCACTCATGCATGCAGGCTTAAAAACTCTGGTTCACAGAAGCAGAGTGGAATGGACATCAAGGCCAAAGTAGGCAACGAATGTGAAGCCATGCTGGTGCGAGGCCCCGGCATCTCACTACGGCTGAGGAGTACGCTTAGCACACCTGCGTGACTACAGTAAAAATAGCACATATGTGAAAACCGCTGTGTCCTTCTAGCACAAGAAGAGAGCTATGTCAGTCAACACATATGGAAATTATCGTGATGCAGCACCTCTACATGTATATATATATATATATATATATATAAACATATATATGTATATATATAAACATCATATTGTAAACCATCAAATTTAAATGGTTTTAATTACATATCTATGGTTAATTATATATAATTAAGTTATATAATTATATACGTAATTAAAAGCACTTATATATGTTCTTATATATGCATATATATACGTATATGTGTATGTATGTATAAGCATTTAAATTTAATTTAATTGCTGTAAGGACCACATGTGAATGGGAAGTTTTAGTCCCAGACTCCAGTATAACTTACTTGGTGAAATAGTACATTGGCTTTTTGTTTGACCCTCAAAGCAGTTGACTGAGGTCTTTTATGGCAGCCGCATACGTAGACTATATTTGCTTGGGAAGGAAGTAGTAACTCGGAATAGAAACCTCTCTGGGGTTATTCAGTGACTATCCTGGAACAGTCAGATCACAGGGAACTGCACTGTTCCCCTAGCCAGGTCCTAGCTCGACCTGGCTGCCTGATGTGTAACACTTTCGCAGAGTTGTTACTTTCATGCTGTGTGAGGCAGCAATAATGTCCCGCTCTCCCAGCACTGATGGGGTTCCATGTTTTTTGCATCCTCCAGGTGGTCCTAGCCCCCACTGGCTGGTTCCGTGATCTCCTTGATGATCACAAGTCTTCTCGAGATCACAGAGCTATGGGGCATCTGTGTTAGTTACTTGTCCCATCACCAACACAATAGCTGGCCAAGGGCAGCTTATGGAAGGAAGGGTCTGCTTGAGCTCACTCTTCTGTGGTAGTATCCATCGTGGTGGGGAAGTCGAGGCAGCAGGAACGAGGCAGATGGGCGTATCACATCCACAGCTGGGGAGGGAGAAAGGGATGGAAAGAGGAGGGAAGTGAAGAGAGGTGGGGAGTGGGGAGAGAGAGGGAGGGAGAGGATTGTCGATGCCTAGTCCACATTCTCCTTTCTACGCAGTCCAGGATGCCCAGCGTGTAGAGTGGCACAGGGCACCTTAAGGTCGAGTCTTGCCATTTTGATTAAGTCAGGCTAGAAACCCCCCCACAGATGTGCCCAGAGGCTTGTCTCTCCATTGTAGATCCTGTCAAGCTGACAATCGGTGTCAGTCATCACAGCGCCAACACTTTAAGTTGCTTTAAAGTTTCCAGTTTCAGAAGCATCTCCTCTGTGAGGCAGGGAGCCCTGATTTGTGGAGCTCTGCCAGGACAGCCTACATCATGTGGGGAGGGTACACTGCAGTACGAAATGCCACCCGTTGGGAAACGATCGGTGATTTCAAGGCAGCAGCTACTTGTTCTTGAGGCTAGCCCTGAGCTCCCCCATCCTGCGTTTCCAGCATGCACCTGCCCTTTACCTCTGAGCAACTTCCTGAACAACACAGCCTTTGAGTAGCTCAGAAGTGTTTGAGCTGGCTCCGCTCCGAAACTATGTTTGCTAAGGTGTGGCTGCATCCCTTTTCGTTCCAGGCATGCCGCCTCTAAGGGGAGAATCCTGGCTCCTGTTTTCTCCAAGCTTGTCCAGGCACCTAGCACCTATCAACCTGGTGGCTGTCTGTTTCCCAGCAATGTCTTCCTCCTTCATCCTGGCAGGAATGAAAATATTCTAAAGGGAAACCATTGTACCCTCCCCTTTGCCTATCAGACTATTGACATTTCTCTGGGGATCTCACACTAGGAGGAAAAGACTGAAGCCTGGTGCTAGACAGAGGAGGAGGGATTTCACAGTTTTGACTTGTCAGAGCACCCTGCAGGAGACTCTGCAGCCCACACAATGAGCCAGTGATGGACTGAACCACACCTTGACCCAGCCTATTTAATTACGCATGCCTCTGACCCTCTGTTTAAACCTAAACCTCATCAGGACCCTAGTGATGGATTTGCGGGCATGGGTGTGTGTCATTGGATCCCTTTGATCTTCTACCCAATGTGGCCATACTGAAGAAACCTCCCTTCTCTGCTCTTCACTGTTAAATAACTTTAACTGGCCGGTTGTGGGGCTGGAGAGAGAGCTCATTGGTTGAGAGTGATTGTTGCTCAGCCAGGAGGACCTGAGGTTGGATCCTCGTGCCCAAATCAGATAGTTCACAGCTCCCTAAAATTCCTTCTTCTGGCCCCTCTAGACACCCACAGACATGCATACATTGCACAGATACATACACATGGACATGAAAACACAGGCACGTAAATAAAATAAATTGGTTTATTGAGTCAGGTAGCTAAATCTAGCTTACAAAGGCTGCGGACCCAGGCTCTGATCCTACCAATTCTGGTAGGAAGACTGCTCTCCCTGGGTCCACAGCAGAGTCCAGTAAGCCATCAATATACCAGGGCCACTCTTCACGTCCTTACTTCTACCAGGAACCATTCAGGCCCAATAATCAAGGTCTTCAGGTTTTAGGATATTCTATATTTTATATGTGGTGCCCTAATTCTAAAGTGTTAGCAGTTAAATAAAAAGTTTTAAAAAGAACTATAAGAGAAATAAAGGTATCTCTGGCCCCATCTGCAGTGAGCAGAGTTTTTCAACTTTGTTTCATGTGAGGGATCATGCTAAGATTTGAGGGTGCTTTGGGTATATCTTGAGACTTCATGGGTTAAAATCTAACCTCCACTATGAAATGTTGAAAGGCTAGCAATGTGGTCTAACTAGGGTGTTCTTAGTTATGGCCTTTGGGGGTGACTGCATTAGTTAAGGACATCCCTGGAGGATGAATATAGGCAGGACAACCAGACAAAAAGTAGACGAGATCAGGAGAATTCTGGGAAGTGGAAAGCCTATTCCTCTAGAGTCCTGGCCCAGACATAGAAGAAGCATGATGTGACTGCCTCACTGAATAAGGTACTGAGCCATGTGGCTAACATAGATAAGAATAATGGACTAATATAAGTTATAAGAGTTAATAAAAAGTTTAAGCTAATGGGCCAATCAATTTATAAATAATGTAGACCTCTGTGTAATTTCTTTGGGACTTAACGACTGCAGGAACCGTGCAGGACACAAAACCTCAGACAACGGATGAATCTGGGTAAAAGAGAGAGGTTTAGAGATGGAGCTCAGTTGGAAGACACTGCTTGCCTAGCAAGCATTAGTCAGCCCTGAGTTTGACTTCAGTACCCATAAACCAGGTATACTTAGGCATCTCTATAAATTCAGTGCTCATAAGTTCAAGGTCACCTTAGATTACAGAGAGATTGAGGGCTAGCCCAGGTCACACAAGATCTTATTTTAAGGAAGAAAAGATAGTAAGAAAGAAAGAGAAAGAAAGAATGAAAGAAAAAGAGAGAAAGAGAAAAAGAAAAATCAAAAGAGAGAAAGAGAAAAAGGAAAAGAAAGAAAGAAAGAAAGAAAGAAAGAAAGAAAGAAAGAAAGAAAGGAGAGATCAGTCGATACATCTATGTGCATTCCTTGTCTCTTGTCATGTGAACATCCTATACTTTAGACTTAGTGGCCCAGAAGGCCACCGCCAGATACCAGCTAAGTGTGCAGAATCAGCCACTTGTGAACCCCCACGAGGAGCAAACACTTGTACAATTTACCCATAGCTCTCATTGTGAGTTTCTGTTTGGTGAATTCCCTGTTTCCAGGAAGTGCCTCCAGCATTTCATAACTCAGTAGCTCTTGTTGGGAGTGGGCGGGGGTGGGGTGAGGGACAACTTTGCAAAGCCCGAGATCGACACCCAGACTGGGAACAGGCTGTCGGACACCATTCCTTCTCAGAACCGCATGTTACCTGGAGCAGGTCCAAGGGGACCAGCCTGGGAAACCAGGGAGGAGAAGGCAGAGACGGCACAAGCAGCTGAGCCTGCCTCAGCCCCTTGGTGGCATGCTTCCACCCACGACCTGGGGACTTGAAGTCAGGACAAAGATGTCCATGCCCAAGGACCGGACACTGACACTAATCCTCAGAAAACTGCAGCTCCCAAAACGGCTAAAACAGAAAAAAAAAAAGCCCCCCTCTTGTCTTTGAGACCACAGGCTCAGACTGCCAAGGTTACTGTCCCCCGTCAGTGTCAAAGTTTAACCTTCAAAATGAGTGTGCACGAGTAGAACTCCATATGAACAGAATGGTAACGGTCAATGTTTATACTCCTAACCGAATTACTGCAAGAGTATGTTTACTAGTTATGTGTAATTGTGCCCGTGTGCAAAAGGATAGGGAGTAGAGGGAGGGTGGAGAAAGGGGGAAGAGGGAGGAAAAAAGGTTAAGGCTTAAGAAGGGTGAAGGAAAGATGGGTGGGTAGGGAAGGGATGGATCTGGGAGGAGTTGGGGAAGAAAATGAATATGACCAAAAGACATGAAATTCCTGAAGAACTAATACAAATTTTAAAAAGAAGGTGTGGGAGAAGAATTTGTTAGACCAGACAGGAGTGGGTACAGTCACTTTCCCCAAAGCCAGAAGGTGGCAAAGTACTTAAGTCAACTTATAGGACCGCCAGGCATACTTGTTAGAACACTACCCCATGTGGTGGTTAGTGTGGTCAACTCTCACACTCTTTAGAATCATCAGTAGGAGAGTCTCAGGGAGGGGTTGTCTAGATCAGACTGGTCTGTGGGTATGTCTGAGAGGGGCTGTCTAAATCAGACTGGTTCGCGGGCATGTCTGAGAGGGGCTGTCTAGATCAGGCTGGCCAATGGGTGTGTCTGAGAGGGGCTGTCCAGATCAGGCTGGCCAATGGGTGTGTCTGAGAGGGGCTGTCCAGATCAGGCTGGCCAATGGGTGTGTCTGAGAGGGGCTGTCCAGATCAGGCTGGCCAATGGGTGTGTCTGAGAGGGGCTGTCCAGATCAGGCTGGCCAATGGGTGTGTCTGAGAGGGGCTGTCCAGATCAGGCTGGCCCGTGGGCCTGCATGAGAGTAAATTGTCTTGATTTTGCTTGTTAAGGCTGGAAGCCTTACTCATTGTGAGTGGCACCATTCCCTGGGGTTGGGTAACAGACTCTTGTAAATATAGAAAGGGGGCTGGGTACAAGAAGCAGGCATACTTTCATTCCTCTCTGCCCTTGACTGTAGATATGATGACTAGCTACTGCACGTTCCTGCCTTGACTTCCCTGAAATGATGGGCTGGGAGCCAGATTTGTAAGTTGTATAAACATTTTCTTCCTTGTTCTTGTTGTTGTTGAATCACAGCCACAGAAATAAGATGGGCAGTTTGCTGATCCACTGGCTCATTCAAGTCATCAGCACCAAGGAGGTACCTCTTCTGGGACCATATGGGTCCAGCGTTGATTTATGATGCAAGAATGACTGACAGCGCCACATCCTTTCCCAAAGTCAAGTAGGCATCACTACTTCAGGTCTCTTCATTACAGTCTGATACTCAAGATCTTAAAAGTAGACTTGGCTTGATCTATCCACGTGTGCTGTCACTTTTCCCAGGACTGATGAGGAAAACGTTTCACAGCTGCAGTCATGCCTTCCCACGGTGGCTGAATGGTACTTAGAAGCATCATGGAGACCATGTTGGCCTGGGAGGGTTTCTATGTAAGAGGCTGAATATCTGTGTATACCTCTGAGTGCTCACTGGAATTCTACTGCACCTGTGCAAGGGATGTTGTTGTCTAGGAGGGTGGCTGAGACCAGGGAGTGGAAACAAGGCTCATGAGGAGCCGCTGAGCCAAACATGATCTGGAGCAGCGTGAGCATCTAGGTACAGTGGAAGAAAACAGGGACAATTCTGTGCAGAGAGGGTGAACAAATCATGTTGATTTTTGCTTCTACTGTGGAAGTCCCGCCCTCCATATTCCCTAAAATCTAGCAGAACTGACATGCAAAGCTATGGATTTATGAAGAACAATTAAAGTACGTTTTAGGGGCTGGAAGATGGTTCCATCAGTAAAGTTCCTGTCTTGCAATCATGGAGGCAGGGGTTTGGATTCCCAGAGCTCAAGTAAAAAGCCCGACATGGCAGTGCACCCTTGTAGTTCCTGCACTGAGGGGGGAGGGTGGAGAAAGGCGGATTGCTGAAGCCCACTGGCTAGGCAGGAAATATCGGGGAGCTTCAGGTTCAGTGAGAGACCTTGTCTCAAAGAATAAAAGATGGGGAGTAAAGGAAGGCACCCAAGGTCAGTCTCTGGCTTCCACAGGCGCGCATGCAGGCGCGCGCGCGCGCGCGCACACACACACACACACACACACACATATTCTCTCTCTCTCTCTCTCTCTCTCTCTCTCTCTCTCTCTCTCTCTCTCTCCCTCCCTCCCTCCCTCTCTTGCCCATATATCCACACTAACATACACAACACACATACTTTATGTATCATGAATATTAATTAAATATTGATGCAGAAAAAATTACTTCAAGAATTGCTTAATAAAATAGAAGCGTTTACCATTTCACACTATCTGAAGGTCAGATGTTTGAAAGCGGTTTGTCTGGGTTGAGTCATCTCCAGGTGCCCATGAATTACAGTCAGAACCATTGAACCTGGACCATCTGCCTAGGGTCACTATCACCTGAAGGCACAACTGAGCGACAATGTCTGCTTTCAGGATGGTTAGTTCACGTAGTTGCCACGTTGATACAGGATAGCTGGCGTAACACACTCTCCATAGGTTTCTACTGGCCCACACACTCTCCATAGGGTTCTACAGGCCCTCACACTCCAAAGAGGCTCTCTCTAAGAACATGTTCAGACAGAACGTGTTGGACTCTACAATGTTCTCTACAGTATAGCCGGTGGAGTGAGTCATACTCTGTCCTTTCTGCAATGCTCTATTGTTTACACAAATGTTGACTAGTTAATTAAAAGTTAACACAAAGCCCTCATTCTTGACAGAAGATGGGCACACCACTCCTTCTGACCTTGGCCACCACGACATAGGATTTCCAGTCACTCTGTGTGAGAATGACTTTGTCATCATCAGAGCACTGGTTTTCTACATGACACTGTCTGTGTTCATTTCTCTGATGTTGGTGCCATCCTTCTTCATCTGCATCATGCTGACAAATTGTCCCTTTGGCCTTTATATGAGAGCTGGACTTCACTGAACTCCCATTATCCCTTAGCTTTGATTCATTGGTTGATTGGGGGCGATCTTTGCCTTTGGGGTCCTGTCAAGCATGTGCTGCCACAAATTCCCCATTAGCCAAAGAGAACAATGGAGAGAGGCTGTGGTCCTGCCTGGCTTCTTCCTTGCCTGTCCCACCTTGGAGCACTCTGACACTTTGTGGGTAGCAGCGGCAGAGAGTCAAAGCAAAGTGGAGTTTTGCTGTACTTCTGGTTCAAATGCAGGGTGGAGGATTTGAAACTTGAACAAGACTGGACTTCCTGATCATTTCAGCTAGTCCTCTTTTTTTTTCTAGAATGTGTTTTCTGTGGTGTGGCTGCTGTCCTCCAAGACTCTCACATCTTGACTGTCCTGTGCCAAATAGGGAAACCAATTTTGTGTAAACAATAGAGCATTGTAGAAAGGACAGAGTATGACTCACTGCAAGGCTATAATGTAGAGAACATTATAGATTCCAGCATGTTCTGTCAGAACATGTTCTTGGAGAGGGCCACCTCTCTATGAACATGTACTAGTTAGCTACTGTCTCTGCCTGCCTAAAAGTCTTCTTTTACTAAAGATACCAGTTGATCAAATTAGGGCCGAACATAATGATCTCATTTAACTTTATTATCTTTGACCTTAATGCATCCATTTGTGTTCTGAATGGCTAGCATTCATATGAATGTGGTTGTGAGTACACACTTCCGTCTGTAGCAGATATTTTGAACTTTATCTAACTGACATCTGTGTTCAAAATAGTTCATCTTTTTAAAGGTGTGTGTGTGCGCGTGCATGCATGCTTGCAGAAACCAGAAGATGGGCATCAGATCCCCTGAAGCTGGAGTTACAGGCAATTATTAGACACTTATGAGGGCCCTGGGAACCAAACCTGGATCGTCCACAGGAGCAGTCAGCTCTTGTAACCACTGAGTCGTCTCTCTGGCCCTAATCATCATTGTTAAATACTGCAAAGTTTTGCTCTCAAATGGGTCAACCAACCTAAGCATCAATTATTCTGAACATTATTTCTGTTCAGCTTTTGACAAAACCAACAATTTCATTTTTTTAAGACATAAAATAAAAGGGAAAAACACGTCCTATAGAAAGAAAACAAGTCTGAGGAGTGGAAGATGCGAGCATTAACCAGAAAGAGATTTATTCACAGCTCTGATATAAGTCACGGACTTAACCTGGCACTCATTAAAAGAATTGCAGTGACAGTACTGGTCCTAATTAAAATAAAGTTAATCTCGGTGTCATTCCATAAACACTGGCAGAAGGCACTGTGCCCACGGTTATTTTACAGCTCTCATTAACCCAGGATTAGAACCACTATCATCTTCCACGGCTCAGTCTGAGGCCGACAACATTTGGAAGAATAATTTAAAATTCAATCATGCAAAGTAAGCAAGCATGAGACAGATGTGACTGGAATTCCTTGCTCTCAAGTGGGTGTATCCCAGAGAACAGCCGGGACTGGAGTGACAGGAGATCACCCCGCGAGCTCTCAGGGGGACATTTCATGGGCTCAAAATGTTCTCTTCAAAAAAAAAAAAAAGGCATAGCTCCTAAGTGAACTCTGACCTCCTTTGAATTTTCCCACAATGGATTATCAAGATTGCAAATCAAACCTTTCCTACATTCTCTCCTCTATTCCATCCAACTCTCTACTCTCTCACGAATGTGTGGAAGTTACAACTTTCCGTTTTCAAAGTAAAACATGTATTACATCTCTCAGGATGCCTGTGCTAGCTGGCCCATGAGAAATCCTTATTATAAGTCCTTATACAACAAGGGTAGTTTACACATTATAAGTGACTGTCTGACATCGGAACACTACAATAGTCTCCTCCTAAGCCACGGTTTTGCTTCCCATGATTTCAGTTACCTATGGATAATTGTGATTCAAAAATACTATATGGAAAGTTCTAGAAATAAACACGGCCTAAGTTTTAAAATGCATGGAGCCTGAAAACTGTCCTCTCCCATACATTCCAGAATGAGAATGATCTTTTTTTTCCCAGTGTATACACATTGTATATGCTACCTTCCTGTAAGTCACTTAGTAACAGTCTTGGTTATCAGACAGGTTATTACATTGCCAATTATACATACTTGTGTTCAAGCAACCCTTATATCACTCAATAATGACACTCACTTTCAAGGATAGTGATGCAAAGGAAGCTTCAGAACAGAAACAAGGAAAGGTCAGCTCTGGTACAGTGGGCAGCACTGCAGATCATATAAGAGAAAGCTCCACATATGTCGGATTCAGAACCTTGCAGGGTTTCAGGCCTCCACTGTGGGTCTTGAAACAGTCCCAGCAGATAAATAGTGTCGATTAAACTTTCCACCAATCCCTCAGTTACACTTTCCCGCCCCTCTTCTTCCTAGGGAATTTAACCAGAATCATCTTTTTCCTCTTTAAGTGAGTTATAAAATTAAGAACAGGCAAAGAGCCAAGAAGACCCTGTTAAACAAATCTGTCTTCCTGGTGGGCACCTCGCTGTGTTGTGGAGACGCTCTATATCATAGACCCCATATGGTTCCCAGCTTCCCCAATAACCAACAACACACAAGTAATTCCCAGCTTCAGCATGTCATAAACTCTTGCCTAATGATGAGGTTAAAACAGTATGGAGAGTCAAAAAGCCACCTTCTAGAAGGGCATAGATATATAGGCTACATAGAGGCAGCAAGAATAGAATCACATCAACTTACTAGATGAACCTGGGTACAGGAGGCAGCTTGGGAAACCAGTATGAAAACCTCAGGTCTCACCTACACAGCAACTTTAACTCCTCAGTTGAGGAACCAAGGGACCCTGTGACCTCTCACGTTGTCCCTGGTTTCTGGGTAGTCAGGGGATCCCGGCCAGGAGCCTGGCAGAAGGCAAGATTAGAAAGCTATTTGTAGCAACAAACCCAGTAAGAGGAGATGAGTCCCTGGGTTAAGTCACTGCAGTCAACAGAAAGGTCAGACTTGCAAATAATACGCAATGGAACTGGTTGGATATGGGGAGGAGTGTGAAGAGAGGAGGAGGAAAAAGTGAGGACTCCAGCCCAGTTGTCTGCATCCCTGAGAAGGGAAGAGGGGGGACTTGGGGATTGATTTCCAAGTTAGGTTATATTAGAAGCTCCTTTTAGCAAATGAGATAGAGCTGAGCTAAAAGCGTGGAGCCAGAAATCATACAGACAGTGGATGCCAAAGCCGGGCCGTGCATGCCCTGCCAAGCTCTATTTTTGGGCAGCATCCAGAAGCCAGTTCGGTTAGTACTTCATCACACAACTGAATCCTGTCTTCTCTTTTCCAGCTCTGAGAGCATGCATTCACGGGCCACCACTCGGAAAAGCTAAGCCCATTGTCTAGAGGGGATATTGTCCCAAGGAACAGCTGTGCTGGTCCTGTTTGATCCTCTGTTCTGGACATCTCGAATGGTCTACTTTGTGGCTGCTCAACTTCGGCAGTCTCACATTTCAGTCTCCAGGGACATTAGTTCTGGAAAGTCGACTGTCACTTTCGCCACCCAAGCCAGTGCCTATCAAAGAACAGAACAGAATGAAGTGCCCTGGGAATCTACGATGTGCCCACACATGCCCAGCTTGGAAAACTGCCAAGTTAACACTTCACGAAGCATAGCTAGGGTCTTTGGTTACAGGCCTTGGTGGACAGCACTCTCTCTGCCTCTCCCTCCATTTCATGTGGCTGCTCAGGTGACCTACAGTTAACAACGGCTGCAGGCAACTTGGCAGCAGAGCCTTCCTTCTTTCCCTGAGGTCACACTCCACAGGAAGACTTTCATATCAATATATATGTCAATATATATATATATATATATATATATATATATATATATATATATATTGCTTAGGCCAGGACACAATGGAAATGAACAAGTAGAGAAACAAAGCCATCAGCTTGCTTTTAATTGTTCGAGTGTGTAGGAAAAGAATGGAAGAAGGTATCCCTTTGGGGATATGTACACCAACTCAAATTGCTTGGATAGCCCCGGTAACGTTACTTCCAGAAGAGCCAGCAAGGAGCTAAACAATATGGTTATTTTTAGCATTTATATTCTAAAATCCGTGATTCAAAAATACATATATCATGCAAACAGTTCAATATGTACTACTTTAATGGCCCTGTATGCAGAATTTTAAAGTACAATCAGCTACTCTCTGGGAATACCCACCTAATACTTCGTTTCCTGTTCACAGATAGACATACTCCTCCTTTCTTTCAGCTCTATTCTGTGTATTTCTTCATTAGCTCCTTCCTTCCTTTGGTTAGCTGTACTAAAAGCCAACACCTTCCACAATGTTCCTGAAAATAGGCGTAAGTCTCAAGTTTTGAGGAATCCAGTCAAAACATATCCCCTCCATCCCCCACAAATGACAGCTCAACAGAAACCATTGCCTCTGGTCCTTTGGGGAAATGAAGTTATGTAAAAAAGATTAATAGGAAGTAGGGAGATGAACCACCAGTCAGTTCTCACCTGTCTACAGAAGTACAGAGGGAGACACATTGGGATCTCTTTCTGCCTGGGAATGGAACATCTTCTCACTCATCATGGTAGCATACCCACGATGCATTGCTGCATGCAGCCCTTAACAAGAAGGTGTTTTCCAGTCTCTATGGATCTTTCCAAACAGTGAGATCAGAAGATACTGCTTCACACGTCCGTCCAGGAGCTCCAAGAGGACATAGGCCCACAGGTGACCTAACAGACCAATTGCTCTGCATTTGACAGCTGCCTTCTAGGTGTTGGCCACTCTCCCGTCAGTGGTGCCTAAGACCACTCAGCTTGTAGAAGGAGCTGTGGGCCAGCTTTTCGTTCTGCCCAGCTCCACGTGGTTAGCTTTATACCCGAAATAACAACATACAAACTATATTCATTTAAACAGTGCCTTGCCCATTATATCTATCCTCTTTTTGGCTAACTCTCATATCTTGCTTAACCCATTTCTAATAATCTGTGTAGCACCACGAGGTGGTGTCTTACCAGGAAAGATTCAGCATGTCTGACATGCATCCATCTTGGGCCAGAGCTTCATCGCATCTGACCAGAGAGGAGAGGTATGGTGTCTGGCTCACTTCCCTTCTTCTCAGCATTCTATTCTGTCTACTCCATCCACCTAAGGGCTGGCCTATCAAATGGGCCAAGGCAGTTTCTTTATGAAATCAACACAAAAGAAGACCCTCCCACATCATCAGCCCACCTATGTGTGGCTCAGCTCCCAGGTGACAGAGGACCTTCTACTGTTACTTCATCCCTAGAGCTAGCCACTGTTCACTGGGCTATGTCTCAAGGTTCCCCTCTTCAAGGTATCACGTGGGTATGTCATTGGGCTTAAGGTTTATGATTTATGCTAACAGCTGCGAGCTGGAGTTAACCCAGAACTGCCACTCCCCCCACTTAAATCAGCAATGTTCAGACTTTTGTTTACCCTAACCTACAAGGAAAAATATACTGTACACTTTTTAAGAAAAAAAATTTTATAGAGACAATTATGTACACATTTCAGGAGTAGTAAGATGGTTCAGGGAGTTAAGGCGCTTGCTATCAAACCTGAAGACCTGACCCCAGGGCCCCAGTGGTCGGAGGAGAGAAAAGGATCTTGTGCGTTACCCTCTGACAGGCATGTGAGCGTCCTGCATTTTATGCACGTACACACATAAATAAATGAGTTTAATTTTAAAAACTGGTGATGAACGTGTTTCAAAGTTATTTTTTATAGCCAAGTGTGGTGGTGCACGACTTTCATCCCAGCCCCTGAGAGACAAAGATAGGTAGATCTCTGTGAGTTCAGAACCAGTCTGGGGCACATAGTGAAAACCTGTCAAAAAAAAAAAAAAGACAGACTTACTGCAATGAAAAAGCCTCTAGCAGTCTAATTGGAAAGCTTTAATTGTGGCAAGCACACCTCACAGGAAAGAAAGTGGGTTTTTCTTTATTTTATTGGCATATAATCATTGTATAAAACACTGGATTTCATTGTGACATATCCATAATCATATACTTTGATCATTATCAACTCCAGGTTTCTTCATTTGCTCCTCTCTTCTTACTGGTCTCCTTTCTCTTTCCAAATAGCCTCCCTTCTAATTCCATGTATTTTGAAATCTAATATCCACACATGAGAGAAAATGTGCAATATTGGTTACTCTGAGTATGACTTGTGCCACTTACCAAGACAGTGGCCAGTCCTACTCATTTTCCTGCAAATGATATGACTATGTTCCTTAATCTGATAAAACCGGACTGTTTATGGGCACCACACACATTGTCCTTATCCATGCCCTTGTGGATGCCTATGTGGATCTCTTATCTTGGTTACTATGCACAATGCTACCGCAGACATGGGGGTGCAGGTCTCTCCACGGTGTTTGATGTGTATTCCTCCATGTTATAGCCACAGGAGTGACGTAGCTGGATCATATGGTATTCCCACTGTTCGTTCTGAGCAATCTCCATACCTATTTCCATAGTGGCTGCAGTAATTTACATCCCCAAGATGGTTACTATTTAACTCCAGGAAATGCTCGGTTAAAGGTCACTAAAGTATTAACTCAGCTAATAGTCAACTAGTGGGTAGGTAGCTGGCTTCCTTGACCAAGTCTTCATCCATAAGGTATATCAGAAAATTGCTTAAATGTTTCCTCGGGAAGAGTGCTTTCATTCCAGAAAGAGGCTGTGAACCCTAACACACTAAGGCTTCTATTTCAGTGGAGATTGGGGACAAGTTTCCCACAAATGTTTGTATTATTGAAACAGAAGTCACAAGAAATACATGTCTACTCCAAATAGTGATTTTTTTTCCCCTCTCATTTCTGTACTGTTTTGGGGTTTATGAGATGGTCTGGTAGGAAAAAGCTCTTGCCGCACAAACCTGAGTTTGGTCCCTGGATCCCACAGTGAAGAGAAAGAATGGACTCCTGAAGGTTGTCATCTGACCTCCACGTGTGCACTCTTAAAATAAAAGCAATGTCAAGGGTTGTTTTCAAAAGTGTCATTCAAATATGCCATCCACTTACCCCAATAATGCCACTGAACTTGTTGTTCTTTGAGTTTGGAGACTTTAAAGTGCATGACTGATGTCATATCATTTGTCTGTCAAATGTTTCTATGAACCCCATTTAAGATTTTATAACAGAAGCCAATATTTAAAGACAAGAAAGTTCATGGTGGCTTTATGCATAATACCTGGAAACCAGAAGCAACACAAAAGTCTGTCAGCAGAAGAGTAATCTGTACAGAGAGAATCATGAGAAAGTCATACAAAAGAATGCTACTTGGGATCTTAAAAGAGAGGACTTTGAATGCACAAACCAGAAAGATGCCCACAGTCATGCAGAGAACAAAGGAAGCTATACATAAACAAAGATAGGCCGTGTGAGTCTATTTACATGAAGCCAAAGACCAGACAAGAACAAACCAACGGCGAGAGGATTAAGAACGGTGGTTGCCAGGGATGGGGCAATGACTAAGCAGGTAAGAGTAGGCTTCAATTCCCAGAACCTACCTGGTGGCTCCCAATTCCAGTCCCAGAGGACAGAGCTCCTTCTTCTGGGCTCTCTGGACATTGCATGTATACGGTGCATAGATAGAAAAGTAGGCAAAATACCCATACATGTAAAATAAAACTTTATTTTTTTTTAAAAAAGAAAGAGGAATAAAGGTTTCCTCTGGATATTATAAGGGCATGATGATATCTTCTGGATGTGGAAGCATTCGTGTGTTTGCAACTTTATCAAAACTCAGTTATTGTGGGGTGATCATATCAAGTTGATAGCCAAAATCGGACTTGCTTAACATCTTTATGGGTGGTGAGAGCAATTAAGCTCTTCTTTCTGTAGGGAAGACTCAGCCAATCATCTTGCTTGCAGGGGGCGGGGTCCCCCAAGGATATTTTTTACTTATAAAGATTGCGGGCATGCTCCCCGCCTTCCGTTCTGTTTTCCTGTTCTCCGCTGGAACTTTTGGTTCTGTAAGTCTATTTCTCAATTAAAGCTGTATATATTATTACAATCTTTGTCTGAGTTCATTTAAGCCGCTACACTTGGCGCCCAAACGTTTTGCTATATGTAATTTTACTATGTTAAAATGAAAGCCTTCTTTTTTGTTTAAACAGAAAAAGGGGAAATGATGTGGGAGTGATTTCTTTCTAATCTGTTGCTTTCATTGATTGGTTAACTAATAAAGAAACTGCCTTGGCCCATTTGATAGGCCAACCCTTAGGTGGGTGGAGTAAACAAAACAGAAGGCTGGGAGAAAGAAGCCAAGTCAGGAGTCACCATGATTCTCCCACCCAACACAGACACAGGTTAAGATCTTCCCTGATAAGCTACTTCATGGGCTACACAGATTATTAGAAATGGGTTAGATCAATATGTAAGAGCTAGCCAATAAGAGGCTAAAACTAATGTAATGGGCCAAGCAGTGTTTAAAAGAATACAGTTTCTGTGTAATTATTTCGGGGCATAAGCTAGCCATGCAGCGGCCAGGTGCCGGAGACGCAGCCCCGCCGCTTATTACAACACTTTCCAACAATTTTCAAGTAAACAACACCCAGTTATTAATCTATGCATTATATACTGCAGTAACAATGCTGCATAGTAGATCCCGGAAATCTGTATTCTTTCTGCCACTCAGACCAGCATCCACCACCCACAACCTCTGAGAATCATCATTCACATCGTTGCTCTTTTGGATTCCACATACAAATGAGACAAGACCACATTTTTCTTGATCTTGTAGCTTCTTTCACTTAGAATATTATTCTCAGGACAGGCAGTGATGGCTCACACCTTTAACCCAAGCACTCAGGAGGCAGAGGCAGACAGATCTCTGTGAGTTCAAGACCAGTCTGGTCTACAGAGCAAGTTCCAGGACAGCCAAGGCTACATAGAGAAACCCTGTCTCGAAAAACAAAAACAAAACAAATAGAATATTATTCTTCAGACTTAACTATGTTATTGCTTAAAGGGGATTTCTTTTTTAAAGCTGTATAGGAATCTAACACACACACCATTTTGTTTGTTCACTTGTTGGGGGAGATGCATCCACTCTTATGAGTAGTGAGAGTTCAAGTACCACTTTTGAGCAGGTGACTGCCTCTCCCTAGGCAACCTACCCAGAAACAGAACTGCTAAATCAGAAGGAATTCTATTTTTATTCTTCGAGGAACTTCCAGTCTGCTTTCTGTAAGGGCTGTGCTAATTTCCACCCCACTAACAGTGTCTAAGCGTCTCCTGTTCTCCACACTCTTGCCAACACATACCACATATTATTTTTTGATAATGTTCGTTCTAACAGGTGTAAGGTGATGTCTCATTATGATTTTGATTTGCATTTTCAAATGATCAATGATGTTGAGTAGTTTTATTTATCCCTGCTGGCCATTTGCTCATCTTTCTTTAAAAATGTCTATGTATATGCTTCACCATTAACAGATTTCTTACTGTTAAATTAAATGTCTTACAGTAAGTCTTTATTAAGGTTATGCTTGGCAAATATTTTCTCCTGGCCCACAGTGTCTCTTCATTGTATTGTCTCCTTTGCTGTATTGCCCTTTGGTGTGATGCAATCTCTTTGGACTATTTTTTGCTTTTATTTCCTGTTCTTTTGTGGTCATGTGCAAAAAAACCCAATCTTTTTCCAAACCCAATAATAAAAGGGTCTACCTGTGTTTTCTCTCAGTAGTCTCGGAGTCTCGGGTCTTGCATTTAACTCTAACCCACTTTGAGTCGATGGCTGTGTAGGATGTGAGATAAAGCCCCAACTTCACAGTTATCCAGGTTTCCCAATGCCATTAATGTTCAGGTGGGATGATCTTTTTGTACACTGTGAAGATGTGTCTATGGTTTGGCTCACCTGCCTAAGGCACCTGATTGGTTTAATGAAGCACGGAATGGCCAATAGCTAGGCAGGAGAGAATAGGCAGGATTTCCAAGTAGAGAGAGGAAATCTAGGAAGAAGGAAGGCAGATTTTGGCAGCAGGAGTGAGTCAGACATACAGAATGGAGGAGAGGTAAAGATGCATGTGGCAGAATACAGAAATGGCTTAATTTAAGTTATAAGAGCTAGAGAAAGAAGCCTAAGCTAGAGGCTACGCTTTCATAATTAATAATAACTCTCATTGTCATTATCTGGGGGCTGGCAATTGAAAGAGAGTCTGATGAAAAAGCCTGCTACACATTATGTTAGGCTTCACACTGTGACAAAGCATCCGAGGAAGCAACTCAAACTAAGGGGAGGTTTAGCTCAGCACACGGCTTCCTAGGTTTTAGTCCAAGGTCAGATGGCTTCCTTCCTTTGGGTCTGGGGTGAGGCTGGAATGTCATGGTGCATAGTGGATGCTGAGCAGGAGGCAGAAAGAAAGAGGAGAGAGATGAGAGAGAGGGGGAGAGATGGAAGGAGAGATGGAGGGAAGGAGGGAGGGACAGAAGGAGGGATGGAGGGAGGGAAGGAGGAAGGGAGGGAAGGAGGAAGGAAGAGAGGGAAGGAAAGGAGGGTTCTGGGGACAAATACAACCTCCAAAGGCACACCTTCGCAGCATCATGTTTCCTTTAGTAAACCTCAGCCCCTAGGAGCCCGTTCAGCTATGAACTCATCTCGGCTGATCCACAAAATGAAGTTAGTGCCCCCATAATCCAGCTGTCTCTCAACAGAAGCACCAAGTCTTCAGAGCATGAGCCTTTTGGGCTAGTGAGAGGACCCATCGTATCCAAACATATCAGTTCATAAAACTGCCCTTGCCTGGTTGCATGCTGATGCCATTGATTGCAGTGTGTAGACTTTAACCTCCAGGCTTTATCTCAGATGCTGTTGACTGCAGGGTGTAGATTCACCTCCAGGCTCTCTGCTTAACTCAGATGCTGTTGACTGCAGGGTGTAGACTCACCTCCAGGCTCTCTGCTTAACTCAGATGCTGTTGGCAGCAGTGTGTAGACTTCCTCCAGGCTTTATCTCAGATGCTCTTTACTGCAGTGTGTAGACTCACCTCCAGGCTCTCTGCTTTATCTCATGGCCTGTGGTCTGTTGCCAGGTGAGCTTCCTAGCGCACTGTTATTTTGATTGCTCCAGTTTTGTAGTAGACTTTGACATCAGATAGTGGTGCATCTCTAGTCTTACTCGTTTTTTCTCAAGATAACTTTGGCTATCCATGATCTTTTGTGACCCATGCTAATTTTAGAGGGTTTTTTTTTCTATTTATGTGAAAAATAATGGGTTTTGACAGGGATTTCATCTAAGCTGTAGTTTCTTTGTTGGAGCATTTATTGTCAGTGTGCAATATAAAAATGCCAGTGGCTTTTATAATCTGTAGCTTTACTGAATTTGTGCATGAGTTCCAACAGCTCTTGTTGGAACCCTCAGAGGATGGATAGACAAACAGACAGGGAGGCAGACAGATATATACATACATCTCTGTGTAAATATATATTGTGTGCATGCGTACATACATATGACATGTCATTTGCAAACAGCTTCTTTTCTGCTTTGATAAACTGTGTGCCACTTACATGGAGTCAAATACAGGAAAGGACTGTAATTTTATATTATATCTCAAGAAGCAAAAAAGAAAACACCCCGTTGGTATCTATTTATGCGCAGCTCTTGCGAGTGTGTGTCTAGCCAGCCAACTATTGAGTTCCTCTGAAAGAGTCTCCTGTCCACCACACGATGGACTTTTATAGGAACCCCTGCAGGAGGTCCTCTCACGTGAATCCTTGCTGACTGCCCTTGTTCCCTTCGTTCTCACAATACTTCTGGCAGTGCAAGGGCTTCGACACCCTTATTCCGACATCCTTACTTACTTTAGACATAAAAATAAATTAACGCTATAAATATACAAGAGACAGGTTTAGAGTTCACAATGGATTCAGGAACACGTTAGGATTGGCACTCAGATCTTCTAAATGCAAGTCAAAAGCTCCCCGTAGCCACCGTCACCACCTCCCTCCCTGACGAGTCTCATTAGGATTTCCCTTTGGCTTGCACTCCTTAGGGGACTTGTGGCCTGCTGGCACTCGCCGCTGCTGCATGCTGTGCCCACATCACAAGCAGGCAATGAGTTTCTCCTCCATCATCACAGCTGGTTTGCTCCCCTACAAACTCGGGCGGAGATTATCTAGCTCCCTTTACAGGCGCAATAACCGCGGCCCAGGGTCACATGGCAAATCAATGGGGTGACTCAATCCCAGGCTGCCTGACATCTGCGTCCTTCAGAGATATGTGTCTGTCTCCTTTCCCAGACTTCACAAAAAGCAGTCTTCCATAATTGAGCACAGCTATATCCCGCCCCCACCCCGACTTGATTGGTCAGTTTCGGTCCTTCAGCCTGCAACTGTTACCTGTCATAGCCAATCTTTAGATACCCAGGAAAGGAAATCCCATAGCCAACCTTTAGATTCCCAGGAAAGGAAACCCCTCGGGATCTTCCTCTACCACACAGATGCTGCTGGAGTCAGGAGGGACAGCGTTTAAAGAGTTGAGGTTCCCGTCAACACTCAAATCAGCTCAGACCTATTTATTTACATAAAGTTATAAGGGGGGAGGGATGCCGTATTTCCTCATAAACAGGCCAAACTAATGTGCCAACTTTGCCTTCATAACAAGTCGGTGTGTGCTAGAAATTGCATCTACACTTCAGGGCCAAGTGTTTTGAAACGGAAATTTCAACTGACAGCTCAAATTAGCGCTTTCTCACCTCCGGTGGAGGACTCAGTTCCAGGCTGAGGTCCCACCAGCTTTCCACAATCTACTGGTGAGAAAGAGAAAAGTTCCTGCCAGCCAGAAGCTGGCCTGGTACGTATGCTCTAGAGCAGGCAGAGCCACTCTGTGACCCCTATCTGCTCGGATGGAACCAGGTTGCATCGTAATCATTTCTAAACACAGCTACAGACTGAGTAAGCTGAAATGACCAGCGCCCCTCCCCCTCGTTCATGGATAGGATGAGAGCCGCTGCTCCTTTGTCGGTCTGGGTCTTCTCCCACCCCTCTGCCTCTGGGTAGGAATTACCAAGCTATTCAGTCACAGACGCCCTCTACTGACTGACGGTGTCCGATGCACAACAACGCTTGCCTTTAGCAACTCCCCCACCAGAAATCTTCCAGGCGGTCCAAGCAAAATGTCTGCAATTCTCTTCTTAAACTCCCTAACTAACACACGCCAAGGTCCCCCAGGGTGGGTCTCCCTGCCTTCTTGCGATAAGAAGGAATTTTGTTTAGTTTAGTTTAGTTTAGTTTTGTTTTTATCAGTCTTTCAATTACTAGAGTGTTCTAGAAGGCCTTTGCCAAAGAGTAACGTCCTCCGCCACCTGCCATTTGTCACTATGTCTGTTACTATGTCACTGAGTTATATATTGAATTAAGAAAATGATATGAAATGCATGAGTGTAATCCCTGTTTCTTTAACAACTGAGAATTCTATGTAACGCCAAAGAAAACAAGGTCAAAATGTCAGCGAAAAAGCTTTTGTTCAAGATTATGAGTATTTCACTTTTTAAAGATTTTAATTTTTATCTTCAATTAAGAATGTAGTTATATGCCTATGGGTTTATTTATTTCTGTATTTATTATTTTTGCACATAAGTGCAGTCCCTTTGGAAGCCAGAAGAGAGAGTTGGATCCCCTGGAACTGGGGTTATAGGTGGTTGGGTGCTGCCCACTATAGGTGCAGGGAGGGAAACAGGTCCTCTGGCAAGAGCAATATGTGCTTTTAATTGGTGAGCCACCTCTTCAGTCCCCAATCATAAAATTTCATGAGCGTCTCCTTAAGCAGGTCATATTCGTAGCTTCTCTGTCATTAAAAACTTAAGATAAGGGAGAAGTGAGCTGATGAAGAGCACTTACATCTGGAGGCCACACATCTGGAGGCCACAGTCCGCCGCCGGCGGCGGCGGCGGCGGCGGCGGCGGCGGCGGCGGCGGCGGCGGCGGCGGCGGCGGCGGCGGCGGCGGCGGCGGCGGCGGCGGAGGAGGAGGAGACAGAAAGCCTGACCCAACATGGGAATGCTAGGCACCTCACTGTTCCCGAGGGAAGCAGACAGACAGGATTCTTGCCTACAGGGGGCGTGTGTTCTCACACAGGAGACAGAGTTGGTGGCGGGGAGGAGGCAGAAATCTTTAATAAATAAATAAATAAATAAATAAATTAAAAAAAAAAAGAAAAAAAAGAAAACCATACACAGGAGAGGAATAAGCAGGAAAGAACAGGACTAGAGATAATGCAGGAGGGACACACAGAGAGCATTCTAAATAGCTGAATAGTGTTATCAAAGAGAAAAACAGTGTGACTTTGGGTCTGTGAATCACACGTGATACTCACAGGCTGCCACTCTGATGAATTGCTATGATGGTAACATAGGAATTCTTTTTTTTTTGTAAGAAATCGGATTTTTTTTTTTTTTTGGTAAGAAATCGGATTTTTTTTTGTAAGAAGTCGAATTTTTTTTGGTAAGAAATCGGATTTTTTTTTTTAAGAAATCGGATTTTTTTTTAAGAAATCGGATTTTTTTTTTGTAAGAAATCGGATTTTTTTTTTTTTTGGTAAGAAACCGGATTTTTTTGTAAGAAATCGGATTTTTTAACATAGCAATTCTTGAGAAAGCTTATGACTTAGCTAGCACTTGCAGCTTCCTGCTGATGGTATCTCAGATGACACCAGCCACCAGGTGGAAACCCGAGCTACTTTTTAACCACAGTTCTAAACGCAGGTGCTTCCTCCCTTCCTCGAGTAAATGCTGGAGAATAATACTCTAAACTGCCACCAAGGTGATTTGATTTCTGGGAAATATTAGTGACCATAGGATTGTTTACTTCAAAAGAAAATAGCTTCAATTACAAGTGCTTTGGGCACCGCTATCCGAGACTGTGCATTCACTCAAAGTCACCTCCCCTAGCTCCCTAGCATTGCATAAGATAGAAAGACAGTGTGGTTACTGACTCAATGCTGCCACCCCAAGAACAGTGACTGCCTGTGGATGTTGGAGGCATTCCTATTGCTGGGGGATTCCGTAAGGGCACAATCACAGATTGCAAGGTCTTCATGAAAGGGACTGTTCAGCTTCTGATAACAGTGAACGCCAATAGTGACACAAAGAACGAGCTGAGCTAGCACGTACAGAGTGAATCACTACTGGGAAGCAGTCCATGGGATGAGGGAAACCCTCCCATCATTTGAACACTAAGGAGTGTCCTGGCAGTGTCCACAACCTTGGTAAGGTCTTCTTCTCCCATTGCCCTTTGCTCAATAACAATGTCACTGTGACCTGAAGTGAATCAATGGAGCCTATTTCATCAGCTTGCCTTTCCACTGGCAAACGCCAGAGGTGAGTCAGTTTATACGGAGGAAAGCCAAGGGCTTGGGAGATGGTAAACCATGAGAACTAGAATTCAATCCCCAGGAGCCACTCTAAAAAAGGCAGACATGGTGGTGTACATTTGTAAGCTCTGCTGTGCAGAGGCAGGAGGATCCCTGGCATTTATTGGCCATCCAGCCCAGCCTAATTGGTGAGCTCTACGTTCAGTGTGCGATCCTTACTCAAATGCAAGGTGACAAGGGTGAGGCTTGTTGCGAGAAATAAACCACCAGAGCTGTGCCGAGGTTGAGAGAGAAAGCTTTATTTCAGGCTCAGACTGCCAGGCTGACTCCAGGTAAAGGGAGAGTGGCCCCACTAAAGGGGGAGTTGAAGATTTTACAGGGTGATTTAGCTGGGCAGGAGAGTGGTGGCAGAGCATTTGAGGGAAAAGGAATTGCTATAATCAAAAACATGTCTTCTGTAAAATTAATAGTTGTAGGCAAAATGTTTTCATCACTAACATGGCAGGATGCTGTGCTGTCAACCTGCTCCACTGAGATAAGGGTCAGGTGACTTCTGCAAAGTGTAGAAAGTTCAGCTTCCATTTCCCCAAAGAGGGCTGGTTCCCACATAGGTCATCCATCTTGATGTCTTGGGTGACTCCGTCTTGTGCCAGGCTAACATCTCAGACTTTCACTGATTGAATGTGGCACCAGTGGTCACCTCTAACTATTTCCTGCTGGACCAGGGCACAGAATGGAAAGACTGAAACACTGGGTGTAGCCAGCCCAAGTTATGGAGCCGTCTCTTCAGGAGAGCATCAAGGCTGATACAGGGAGGGAGAGAGACAAGGAGGAGCATTTTTAAAAAGCTGTGCTGGGTGATTTGGTTTTCCTGGCTTTGAACACATTTGAAAATGCAGGAGGCTAGAAGGAGAAGGAGAATCCCAGTTACAGGTCCCGGAAGAGGTAGAAGCCAAGGTCAGGTACTGCCAAAGATAATCTATGGCCCAGAAAGTGACAAGCCTCCATTGTCTGGAGAAAACCCACCAAAAAAAGAAAGAAAGAAAGAAAGAAAGAAAGAAAGAAAGAAAGAAAGAAAGAAAGAAAGAGGGTAGTGGGGAGGGTAGGAGGAAGAAAGCAAAGGTGGTTTTTCTGGGGGTTTTGGTTTGACAAGCAGTAGGTTTAAGAGAAAAGCCAAGGAAGGTGACATGATTCAGGGAAAACTGAGCCTTGTGGAGGAGACCCTATAGCCTCTAGACCTGGGCAGGTATAAGAAAGAAGCAGTATATTGCAGGCAGGGGACAGAGAAGGAGGTTGTGTACACATTATAGGGGTGTGATAGGTAGGAGGTTTAAGGTAAGGAGTTCAGTCACCAGAGCTTGGCCAAAGGAATGGGGACTGCCTCGAACCTCCGTGGGAGGACACTTCAGGTGAAATGTGGGGTACTTTGAGTGGTGGGGTCCTCCCAGGTGATGGCAAAGAGATCACAGGAGGCAGAACAGGATGAAAAAGGAAGCATCCTTAAGGTCTAGGACTGAGAAGTGGGTAAAGGGTGAGGGAGTGTGAGAGAGAATCGTGTATGGGTTGGGGACCACAGAGTGAATAGGGAGATATGCTGTATTAATGAGGCAAAGACCCTGGACCAGGCTATAGGAGCCATCCAGCTTGGCTGCTCAAGGGACTGGGGTATGATAGGAAAAATGACTCTGGATAAGGTGACCTGCCTTGAATGAGTGGGTGAGGATGGGCCTTAATCTTAGTTGATGTTTAGGAGAGATGGTATTGTGAATAGCGAGGAAATGCTGTGTTGCTCTTGAGGTAAGAAAGAGGGAATGAGAGTAGGAGTAGAGATGTCCCACAATGAGAGGCTCACTAGTGAAGGGGAAATGGGGTGTGGGTTGTGGAGCTGGGGGAAAACAGAAAGGACAAAGGGTGTCTGACTATGGGCAAAGGGAAAGTTTCGGCCTGAGATTTTGGCCAAATAGGGAAGGAAGACTGGGGGACATGACTAGAAAGGAGTAGGTAAGGGAAATGCTGTGGTTCATACAAGGTAAGGGATCTATGGTTCTAGGGATGTGGGTTTGCCATTAATCCCCACTTCAGAGACCTATGGAGGATGGGTTTTTATCAGAGTAGTAAGTCAGTACTGATCATGTGGCTCAGTATCTAAGACAAATGAAACAGGCTTACCTGCCACCTGGACTGTCAGCCTGGGCTCCTCCATTGTGGTGGGAAGAACATTGTTGGTGGCCAAATCAGTCCTCAGTCTCCAGACCCAGAAGATCTCCCAAAGCATCCTGTGATGGGTGTTTTGGAAGGGGCTGGCCTACCTTGTTGTGGTAAGGATGGAGAGTTGATCTTCCAGTGTCCTTCTCCACATTGTAGGCACTGATTAGACAGACATTCCTAACTGAAACGAGGGGCCCTAAAGGTGAAAAGCTTCACCTGGTATTCAGTCATGACTTAGGCTGAAGGCAAAGCCCTAAACCCAGCTTAGCTAGAAAGAGACACACACCAAGAACAGGCTTGTTGTTTTTCCATCATCACAGAGGTTACATTTAATTCACTGACTTTTCAGCCAGTAATCACAGTTACTGGTTTGCTTCTCTGGCAGTGGTCCGGCCACTCAGGCTATGGCCTAATGAGAATTCTGTTCCCACAGGCACTGGCTCTGCCGATGCCACCAAATATAGCTTTTAATTAAACCTCTGTTGTTCTCTCTACCAATAAGACTTGGGAATCAGAGGCTGAGGTGAAAACCTGCTAGTTTGATAGGGCAGACATTCGAATGGGTCGTCGCCGCCACAGAGGGCGTGCGATCGGCCCAAGGTTATCTAGAGTCACCAGATTCCCCGTCACCCGTGGTCAAGTTCAGAGAGGCTGAGTAGCAATTAGTTGACCTCTTTTTGCCAGCATCTCTGAAAGAGAGCATCCTTACACACTGCCAAAAAATGCCACACAAACTCCCTCCCTATTACTTCCTGTGCATCTCTCCATCTCTTCCAGACATCCTCTAACTCTCTGCAATTACTCTCTGTCAACTAGTTGGTAGTGTGGCTTCCTGACCCAAGGTTGGCTTTATTTAGTCAATGCTAGCTTGGGCTTCATAGTATGATCAATTATCCCACAACAGAGGCCAGCCTGAAAGGTAACATACCAAGAAGTGGCTATCTCACACTCTAACCAAAAAGGAGATCATAGCAGAGACACAAGGAAGCCAGCAGGAGACATCTGAATCAGTGGTGAGGGCAGAAGGTGTCTATCACAGAAGGTCTGAAGTATGTGCAGGACCCAGCGGCAGTTCGGTAGTCAAAACTGAGGGAACATAGGGGAGGAACAGTGACCCAAGGAACAACCATGTTCACTCTCTATCCAATTCATGGCACCAGATCTAAGGCTTAAGGAAAGAA
Source organism: Microtus pennsylvanicus (assembly GCF_037038515.1). Taxonomy (NCBI): domain Eukaryota; kingdom Metazoa; phylum Chordata; class Mammalia; order Rodentia; family Cricetidae; genus Microtus; species Microtus pennsylvanicus. The sequence goes on along the minus strand of NC_134579.1, from coordinate 205,030,343 downwards.
ACCCACCAGAGCCGTGCCAAAGCCAAACGTGAAGCCTTAGTTTAGCCACGAACTGCCAGGCTGTCTTCAAATAAAGGGACAGTAGCTACGACAAAAGGGAAGCTGAAGGTTTCTTAGGGTGATTTTATTTGGGCCAGAGAGTGGTGAGGAGGAAAGGGAAGCGGAAGGGAGAGGCAGGAAAGAGGAAGGGAGAGGCAGGAAAGAGTAAGGGAGAGGCAGGAAAGAGGAAGGGAGGGGCAGGAAAGAGGAAGGGAGGGGCAGCAAGAGGAAGTGCTGCAAGCAAAAGCAACTGTAATAAGCAGCAACACTTCCTGTTGTTAAGAAGAACAGGATGTTGTGATCAAGCTGTTTTTCTGAAATGAGGATCAGTTGACTTCTGAGAAGAGCAGAACATTTGATTTCCATTTCTTTGAAGGGGCAGGTCCCACAGTAGTTATCCATTTTGCTGCCTCTGTCTTAGGCTAGCATGAGAAATAATGGCTGAGGGAGGCATCTGAAAATGACCTCCAGCCTCAGCATGTGTATCCACATATATCAGCATATGCATACATGCATGGGCTTGAGTGCATGCATGTGCAGGTGCACACACACACACACACATACACACACACACACACACACACACCAAGAATTAAAAAATAAAAGGAATGTTGTTGCAGGAGGCTGCTTGTTCATCCTGGCTTCCCAGAACTGAAATAATCACACAGAAATTGTATTAATTAAAACACTGTTTGACCCATTAGCTCTAACTTTGTATTGTCTAATTCTTATAATAAGTTAACCCATTTCTATCAATTTGCATAGTGTCACATGGCAGTGGCTTACCGGCAAAGATTTGGTATGTCTGACTCTGGCAACTCTATGGCATCTCTCTGACTCTACCTCCTTTCTCCCAGCATGCTGTTTAGTTTTTCCCACCTACCTAAATTCTGTTCTATCCTATCAGGCCAAGCCAGTTTTTTTATATTCATTAACTAATGAAAGCAACACATAAACAAAAGAACCTCCCACACCATTTCCCCTTTTCTGTTTAAACAAAAAGGAAGGCTTTAACTTTAACATAGTAAAATTACATATAACAAAACAGTTATAAAACAAGAATTACAGTTATAATATGTATATCTACTTTATCTTTTATCATAACTAAGAAAATCTGTAACTATAACTATAAATTCTTCAACTCTATCAAAGACTCCAGAAGGATATAATATTACCTATGTAAACAGGAAGTACATTGTAATCAACTTTTAAAACTCTAGAATTGACAGAGACATCTCGCTGCCTGGACAGTCACCCAAAGTTTTTCTGTATAGTTGGGGCATCCATCTTCAGCCTTAAAGGCCCATAGTATCCAGCAGACTTGTCCACGAAGCAGGAAATTTCAAAGACAGTTCCACCTATGTTGGCAGTTTGTCAGTAACTTTGTTCTGTGTCCTGCAGAATGTCTAGCAGACTCTTTTGTATAGCAAGAACCTCAAAGGACCATTTCACCTTTAGTTAAGTTCAGCAGTCATTTCTCTGTGGGTCCTGCATGTTCAGTTAAGTAGTCTAGGCAAGAGCAGTTTCCTGCCCAAATGGCTAGAAAACTCCATAAAGAACCTCTTCAATGATCATCTCCCTCTTGAAGTAGATTGGTGATGCCAGGAGCAGATGTATCTCACTGTCATGAAAAGTCCTAAGTTATTAAAACATTTTAAATCCCATATTCTGAAGGTCTCTGAAAGATTTGAAGAATCCCTAGTTAACTGAAATATATCTCTATATATCTAGAAAATCTAATTAACATAACTACAAGCTTGACTATTATATATGAATATCTATTAACTTACATTTTTTAATTATACATTACATTTTTAAATGAGCTACACAAACACAATACCTTAATCAAGATCAGAAATATATATATATATATATATATATATATATATATATATATAACAAAATTGACGTTAAATTTGTATCAATAAACCAAGATCCATACCAATGCAAAGTATCCATCTCTATAGCATATCCCCCTTTAAATGTAAAGTAAAGAAACATTTACAAATATATTTGGGAATGTGGGTGCAGTTTTGTCCAAACTTCTTCCTGCTATTTGGGGGCTCCAAGTCAGCATCCTTTCTGAGACTCCACATAATCCAGACAACCCCATCCTTTTTTGAGCTACATATCCCCAGACATAGAACTTTTTCTTTATAAGTATTTCACAAAATAAACAGATACAAGTTAAACAAACACACTACATTCATAAAGAGAGACCACAGAAAATCTAACAGCCAGAGTTTAGGAAAGACTTTGCAGACTTGGTCTTCCACTTACCCTGAACTCTGTGCAACTGTCTCTCAACCTCAGCTCTTCCGGGGAGGTGATGAGTCCCTTTGTATACTGCCATCTCCCTGTCCTGGCAGACAATGTGACTCTCAGTTAAGTGGCTGACCCCTTGGTTTGTTTCTACCTAAGGTGAATCAATGACATCTGAGCTGAAGATTATAGAAATGTTTACCTAACTTTCCCACGGTGGTGACAGGGAACAGTTACAGTCCCTTGTCTAGGAAGCTGTTTAAATGAGTAGAATTCCATCCGTCTGGGATAATTAAGCATGTGTGCGCAAAGCCAGGGAAATGAATGGGACAGAATCTACACAGCCGCACAGACACCGCCTCTGGGTTCTTGCTTGCTGCTTGTTTGACTATTCATTATTTCTAACTCAAGGAAGTGTTTTCTTCACCACTAATCTGTCACAACCTGTGTCAAATAGTTAGGAACAGCTTCGGGGAACCGTGACACAAATCCATGAGTCTGCAGGCAGAGGGACCTGCAGTAGAATCACCTTCCTCCACACCCCAGCTGTCTGCTACCAAGGAAACTACTGTGGATGGAAGGTTGCCAAGAATGATAGAAACTTCACCGCCACTGAAATATGGATTCAACATTCATCTCGGTCTGGTTGAAAAAGGAGAGGAGACTTCTTCCCAGACAGCCCAGTTTGTTCCCTCATGAACAAACACCTGCATGACATTTTAAAGATAATTAGGTACTACTGCATAGAAAAATGAATTATTTTCCAGAGGGGAGAATATGCTGGAGGTGATTGCACATGCTATAACCCTAGCACCTGAGAGCTTGAGGCAAGAGGATAGACTTGAGGTTAAGGATAACTTGGACTACATAGAGAGACCCTGCTTCAAAGCAAACAACAAACAAAGGAGGCAAGGTGGCTTCTTTACTGTAATCAAGACCAAGCAGACCTTGGGATCCAACAGCCTTGTTGTTTGTGCACTATAAACTTGCTTGTTCAAGTTTTTAACCTCTGTATGTATAAACGTGGTCATAATTAAGAATAAAACTATAAATACATATTGAACTTGAGTTTGAAGAGGTAAGTCTGATCTCAGAATGGGGGTTCATGATCCAAAGAAACCAGAACACTTGGGGAAACTGTTGGTGGTCTGAGCATTGATAGTTTAAGAGAACATTCTGAGAAATTGGGCACACTTATATACAGTAATGAGTGACCCCCAAAAGAAATGTTCCAGGGGCTTTGGTTTGTGACTTATTCTTGTGTTGAAAGATAGATGTAGCAATATGCTGGACCGCAGAAGGCTAATGGTCGTGTGGTGGAACCAAAGAGAGTCATTGCTCGAAAGGAGGCTGCAAAGCCTGCTGCCCATTTAGCAGTGAAGAAAATGTTTGTTTGTGGCATTAAAGAAGATACAGAATGCAGACAGCAGAAGGGAATGCCACACAAGGCCTAACTATAGCATCTGAGACCTCAAAGCCCGATCCCACAGTGACACACTTCCTTTAACAAGGCCACACCCACTAATAAGGTCACACTTCTTAATAGCACCACTTCCTATGGTCCTATGGGGGCCATTTTTATTCAGACCATCACAGTGGTGGTGGACTAGCATATGGAAATGAAGGTGGTGGATTTAGTGGTGAAGGAGGCAGATGTGGTGGTTACAATGAAGGAGGAAATTTTGGTGAAGGTAATGATGATGGTGGTGGTAGAGACTATAATGCTTTTGAAAATTATAGAGGACAACAACCGTCAAATTGTGGACCCATGAAGGGGTGTAGTTTGGCCTGAAGAAGCTGGAACAGTCCCTGCATGGTGGTCATGGCTCTGGTGGTAGAAGTGGTGGATACAGCAGCAGAGGTTTTTAAAATAGCATCTTAGGGCTACAGTTCTTAGCATGAAAGAGTGAGGAGCTGTCAGGAAAGCTGCAGGTTGCTCTGAAACAGTGCTACCAAGTACATTAGAGAAACTGGAAAAATCTGCTACAGAGGAAGTGATTACCCATAGTCAGAAAAGTTACTGCAGTGTAAACAGGAAACCCTTCTTGTCCGGGACTGTAATAGACAGTTTGTAGCTTCTGATTCATGCGCTGTAGTGTCAATTAGATGTGGATTCCTGAAGTCCTTTTCACTGTTGCAGTTTTGTCTTTTTTTTTCCTTTTCTTTATACCAAATATATTGCCATGTAAATTGTGTTAGTGGTGCCAGGAATTTGAAAAGTAAGGAATCTTTAACTTAAAAAACAGAAGAACAAAATTGTATCCACCTTCCTGTTATGACAGAAATCCAGCCAAGTGCTTTTTCCACGGTCTGAGTGGCTCCCCTGAGCTGGTCTGTGGCATAGTAATAGAGCTACATTCCCAACCAGGTATCCCATAGTAATAGAGCCACATTCCCAACCAGGTATCCCATAGTAATACAGCCACATTCCCAACCAGGTATCCCATAGTAATACAGCCACATTCCCAACCAGGTGCCGCACGGAAACACCTGCCATAAGTCAGCTGTAAAGGAGTAAAAATGCTCCCTGCCCTGAGATGTTCAGATAAACTATGTCTCTTGGCAACCTAAACAATAAGTAAACTTTGCTTGTTTTTTGAAGCCTATCTAAACATTAAAAGCAGATGCAGTGTCCCAGCATTGATGCTGTTCATGGAGCTCCTTGTTCCCTAGACAGAATGACGTCAGGGGCTCCAGACATCCGAAATAACCGCCATGTGGGCTGTGAAATACAGCTCTACTTTCCACACAATTTCATTAGGTTCACCATAAGATGTGTGAGTTGGCTGAAATGGAAACCGAGAATTGGGCCACGTCCAAAGTGTTAGAAACGTGAGTATTGCTATTCATCCTCTGGACTTGGGGTGTGAATGGATCATTAGTTAGAACCAGGAAAAAACAAATGATGCTGTCTCAGACCTGATGGCAAAGAGGAGCTTTGCTAGACAAGGGACTGTGTATGACAAGACCATGGGTCTTAGGGGCCAGTCCAGCTTGGAGTGCGGGGAAGGTGAGTCATGAATGAGGAGGGAAGGAGTAGATGCAAGACTGGGGTGAGACGTGGGTCTGATGCCCCTGCCCCTCCTCTTCCGGACAGCACAGCCTAGGTACCCTCTGTGCAAATTCCAGATTCCCATCTCTGTCCCGGGTCTCTTTGTAAAGTCAATCACATGTAACACATCTCAGGATCATTGAGGAAGTTTTTAAAGCCAATTCAGATGAAAATGGTGTATAAGCCACAGGAAGAGACTGTATAAGGAAGGAAACTAACATTTTTCCAGTACCTATATAGGTCTAAAAGACAAATACTTTTCACACGTGCTACCCAATGTAATAGAGATGATTATGAAGGATTCACTAATAAATTGCTCTTTGGTTTATACTTTATTTTACTTTTAGTTTGTTGATATAGGGCCTCAGGCTAACCTCCTGTTGCTATGCAACCTAGAATAACTTTGAACTCTTAATATTCTTGCCTCTGTTTCCCTAGGGCTGGGATTACAGGCATGCCCCACCACCACATCTGGATTTGTTAGTTTGTTGATTGTACGGATCCAGTTGCATCCTTCAAAGATATCATTTCTTAAGTGGCCAGATGGTTCTTCAAAACCTTTCTTGGCGCCAGTGTCTGGAAAGGACATCACTGGAGTCCTTAATTAAGAATTAGTTAATTTTTAATTTTTAATGCTTACAACTTCAGGCCTTTTGTGGCTTGGTCACCTACCTAAGTGTCAGAAGCCCAAAGAAAGCATGACTAACCCAAACTGGGCAAACATGGCACAGTTCCTTATCAACTGGGATGGTACTTGATTTATGACAGACTCCTTGGGAGTCAGAGGCAGGAGGATTACTGTGAGTTCGAGGCCAAGTTGATCCACATGGTGAGTTCCAGGACAGCCAGAGCTGTATAGTGAGACCCTTAAAAAAAAGAAAAAAGATTCACTGATGCCCAGACTTGCTGTGAGGATGGAACACGTGAAAAGTGCGACACGGGGACAAGTGGCATCACCTAATCTAAGTTTGATTTCTAAAAAGCAAGACAGAAAACACTTGCTAGAAAAAGTCAAGCCCGTCAGGTTCAGCATTTACTCTACTTTGTCTGTTTCCAAGAAAGATAACTTTGTTTTTGTTGGTGGGAGGGGGAACTGGATTTTACCCTTTCTAGTCATCCAATCAGGCTGAGAGCTCTGCATTGTCCAACATATTCACTTCTTAATTTGTAAGTACCAAAAACTCAACATTTTTTTTATTTATTTTGAACTTGAAATCATTGTTATCACCATCATTATTATTACAACCACCAACAGGTTCCATTCTAAAGTTTATTGACAAAACATTTTCAGAAGCTAGAAGCTGCCCGCCATTGGAAAGGATCCTAAAAATGGGGAGTGGGGTCCTGGCTAGTTCTTCCTGGGAGTATAACCCAGGAGCCCCACGAAGTCATGTACCCCGAGTGCCATGTACTTAGGACCGTGGATTTTGAGGCTCCCCTCTTACTGTTCCATTCTGATTACTATGGAGAACAGTAGGATTTCAGGCTTTCTCCTTCCTCAACTTACACACACACAAACATGCACACACACACACACAAACATGCACACACACACATCAAACTTACATATACACACACACACACATGCATGCCCTTAAACAAAAAGAACAGAAACCAAGCCTGAAGCTTAAGCTCACTGATTAATGAAGAGTCATTTTGCAAGGGCTGTGTGCCAACTTTTCTACCCATGGAAAACTCCTGCTGTCTGGTGAGCAAAGCCTCCCCCACAGGCATCTCTTGCACAAACCAATTCGCTGTGGGCGTTTTGCATTAGAAATTCAGGGAAGTTGTGAATTACAAACTGAATTGACAATAAAGGTTTCCTAAAAGTCTGCCACGTGCTTCCCAATTATGGAGTATTTCACTGAACTGTTTACACAGACATCCAAGGAGATAAATCGGGTCTTGGGTCAGATGGAGCATAAGCTTAAATCCCACCTTGCTACCTTCTCCCCGTCATTATGGAGACACTTAAATCTAGTGTTTAGTTTGTGCATGGCTCAGTGCCAACCTCCCCTTCCTGCTTCACCTTCCTACACTATGTGGATACTGACCCTCTCCCAAACAGGCTGTGCTCCCAGGAGTTCCCAATGCCACAGCATCCCTGCCCCATCTCCACACCAGCCTTCCCACTGACTCCCTCCTACTGCAGGCTTTTTTCCTCTGAGGCAGGAGGTGATTTATGCAGGTACAAGTGTTCCCCAGCACTCAGTGCTTTCTGTTACTAATGTTCTTATTTACTGTAAATAAGCTTCTGGAAGAAGGCCTCAGCCTCACACAGCCTGCTTTTTCGGAAGCATCTCCCATGCTCAGCGTTCTCTAGAAGAACAGACTGAACATATAACAGAGAGAGATAGAGAAAGGAAATCTGATTAGAGTGGTTTACAGGCTGTGGTCCAGCTAGTTCAACAATGGCTGTCTACCAATGGCAAGTCCAAGAACCTAGTAGTTCTTCCGTCCATGAGGCTGGATATCTCAGCTGGTCTTCAGTAGACACCAGAATCCCAAAGAAGTAGGCTCTAATTCCATTGACAGGTTGGACTTGCTAGAGGATGTGGGCAAGCAAGAAAAGGGTCAAAACTTCCTTCTTCCATGTCCTTTAAGTAGGTTGCTACCAGAAGGTGTGGCTCAGGTTAGAAGTAGATCATGAGCTGAGAGTCCTGACTTAGCCTACAAGCAGTCAACACTGTGGCTAACAGAGTCATCCCTATTAGGAAGGAGGAGGGTGAGACAGAGGTGCTCACCAAAGGGGTGGCGGTCTCCCCTGCTGGTAACTTCATTTTGTGCTCCATAAGGGAACACTTGGAAATAAGTAAAGCTGGTTTTCCTTTGAGACAGTATCTCACTATATAGCCCCAATTGGCCTGGAGCTCACACAGTTCTGCCTGCCTTTGCCTCCCTACCTGGAATTAAAGATATGCACCAAGACAACCAGATTTATTTAGTTATTTAGATATTGTGGGAAGATGTGTGTATATGGGAGGGGCCGTGCTTATGACACGACCTGAGTGTAGAGGCTTAAGGACAACTTGGTAAAGTTGAAGATTCTCCCCTTCCACCTGGGGACCAAACTGAAGTCATCAGTATTGGGGACACACAACTTTACCCACTGAGCCATCTCACCAGCTCTAGAAAATGAGCAATGTATAAAGAATGGAGATTAATTTCCTATAGTTCTATGGTATAAACCTAAGTTCATAAAGGCCCATGTGGTAGAGGACAGGATGACTAAGGAGAGCTTGAACTCACAGGCTCATGCCTTTGCTAACCAGCCTGAATCCATCCCGAAGACAGCATACTAACATTGTAAACACCTGAAGGTCACCCCACTCACCAACCCTGCTGCACTGGGGATAAAGTCTCCAGTCTACATGGAGATGTGTTCACCCTGCAGCAGACAGTAGAGAACAGTGAATTTCCTGTCAAAACAAAGGAATAAAGGCAAGACTGATTCTGTTGTCCCATCCTGATCTGACTCTCTGCTGCCCACCTCAGGTGGGCTTCCCAGGGGAGGAAAGCGTCACACACACTTCAGAAAAGACATCTACTTAGAAGTCAAGTGTGGGCCTAAGCTCATGCTGCTGTTGGAATTACTTATACAAACGAGGGATGTCACTGTGCCAGCTAGGTGGGACTTAGATCTAATCACATACGTTTATCTGTAGAATCACTCATTCACTTCTTCACTTGGCAAAACCGCCTCATTTGCAAATACTCGTGTCAGATGCATTTCTACGAAAGCTTCTACAGTCTCCATCCATTTCACAGATGTGCCTGAGCTATTAGGTCTGTTGTCCCCTGTGGTTGATGTGGGACAACCTCAAGCATAGCGGCTGTATCACCACCCTTGTGGGGCCCTGGCTAGCAGGAGGTGATGCAGATTAAACCTGGAGCTCAGAATCAGAGCAGTCTTTGAGGCTGTGATATCTTAAGCTGCCTCCACCCTCAGCATTGCACTTGCCCATGGTAGCGCTGTGCTGGCTGGTCTTATACCAGCTTGACACAGGCTAGAGCAATTGCGGAGGAGGGAGTCTCAGCTGAGAAAACACCTCTGTAAGATCAGGTTCTAGCAAGGCTGTAGGGATTTTCTTAATGAGTGATTGGTGTGGAAGGGCCTAGCCCATTGTGGGCAGGGCCACGCCAGGCTGGTTTTTATAAACCTGGTCCTGATTTCTACAAAAAAGCAGGGTGGGCAAGGCAATAAGCTGCTCCTCTCCATGGTCTCTGCGTCAGCTCCTGTTGTGTTTGGGTTCCTGTCCCGACTTCCTTCCATAATGAACAGATGTAAAAGCCAAATAAACCCTTTCCTCCCCAGTTTGCTTCTGGTCACAGAGTTTCATCACAACAATAGTGTCTCTAAGACAAGCAGTAATCACAGATATTTGGAACCGTGGGGTCCATCTGCTCTCATAGGTCAGGTACAGGATGGGTCAGGAGAAGTCACTGACCACAGAGCCTGGCGTGCAGCAGTGCCTACTAAGAGCTTGTGAAACGAATCTACCAGCACTCAGGCCCATCCCTGGGATAGAGTGGATGCTGGTTATATGAGAAGTTCGAGTCTCAACAAATTGTGTCCCAACCACACCTAAGAGGCACTGTGGGTAACCTGGCTGTGTATATTTTAAATTGGTTCTTCATAATCTTCCAGCTGGAAGAGGTGAACTTGCAGCCCAGCCATTTAGCTGTTGGTCACCAGTCTCTCCTCCTAGCACAGAAACCATGACACAGGTGGTAAACTGACCTCTGACCTCTGGTACATCCGAAGTTTGCATTGAAAAGAAGCCCACAACTTGAAAGCATTATAGTGACTTACCCTAGCACAGTCGTTCTTAGCCTGTGACTCGGGACCCCTTAGGCAAACCTCTGTCTCCAAAATTATATATGTGTGTGTGTGTATATATATTACAATTTATAACAGTAGCAGAATTACAGCTACGAGACAGCAACAAAAATAATTTTACAGTTGGGGGTCCTCACAGCATGAGGAACTGTATTAAAGGGTCACGGCATTGGGGAGGCTGAGAACCACCACCCTAGAGCAGGCTTTCCTGTCATCAGCTAAGGTTACAGAGCCAGTTAAATGCTGTTCTCGCCTGGTCTGTGATAGTGAGTGAGAAACAAACCACCCCAATTGACCTGAAAAACCAAGCCTCAGCAGGAGAGCATGTATGAGCCTTCCGAGGGGAGTCCACCCCAGAAGAGACGGCTGCAGGGTCCACTAAAATATTCTCAAAGGTCACACAGCTTGCGGAGCCTTTGCTGACTTTGTAAAGGGCACTCAGGACTCATTAGTATGCAATTGGCTGTGGGAGAACTGAAACAATTACCAAGAGATAAGCTGGCTTTAGCTCATTGGTTCCTACTCAAATTGTGCTGTCTTCACAAGACACTGGTCCAGAGTTTCCCGGACTGAGGGTCAATTGTGACTTCAATAGGACTGACTGGGCAAGAACCAGCAGGATCTGGAGAAATTCCCTTTTAAATCCCCCTCGTCTCAGTGATATTTGGTGCTTGCCTACCTAGCTGGGAGGAGACTCTTGATAGCTTGATAAGAATCTGTAGGGAACCACAAGGCAAGGTGACTCACTCACTGGCATCTGAGAGCTTGCTATTTTTAAGTATTTTAAGTATCGTTGCCCGTTCGCTCATATATTTGCTCACCCTGCTATTCAAAGATTCTGTGACATTCCAAATGTGTGACCACACGGGGGTAAAGCCAATAGCCCCTTCCCGCATGGTCTTTTCAGTCTATCAGAGGATGCCTTCATCAGTAGCGCCAGCTCTGGAGGTGAAGAATCTCATGTAGCCCACAGAAACACTCAGAAGGGAGGGTCTCTGCGCTGGAGACCTCTTGAGGGAGGTGACTATTGTAGTTTGCTGTGTGCCCATGACCAAAGCTTGGCCATAAAAGGATTATTTGATCCATCCTGACCAGAGTCCATCAAGGGACATCAGGGCAGCAGCTGAAACAGAAACAGAGGCAGACACCATGGAGGAGTCTGCTTACTGATTTGCTGTTCATCCTCAGCTCAGCCAGCTTTCCCATACAACCCTGGTTCATCTGACCCCGGATAGCATTACCCACAATAAGCTGGGCCCTCTCATATCAATCAGTTATCAAGATAACTCCTCGTAGACATGCCCACAGGAAAATCTGATAGAAGCAATTCCTTAATTAATATTCGCTCTTCACATATAAGTCTATGATTGTTTCAAGTCAACAGAAACTAGCCAGCACAATGACCAAAGAATGATTCATACATGGGGTTTGGAGGAAAAACACTGCTCAGATAGACCACACAGGAGAAAGTGTTAGCTTCTCTAAGCTTCAGTACGGTCATCCAAAAACTGGGGGAAGGCACAGGCCCACTGTTCCCCATGTCATCTCAATGACTTAGGTTTCTGAGAGCCTTAGGGGGCAAATGGCTGGCACAGCACTAACACTCGGGTCCCACTCGGGTCGCTCACACTGGCAGGCCCAAGTTTCCAGACGGTATCAGGTACATTCCAGAAGGTTCCTTCCTGTTCTTGCCCAGCCCACCTGGCAACAAGGAGAATGTGTTTCTCTAGCATCTAACAACCAGAATTAGGAGGGAACCAGCAGCCAGGGAGGAAAGAAAAGCTTGACTGTTGAAGTCATCTGATAAAGCTCTAACCGCAGGCCGGGTTGCTAAAGCAAAAACCCCACAAGCTTGAAAGTAAATTTGTTCATCATATGCCAGCCTCGCAGTCATTCAAGGGCTTTCAGCTGTTAGATCCCAGTCTCTGTCCCTATCCTCCTAACCACCCCATAGAGATTCGTTTCACAATTCTTGTTTGGTCTCTAACAACTCGTGAGACAAGCATGATAGCTATTGATAGTTACTTCTTTTTAATACATTTGTCTGGGCTGGTGAAATCGCTCAGTAGGTAAAACATCTGCTGTACATGCCTGACAAGTAAGTTCAATCCCTGGGACCGACATAAAGGTAGAAAGAACTGACTCTACTCTCTGTACACTTGCCATGACATTCATATGCACACATGCACACATACACACACATGCACATACTCACACACATACATGTCCCACACCACACACACAACATACACACATATAATAACAAATAACTAATACTAAAAATGCACCTCTGCATTGTTGAGGGACAGAGACTAACTGTCTTGCTTGGGTCATGGGTTAATTGGTTATACAGAAGAGTCTAGGGTCATAGGTCATCCTAGGTTCTTCCTTGGGCCACTAAAGTCAACTTCCCTGACTTTTCTAATTGGTTAAGAAGCATCTAAAATTAAACCAAAGAAGGCCCATGGATCCAGACCATATAGAAATCAAGTTTTCTGTCTGTGCTTTTTCTCCTTTAGATTTCAAATGAGACTGGACATGGTCTCTGTTTCTCTAGTGCGCCAAGACTGACAGAATGCTTGACGGAGCACAGTTTCTACTCTAAAAAAAAAAATAAATAAATAAACCAAGAATCACACCTCAAAAAAACCCTTTGCAAGAGAGAAATTTCTTTGATTTTTTAGCTTTTGTCTGAATAGTCATTTTACTCCACATTACAGCTAGATTAGTTTTCATATAAATATGAATTAGTTAATTTATCCCATACTTTTTTCTTTTTACTAAAATTGACTTCCTGTGCCAATGCACCAGCCCACTATGGTCTCCTACCTACTTGCCACTCAGCGAAGGATGAAAACTCAGGCACCATGAAGGGTCTGAGGCCACACTTAGCTTTGGCAATGCCTACCTGTTTTTGTTGTTGTTGTTGTTATTTTTGAGAAAGGGCTTCACACACCCCAGGCTCACCTTGAATTTATTAATAAACTGAAACTGTCCTGGAATTCCTGATCCTTCTTACCTCTACCTCACAGAGGGTTGGGATTACAGACACATGTTACCACATCCAGCACCCAGGAACAATAATATAGTAATAGTTACATTGTGTGAGTTTCGAGTTTCATCTGGGGCCGGCTTTCCACCCTTGGCAGCTAGCTCAAGAGTTTCCAGAAAGATCAGACAGGTGGCAAACAAAGCTGTGTTAGCCAACGAAAAGGAATGCAAAGTACAGGGGTGTGGTAGTGGCACCAGAGATGTGGAATTGACCAACAACAATCTGACTGGAATTAAGGCCCACTCCTCCCATTCTGTGATGGGGAACCCATGCCCAACACTGCTCACTGGCCCAGCACCTGAGGCTAGGTAGGTAATAGACGTAGAAGGAAACCATATATTACTGTCTCCTAAAAGAAAATATCAACTGAATGACTCTGAAAGCACTCAACTATACTGGTAGATCAGTGTCATGCTCAGCCAGCATCAGAGAAGCTTCCTCGGGCAGCAGAGAGGAACAAATACAGAGACCCACAAACGGACAATGTGCAGAGAGTGAGAGACCCTGGAGCACTCAGTCCTGAATAGGATTTCTCCATCAAACTCCTCCCCTCAGGGCTCAGAGAACTCAGCAGAAGAGGGAACGGAAAGACTGTGAGAACCAGTGGGAACTGAGAACACCGAGGAAACAAGACTTCTACACACGACAGACTGACACACACATGCACTCACAGAGATGGAGGCAGCATGCACAGGCCTGCACAGGGCTAAACCACACAGGTTCCCGGTGCTGAGAGGGGAAGCAGACACAAGCCCCCATCCCTAACCCAGAAGCTACCTCCAACTGAGAACCACCCAAAAAGGAAAAATTCGTTTTCTCTAATGGAGTCTCACAGGGTACACAAAGCCCCATGCCCAGCAGGAGATGGCCAAGACAAAATGAACTCAGTGGTGTTTTTGAAAGTTTTCTGAGTTTGTCTTTTAAAAAAATACAGTTTTTTTTGCTTATACATTATGGTTTCTGATTTTATTCCTGTGGGTTCTCTCTCTCTCTCTCTCTCTCTCTCTCTCTCTCTCTCTCTCTCTCTCTCTCTCTCTCTCCATCCTTCTCTCTCCCCCCCCCCGTGTGTGTGTGTGTGTGCATCTGTATGTGCTTGTTGGGCTGTTTCTTTTTTCTGTTTGTTTTGTCCTGTTCAGATTTGTTTGTTTTTATTTATGTTCCTTATTATTCTTAGCTGCCTGCTTATTGTCTAATGAGAGGGAGACGGAAGGGTGTCAGCTTGGATGAGTCCGGTGGTGCCGAAGATCTGGGAGGAGTGGGGGAGGGGAAACTGTGATCAGAATATATTGTACGAAAAAAAATCCACATTTAATAAAACAGATTGGAGAGATAAAATGGTTCAATTGAGTATAGTAATTGTAACTTAAGCCATCTCTCAACAATCACCCATTCATCTTTTATTCATCACTAACATTTGTTATTGCCCTGATACCTGCCTTTGAGCATTTGAGCAGTTTTTCCTTGAAGCTGAAGTTACATGTGGCTGTGGCTGTGGCTGTAATTTCATGGTTCATTTATTAATCGAGTGCACCTTCTCCTAAGCGCTGTGAAAGTTTATAATCCTCATAGCGTACAAACATGGATATTTTTCTTCTTGACCTCACACAATGGAAAGTAATGCCACTTTCTACTGCATAAGAATCCATGCCAAACCATAAACATTGTTAATCTTTATTGTGTTTTTGCTTCGTTAATGTGACCTCTTTATGATGGAACTCCAGAGGATGGTAATAAAACCACACACAATCACTCTCCCGAGGCATGCACATGTGGGTGCCTGAAGACTGAATTCAACAACCATTACACTTGGTTTCATGGAAGACTAACATCCTACTATTTTGTGCCTTGGGTTCAGCCTTGTTTTAACCCTGAGAAGACAGACCACAGTAACTTCCCCTCCTCTTCAGTCTTCACCTCAAGTGCCCCCTGGTGCCTTCTGTGTCCTGCTTGACATGAATCACAGAACGAGCTTTATCCTATCCGTAGGCAGAATGTAAGGCTTAAGAAAATCTACTATTAATATAGATTCATCAACTCTTGCCTGACATACTGGATATATAATGTTTCAGGGGTGCAGTTTGCTTTGGTATGAAATGTAGAAAGTCCCCTGCTCATGTGATCCCCAACTGTCATTGCTGTTTAGAGAGGTACTAGAGCCCTTGGGAACTGGAGCCTTGCTGGAGGAAGCAGGCAGGTCTTGAGGTTCATAGCCCAGCCTTATTTTTGGCCTTCTCTTCCCACACAGGAATTCCTCTGCCCACACAAAAACCCTGTCACTATACCTTGTCTGCCTCAAGCCCTGGGTCACAATAAATCCTTTGTTCTCTAAATTGATTCTGGTAGGGAATTATATCACTATATAAACAGATGATATGATGGTCCAGGTAATGGTTAAGGAGAAGTTTTTTATGGTAGATATGAGAAAGAGAACAACCAGGGGCATCTGGGAGAGTCCAGAGCAGAGGGAGAAAGAACATGGACAACAGACTGGATCTGGTCATGAGAGAAGCAAGAGCAGAGTGGGGTGGAATAGAGAGATGGAGAGAGAGAGAGAAAAAGAGAGAGGGAGGGAGAGGAGGGAGGAAGAGAGAGCCAGCCTGTGGAAAATAACAGGGTTATAAGGAGAAATGAGTAGCTGGAGTAGGAAAGTTCATGACATAGAGGGGCTTAGGTTAGGGGAGGAAGTGAGAGGCTTAGGATGCTAAGATGGACTTCTAAATGTCTCACAGCTACTTGTGATGCTAAGGGAGCCTGGAGACCAACCTGTGCTTTGTTATGCTCACAGACACCTCAGGTACCCATTTTATCCCTTCTGCCACTGATAGAACTGACTCCTGGTGCTTGGAATAAGAATGGCTCCCATAGGCTCATATTTTGAGTGCTTAGTCATTGGAGAATGGAACTACTTAGAATCAGGAGGAGTGGCCTCATTGGAGTAGGTGTGATCTTGTTAGAGGAAGTGTGTTCCTAGGGGTAGGCTTGAGGTTTCAAGGGCTGAAGCCAGGCCCAGTGACTTTCTCTTTATCCTGCTCCCTGAGGATCTGGATGTAGAACTCTCAGCCCCTTCTGCACCATGTCTGCCTGCATGCCACCATGTTGATAATAGACTCAACCTCCAAATATAAGCAAGCCACAATTAAATGATTTTCTTTATAAGAATTCCTGTAGTCATCCTGTCTCCTCACAGCAATTAGAACATTGACTAAGACAGATGCCTTCTGATGGAGCTGACTTCACAAGTTCCCGAGGAATGCTGGTTTTTATCTAACCACCAGAAATCATCCTAAAGTCCAAGTTGAACCCTTTTCTGGATATTAGGACTGCTTCTTTGGATTTTGGGAGCTGGAGTTTCCATTTTAGACTTAATAGTCACCACGCTAACACATGTTTAGGTTCTAGAATATTTACTTAGAGAAAATTAAAGGTATTAAGGACCATAGTTTCAAATACAAAATTCTTAAACACTATTAATTACTTTACCTAATTATAAGTGACCCCCAGACCCTAGCACAATTGATGGGAGTTACAAGTCAGGCCATAAAACTCAGCATGTAGACAGTATCACCTGCCAGAATGAAAGCAAAGGCCTAATCCATCACAGTCTGCAGTTCTGACTAAGTCTCTAAATGTACTAACCTTGTTAGTAGGCTTCTGTTCTACTGCTTCAGTAGACTGAAGTATGTCAAACCAGGATGGGATCTTTTATGTTTAAAAGCCCATCCTGAGAAAGGCTCCAGACTACACTGGGATCCCCAAAGCCCAGAGTAGCTGTTGGTCAGCTATGAAAGATTTTGGTGGAGCTGAGGATGTATGTCAGTTGGTAGAGTGGTTGCCTAGCATGAATGAAGTCCTTGGCACAATCACCAGCACAGTTCAAACAAGATGTGGTGCCAGCCACACCTATCATCTTGGCATCAAGGAGGTGAGGGCAGGAAGCTCAGGAGTTGATTATCTTTGACTACATAGTAAGTTAAAGGCTATTATGAGCTGTATGACCTTGGTCTTTAAAAAAAAACAATTAACCCGAGCTGGCAGCACAACTCAGCAGGTAGTTCACTCCCAGGACTCACATGGTAGAAGGAGAAAAATGACTTTCCCTGATGGAGGAAGGTCATTGGTTAAAATAAAAGAAGCTGCTTGGCTCTCATTGGTTAGGAGATAGGTGGGAGGAGTAAACAGAACAGAATGCCGGGAGGAAGAGGAAGTGAGGGCAGACTCGACAGCTCTCCTCTCCAGAGCAGACACCTCAGAGAGAGACGCCATGCTACCTGCTCCAGGGAAGACGCACGCTATGAAGCTCCGACCCAGGATGGACTTAGGCTAGAATCTTCCCGGTAAGCGCACCTAGGGGCGCTACACAGATGATTAGAAATGGGCTAAATTCATATGTGAGAATTAGCCTAGAAGAGGCTATATAGGAAGGGGCCAAAGCAGTGTTTAATTGAATACAGTGTCTGTGTAATTATTTCGGGGCATAAGCTAGCCGAGCCGGCGGCTGGGGTGTTGGGGGACGCAGCCCCGCCGCCGTTCATATTACAACATTTCCCAGCTTGTCTTCTGCCTGCCACACATTGTACAGTGGCACAAGCAAGTGTACATGTGTGTATGCAGATATGCACACATGAAATAAATTAATAAATTTGAATGTTTTAATCATCAATTAACATATTAATTTTGGTATGTCTTCATATTGGCTACACCCTATAGAGTTTTCCACCTGTGGCATGATGTCAGTATTTACATTGATCTAGGCTTTGTAATTTTAGATAAGGGTTGCTTAATTTCCCATCTAAATGCATGGAGACCATTATTTATGCTATCACAAAGTGTTAAGTAATGAGCTATGAGATAATTCAGTCTATAAAGTGTTTGCTTTGTAATTATGAGAACCTGAGTTTAATCCCTAACCCAAGTTTCAGTATGGTAGTAGTACTTGGAATGCCAGTGCCAGGGACTCAGAGATGGGCAGATTCCTGGAGCTCGGTGGCCAGCCAGTCTAACCTAATTGGTGAGCCCCAGCCCAGTGAGAGACAAAACTGGTGGCTAAGGGACTGGAGAGATGGCTCAGAAGTTGAGAGCACTTACTCTTGTTTTAGCTCAGTTCCCAACACCCATATGGGGTGGCTCCCTACTGCCTTTGATCCCAGCTAAAGCTGCAGGATAGATGGATGCCTTCTTCTGGCCTCCACACATCTGTGACATGTGCACACATACACACAAATTAAAATAAATAGAAAAAGTGGATAGCACCTTAGGAACAACACCCAAAATTAACCTTTGTCCTTCATGAACACATACATGCATGCAAAGTTGCACACACACACACACACACACACACACACACACACACACACACACACATCTAAGTAAACAACTCTAGTGCCTCTAGTGCTTTGTTTTCTCCAGGAAAATACTTGGGATATTATAAGCTTAGGAATTCAATCCATTTTACAGATTAGAAACTAACCTGGAAAAAGAAAACAAAACCAAGAAACAGACTGTAGTGTCATTTCATTTGTTTTAAAAATGCTGCAAGATCCCCGGCAGGCCCGCAGAGCAACTAGTCCCAGGCAGAGACAGCTGCTGGACCCCAGAGGGGTTGCAAAATCCCTGGCGGGCTGGTCCTTCCCCGTGCAGTTTCCCAGCAGCCAGCGGCTGACCAGGCAGCAGGTAGAAGGGACATGGGCAGACATATCATACAGAATAGAATTGAATATTTATTACTTAGAGGAAAGAGAGACAGTGTGGGGGAAGAAAGAGAAGAGAAGAAGAGGAGAGAGATGAGAAGGGCCCAAGAGACACACACACAGGCCAAGAGGGGACAGAGAAAATCTAAGATGGCGGGAGGAGGTAGGGGCCACCGGGAGTGGGCATGTCTTGCCTCTTAAAGAGATGAAAACTATAACAACTTGTATTTTAATGAATAAAGCTTGCCTGAAAATCAGAAAATTAAAACAATTAAACTGGCCAGCCTTACAGACCAGACAGCAAAGACACACATCTTTAATCCCAGTAGCCACACTAGTTTGCAACAGGAACCAGATGGTAGTGGTGCATGTTCTTAATCCCAGAACTAGAAAGGATTATAAAATGGGAGGAGACATCTCTCAGTCTCATGCTGAGGTTTCCTGGAGGCAGGAATACCAGTTTTTGGACTGTGTAGATGGACCAATGGGACACTTCCCGCCACCCGGCTAGCTTTACCCAAAATAATGACATGGAAACTGTATTCTTTTAAACACTGCTTGGCCCATTAGCTCTAGCCTCTTACTGGCTAACTCTCAAATCTTGATTAGTCCAATTCTAATGAGTGTAGTACCACGATATGGTATCTTACCGGGAATATTCTTAACCTGCATCCATCTCGAAGAGGAGAGCTATGGCAACTGCCTGGAGAGGAGAGGCATGGTGTCTGGCTCACTGCCTTCTTCCTTCCAGAATTCTGTTCTGTCTACTCCACCTATCTAAGCTACTGTCCTATCAAAGGCCAAGCAGTTTCTTTATTAATTAACCAATGAAAGCAACAGATAGATAGTAGACCCACCTACATCAGGACTGAGATCAAGGTAAGAGCCAGTAGTTGGCTGCTTTGTTTTTCTGGTCTTCAGGTTGAACCCTAATATCTGTCTCTGAGTTTTTATTCATTGTACTACACCAAGACCAGTAAAACAGCATGACTTACAAGATAGTATAATACATCAGAGCTACCGCCTTGATCATCAGAGGCCACAAAACAAAAATATCTATAATCCACTAAGTAGCTACCATGAGCCAAGCACTATGGTGATTCTGTTTCATGCACCATCTTACGCGGGTTTCCCAAGAGTGTCCTGGGGTAGGTGCTGTTGCGACACCCACTTTAGGGGGGAGGGAGGGCTAGTCTTTGAGACAGAAGTTGAGAAAACGCCTGCCCATTTCACATGAACAGAGATTTTGATCACAAACTGACTCTAGAGGACATGCTGGAAATCACTATTAATCTTGCTGCCTGTGCAGTGATCATGTATGCAGGTAAACAGCTGCAGATATGTGGCCATACATGTACACATGATAAGTCAATAAGTGAGACACAGTATTAGTTACACACTTTTGAGACTATAACCAATGGCATTCTGATTGCATACACCCAGGGAAGGCGAGGCAAATAGGTGCGTAGCATCCATGTCGTCTCCTTTCTGCTGTCTCTTCCTGTATTATAAAAACAGTGAACCCAAAACTGCCTTTTCCTGACTCCTTTGCCATCAAACTCCTGGGTAAGATTCAGATTCCATCAATCAATCAAATGTGGCAGAACTGGAGCAAGGCCAGGCATCTGCTGCCCGAGCTGGCATGCCTGGTTATGGAGACATGTGCGTTTCCCACAGGAACACAGTCGTGCCAGGCTGTGACCACAGCTTTGAGGGCACCAGTATCCTTCAAGGGCAGAGTCCTTTAATATCCGTTCATAGGCACGAGTCCAGACCAGCGGCAGCAGCTGTGGCTTCTGGCTGTGGCGACTCCTTAATCACAGTGGTTTCCTAACCTTCTGGGTGGTTTCCTATAACTATGCAGAAGTGGTAGGGAGGGTAGACGGTAAAACAGCAGAAGACGCCCTGAGTTGCTATGAAATAATCCGTTGAAAAATGGAAAACAGTTACCAGAAAATAGAATGGTGCCCAAATATCTCTACTTTCATTAGAAAAGTGGGACTGAGTGGTGGTGGTGTATGCCTTTAATACCAGTGCTTCATGGGGCAGAGACAGGGGGATGTCTATGAGGTGGAGGCCAGCCTGGTCTACAGAACAAGTTCCAGGACAGCCAAGGCTAAACAGAGAAACCCTGTCTCAAAAACATAACAAACAAACAAAAAACAAATAAACCAAACGAAGAAAGGAAGGAAGGGAAGGGGAGAAAAAGAGAGAGCAATAGAGGGGGAGAGAGAGAGAAGAATTGACAAAACAGGAAAAAAATTCAGAGCTGGGCTCCAAGAGACTGGTTCATTTGAGGTAGCCCCCTGTTCCCACTAAGATGGAACTCTTACCACAGACTGCAAAAAGCAGAGGCTTAGAAAGCCTGCACTTAATTTTCAATAACAGACATTCTAAAGACCTGGAAAACAGTGCGGGACCCTAGAGAGTAGTAGCATGCAAAGAGGAGACAGATGCTAGGGAAATCCTCTGTCCTTGGTGCTGTGTGTTTAGTACTTCACTCCCTGGAAGCCAGATGCCATTACTAAATGGTTCCACTGCATCATTGGCTCAGCAGCCCAAGACCCTCTGTGACCAACTCTCTTGGGAAACTGAAAGCAGGAATCACAGGGCAGACCACACACTGGAATTGGTAACCTGAATATCGCTGGGCTATGGGAAAGAAGCTTAGAATCAGGACCAAGCAGCACTCAGAAACTTGAATATCTTGTTGGAACCAGTTTCTACAGAGGGACTCCCCCCCCACCACCACAGGTGCCAAGCCTTCCTCTAGACAGGGGGAAGGACCCTCCCATGGGCAGGATGAGTAATTACAACCAAAATTCTCCAGGAACAACCAGATGTGACCAGCCTCTAAGACTCCGCTGGTGCAGCACCACCCATGGACTGGACCAGTCTCCCAAAATAAACCCAGGGGAGAAGATAGTTGTCCATTGTAGAGGAATTCTCAGGCACTAGAGAAACTTCTAGAAGCCAGGCAAGGAATACCAAGAGACCTGAGACTGGATTCAATAAACAGGTCCACCAACCCTCCTCCTCCTTCAAATCTGTTGCTTCTTCATTTAATATCCACTGTCAGTTTGGCAGGCCCTGCTCTGTTCTCATCCTACATCACTTTTTTTGAATTATGTGCATTGGTGTTTACCAAGGTATTGGGTGCCCTAGAACTAGAATTACAGACCATCCTGAATAGAACCCGGATCTTCTGGAAGAGCAGTCCATGCTCTTAACCATTGAGCTATCTCTCCAGACCCCTTCCCTTTTTATCACTTTTTGCTCTCCTTTCTTGCCCTTTGCTTTTTCATTTCCCTCTTTCAAAAAAGGATGAGGAGGAAGAAGAAGAGAGACACTGGCCTGGTTTTCCAGTTCTCTGTATTGAACTCTTCAGAGATGGGACATTGTAGGTAATCCGATTGTCTATCTTTATCCTTTTCGTCTTGGTCTATCTTTAGCCAAAATTCCCTCCTGTCTCCCCTCACCTGATAATGGTCGCTATCATTTTCCTCGTCACTCATAAACGGCAATTAATGTACTTTTACACACAGGACTGAATACTGGGGAAGCAAGTTTTCTTTTGCTTTCTGTTATTCAGTTGTCCCCAAAACTTGCTATGTAGTTCAGACTGGCCTCAAACTCACAGAGGCTTGTCTCTGCCTCCCATGTGCTAGGATTAAACGTGTTGACCTCCATACCTAAGAAGAAAGTGATAATTTAGGAGCTGCCTACTTCAGGTTGGCCTTTGGGTGCTGTGGAGTAACCCTTCTGTACACTGTGAATATGTATTACTCTCATTGATTAATAAAGAAGCTGATTGGTCTATAGCAAGGCAGGCTAAAGCTAGGTGGAACAATCATACTGGGATCCCGGGATGAAACGGGAGTCAGAGAAGAGCCACCAGTCAGTCACAGAAGAAACAGGATGTGCAGAAATGAGGTAACAAGCCATGAGCTACATGGCAGAGAATAAATAAAAAATATGTGCTAATTTAAGTGTAAGAGTTAGCTACTAACAAGCTTAACCTCCAAGTAGTTATTTGGGAACTGGAGGGTGGGAGAGAAAATCTCCATCTACATGTGGGCATGTCTGTGAAGGGTTGTCTTGATTGTTAATTGGTGTTGGAAAACCCACCCCCTCATGGGCAGCGTCATCCCCTAGTCAGGGTCTGTAGATGTATGTCACCAGCTGTTTTAAGTTCCTGACACTTTGATTTTCCTATGATGGATCATAACCTGCAATTAGAGCTGAATTAAACTCCCTTCTCCCTTAAGTTGCTTTTTGTCAGGATATTTTATCACAATAACCGAAATGAAGCCAGAACAAGAAGTGACCATTTTTGTTGTTCAGTGTTTTCATAGTAGACAACCCCCCGGATAGTGACTGTCACACAGACAGCATTCTCTGGTCGTGGCAGCAGGGACTGGGGGTGGAAATGAGAGAGAGAATTCAAGTAGTGTGAGATAAGAATGTTCTGCAAGCCATAACTGAACAGAAGGCAAGAGTACTCCTTTGAGACGAGGATCACCAACACAAAGAACTATGAAATACCTTGACAATGATGAGAATGGGTGGCACTTTCTAGAAAAGCCATTTTAAAGCATTCACCATTGTCAGAGAGAAAAAATTAAAAAAATACTTCATAATTTACAAAAACATAAAAGAAAGGAAGATAAAAATCATCAACTGCTTAGTTAAATACAGGTCAAGTGAAACAATTACTACATGCCTGCTACTCAGGCAAAGTAACTGCATTCAAAAGTACAGTGTTAGCTTTTAGTCTTATGTTCATACCCTCTCGGGTGAACAGGAATCCACTCTATGTAAAATTATCATCCAGCCCACACTGGGTGATAAGGAAAGAGAAGCAGACGTTGTTTGTCATTGTTATTCACTTATTAGTTTGCCAGAAGGAATGGACATCTTCATCGAAATGTTGTAGGAAGAAAAGATTTGAAGTAAGTTTATCTCTAGCAGAAATCTCTCCCGGCTTTCTTCCTCTGCTGTTGCTAGGTCACGTGGCGTCTGCCAGCTAGAGCTGAAAACTCCATTATGCCGTTTCTGAGCAGAAAAATGCTCCTCCGTGGCGAGTAAACAGCCAGCCGTCCCGTGAGGTGTCTCTGGTTAGAAAGGTTTTCTCTGCTCATTTGTGCTTTTAAAGGCACAAGTCTCCTGACTCTGCATGTGTTCCTAACATGCCGTTCTATGTATTAGTGTCAAAATCAGTGACTTCCCCCGAAAGGCAAAGTGTTACTATAATTCACATGGATTAGGCATATTAAGTATTCAAATCTATTTAAAATTATTCATTAAGCTTCTGCTAGAATCACAAAAATGTCTCATAACATCTGATCAGTTCAGCTGAGAGCAGTTTGGAAAGGGGGCTGCTCTGCAGAAATGATGATTGTCTTTGTTTGCTTGTGTTTATGGAGCAAGAGATTGAACCCAGGAACCCGTGCGTGCTCCTCAAGTGCTCCCCACCACTGAGCCATAGCCTCAGCTCGATTGTTTTTAAAGTCTAAAACTAATACGTCTCTCCAATGTACGAAAGGGACTGGATGGTTTGTTTATCTACCATAATTACAATATAGGATCACAGGAGCTGACTTCATGAAATCTGCAAAGGATAAGAAGTTCACAGGACCTTGGTGCAGTTATAGCATTCATTTTGTCTAAGAGCTAAAGCGTGTCCACCAAAAATACAGTTTTCCTGCTGCGTACCGAGAGACAGTACAACTTGGAAATAGGATTCTCTACAGCATTCATGGGTTGGTTGGTAACTTATAGCTGAAGGAATGTCATTCATCTGCTTTGCCTTCCAAATTATCCATTTATTGTTTTTGTTTTTTTTGAGACAGGATCTCTCTATATAGCCCTGACTTTCCTGAAACGCATTTTGTAGACCAGGCTGGCCTTGAACTCACTGAGATCCACTTGCGTCTGCCTCTCCAGTGCTAGGATTAAAAGCGTGCACCACCATGCCCTGCTGCCATTTATCATGGTAAAATTATTTTATTTATTAATTTATCGGAACATGACAGGATCTCACTATGTAGCCCCGGCTGGTTTTGAACTCAGGATCTTTCTGTCTTAGCCACCCCTTCCAGGGCTGGGATTAAAGAACTGTGCTACCACACCTAGCTCCATGTTTCTAATGATGCTCCTTCAAATAAAATACCTTTAAAGTATCGTCTGCATATTGTAATCTCAGTAAGTCCAAGTTATATAAAACATAGGGCAACAAGAGATGAGTAGTAGCTGAATTGAAGAAAAAAATCATCTACACCTACAAGTGCCAGGTATGAAAAATGGGGGAAGGTGGTTAAACCTTTCTCTCCCTCTATGAGACTGTAACTGGCAGTGAAGAAGCGACTGGACTGGGACTGAAAAAGCAGGGGATAAAACCGGACTCTCTGAACATGGCGGACAATGAGGGCTGATGAGAAGCCAAGGACGATGGCACTGGGTTTTGATCCTACTTCATGTTCTGGCTTTGTGGGAGCCTAGTCAGTTTGGATGCTTACCTTTTTGGACCTGGATGGAGTGGGGAGGACCTTGGACTTTCCACAGGGCAGGGAACCCTGGCTGCTCTTCAGACTGGAGAGGGAGAGGATTTGGGGGGAGGGAGAGAGGAGTGGAAGGAGGGAGAAGGAAATAGGAGGCTGGGAGGAGGTGGAATTTTTTTTTCAATAAAAAAAGCAAAAAAAAATCAATGAATAGAGATGTAACCGCACATCTTAGTCACTGTTCTATTGCTGTGAAAAAACCATGACCACAAAAACTCATAAAGGAAAGCGTTTAACTTGAACAGGCTTACAGTTTGGAGGTTTAGTCTGTTGTCATCATGGTAGGAAGCATGGCGGCACATAGGCAGACATGGTCCTAGAGAAGGAACTGTGAGTTCTACGTCTGAATCTGTAGGCAACAGGAAGAGAATTCTACTGGGCATGGCTTGGGCTTCTTAAACCTCAAATCCCTTCCCTAGTGACATACTTCTTCCAAATCCTTTGGAATGGTGTCACTCCCTGGTGATCAAGCATTCAAATCTATGACCTAGCAATGGGCATTCTTATTCAAACCACCACACCACAACTTTCTGGATTGCAGCCCCAAGTTGTTGGTTTGTGTTTACGGAACCAAGGATTGAACTCAGGGACTTGTGGATGCTAAACAAGGCTCTATCACTGAATTATAGCCTCAGTCCAACTATTTTTAAAGCCTAAAACCAGGTTCTCCAACAGCAAGAGTACAATGGAGTAGTCTTTCTACAATGGAAATAATTTATTAGTTGGTCAGGTCCTTTCTTGAATAAGAATCTGTATTAGTTCTCATAAATGGTCATGCAAATTACAGTAGACCTGTGATTACAGTAAGCCTGTCCTGGTTAGATGTTTGTCAACTTGACGCAGATAGAGTAGTCTAAGAAGAGGAACTTCAGCTGATAGTAATGCCAAACATTATTATCATTAGTATATTTTCTGGTTGATTTTTTTGGGTCTACAGAAACTGCCTGAGCAGTCTTCAACTACAATCCTGGATATCTACATCTGTAGGAAAGCTACCCTGACTGTTATTAAGTCAAGCTATTTCTGAAGCTGTGGAGAAAAGATATCCTGGATACCTAAAGCTACGAGGAGAAAGTAATCCTGACTGTTGAAAAGTCTGGTTATAACTGAAGCTGTGGAGGGAAAGTATCCTGATATCTACAGCTATGAGGAGAAAGAAATCCTGACTGTTGAGAAGTCTGGCTATGACTAAAGCTCCAGCATTTGTTAGTTCATGTCTTTGAAGATGAATATGATAAACAAAACTTTTACCACACTAATTATATACATAATATTTCTCTACAGTATGGGTTCTCTTAAGTTTTCAGAGATTACTATGAAAGGCAAAGGCTTTAAACACATTGATTATCTTCATAGGGATTTTTTTCCAGTATGGCCTCTTTCATTTCTTGGAAGATGACTGTGCCATGCAAAGGCTTTACCACACTGATTAAAACGATATTACAAGCTCATAGTCTCCCATGCCAGGATGGCAGAGCCTCCTCCTCCCCAGGGAATCAATACTCAACAAAGCTCATGGGCCAAGAACCACTACCCAGGTAACTACAAAAACAACAGGACCTGTCTGGCTCATGGCTCATCCCTGTCCATGCTGCTCTGACAGCTCAGCCAACCTGCTCTTCCTCGTCTGGAGACAGTGGCACCTACACTCACCATGGCATGGCTTGTGGTTCTCCTTACAACTCTCTAGAGCAAAACAAGAGACTACTGGAAAGAACCTGTAAACTACTTCCTATTGGTACTCCTAATTAACTAGAGTCCCTTATTAGCTAGGACTACCCAGGTGGTCTTCAAGTCATTAGTAGTTACCCTGTTGGGTGAGCAGAGATCAAATGTCTTAGAAAGCAAAAATCATCCAGGTTTGTCCTTCCACACTATGATCTGACAAGATCCTAATATGGAAAATTTGTAGTTTAGTAAAACCTTCCGTTCTCTCAGAACACTTCCTGGTCCTCTTCCAAGGCACAGAGTCCTTTGTGTATATATTCCAAAACACACTCAAGGTTCAGTGTAGCCAACCATTTACTTCATAGCTGGGAGATCCTTCAACTAAACACAGGTCACATTCAAACAGTAATTGTTGTTAAACAAAAAGAAGCCATGAGAATTAGAACACAACAAAGGGTCTATGGGATGGCTTAGAGGCAGAAGAGAGATAGTAAAAATAATGTATTTATAATCCTAAAAAATTCTGTTCAAAAGTTGAAACAGATTTTATGACCATGTGCTCCAGAGACTAGGGATTTGTATTAGAGAAGAACAAGTACTATTCACATCATTTCTCTCAGAGCATACATCTAAAACCTGGAAAATAAATCATAGTAGGCAGGACCATTCCATTTTATCCAGCTCTTCTATTTTACTTGAACTACTGTCACTATAGTAATTTAGTTTAGTGGTAAGTTCAGTTCTTTATATGGATTCTTGTATGCATGATCTTTGGACTTATGAAATGGCCAATAAACACGTTTATGGAGCATTTAAAATTGATTACCTCGTTACTCACTGCTAATGTCAACTACTGTCACAGCAGGAAAGTTTTTACCCTCCTTGCCAATCCTTTGCCTGTTGTGACTACACTAGCTTTACAACTGGTCGGTGAAATAAGTCTTACATAGGTCCAACTTCACGTGTAAATTCACAAGTAAAATTTAGAGAAGGTGGAATATACTCATTCACTGATCTATTCCTCCTTCACACAGACCAATCAAGGTCCAGCCTGGTAGGAGTTGCAGGATTGACCTGCAGACAATCTATAGGGAATTTTCTTGATTAGCAACTGGTAAGGGGGGAAGCATCCAGCTATGACAGTGGCAACTCTTGACAGGTAGTCCAGAGTGGTTTAAAAAAGCAGACCTAGCAAGTCACAGGGAGCACGCTAGGAAGTGGGATTCTTCCATGGCTTCTGCTTTAGTTCCTGCCTCCAGGTCCTGCCTTGCGTTCCTGTCCTGAGTTCCCTTCCTGATGGGCTGTGAGCTATAAGATGAAATAAACCCTTTCCTTCCCCAAGCAGTCACGGTGATTTATCACAGCAATGGGAATCTGACTGGTATGCTGCCTAAATCAATGTGTGTTTATTGTCTCATATGTCCTGCATTCCTTTCTGTCCCTGTAATAAAACACCTTGGCAAAAAGAAAAAAACAAAAACTTAGGGAGTGTCTTAGTTAGGGTTCCTGTTGCTGTGATGAAACACCATGACCAAAAAAGCAAGTTGGGAAGGAAAGGGTTTATTAGGCTTACACTTTAGCATTGTTGTTCATCACTGAAGGAAGTCAGGACTGGAACTCAAACAGGGCAGGATCCTGGGGGCAGGAGCTAATGTGGAGGCCGTGGGGGGGAACTGCTTACTGGCTTGCTTCCCATGGCTTACTCAACCCACCTTCTTATAGAACTCAGGACCAGCAGCCCAGGGATGGTATCACCAACCGTGGGCTGGGTGCTTCCCCATTGATGACTAAATGAGAAAGTGCCTTACAGCTGATCTCACGGAGGCATTCCCTCAACTGAGGCTCCTTCCTCTGATGACTCCAGCTTGTGTCAGATTGACACACAAAATCAGCCTAGGCAGGAAGGGTTTATTTTAGCCCCTAAACCAGATTATGGTCCATGATTTTATTATTTCAGGGATGTCAAGGCAGGAACTTGATGCAGGTGGTCACATGAACAGGCAAGAGCAGAAATAGAATGCATGCATGCGTGTGGGTCTACTTGTACTCCCTTCTCTATACTTACAGAGTTCAGGACCCAAGCCCAGGGCTGAACTTCCCATGTCAATTAACCCAAGCAAGAAAATCTCCCACAGATAAGAGCAAAAGTCAATTGCATCTAGACACTGCCTCACTGAGACTCTTCCCAGGTGAGTCTATTGTCTATTTAACAATCACATCACAGTTTTGTAAGTCAGATATCTGTTGGCTCAGATAATGATGCCAATGTAGGTCTCACAAGGCCAAAATCAACAGCAGTTAGGCTGTTGCTTGGACACATGGGAAAGTATGTGTGTCTCTCCCACGCATCCGGGTTATCAGGAAGATCCTGGTCCTGGGACTTTCAGAAATGAGGTCCCTGCCATCCCGCTGGCTGGAATCTGGGTACCTTTAACTTCTCCAGGTTCCTCTCCTGTCCCTATGCCACAGAAGCAGCCACAGAACAAGAACTCCTTCTTGTGTCTACAACTACTCTAACTTCTGCCTCAGCCTTCCTACCCCCAACCAGAGAAACTTCTCTGATTTTTAATAGAGCAGTATGGGCCTGCTCAGATAATCTGGGAAATCTTTCTATTTTGTGATTAACTGCCTTATTCTATAATGATAACTGTGAGGTGCCTCTTGAAAAGTATCTAGGTGTAGTTAAATAACTAATGGACAGGCACTTGAGAGAGCAGCTTTAGAATTTACCTGCTAAAATGAATTTAAAATATTTTGATGTTGGCTATGGTGGCTGTGGTGGTTTGAGAGAAAAGGCCCCCCAAAGAGAGTAGCACCATTAAGAGGTGTTGCTTTATTGATGTAGGTGTGGCCTTGTTGGAGGAAGTGTGTCACTATGGAGGTCTCATAAATGCTCAAGTCAGGCCCAGTGTTCAGACCACTGCTTATTTTGCCTGCAGATGTAAGACTCTCAGCTACTTCTGCAGCACCCTGTCTGCCTGCCCCATAATGATAATGGACTAAAGCCTCTGAAAGCATAAGCCACCCAATTAAACGTTTCACTTTATAAGAGTTGCTGTGGCTATGGTATCTCTTCACGGCGATAGGAACCCTAACTAACACAGGGGCGCACTCCTGTAATCCCAGAACTTGTAAGGCCAAGGCAGGTGTTTGTATTTTGTCTCAAGAGGACAAATGCAATTTAGAAAAATACATCTTGTATGATATATACACAAATATATATTGAATATATATTGAATGCCTAAACATTGAATGCCTAAAATAAATTTGCCCCAAATAGATCTAAGTTGAAAATAAAGCTCTGTAGAAAGTACTCCAATATGAAAGAAAAGGTGTGGCAAGAGCCGAGCGAATATTCAGTTTTAATTGTGCAGCAAAACGGGAGAGAGGAGGATGACTCTAAACAACAGAAAATAAGATGACAGTTAGCTAAGTTATAGAATTCAAAACCCTTCAGGAACCGGGTCTGGAGACAGCACACAAAAAGTATGAAAATATGCTTTATACTCTTTTACTAAACGTAAAACAAAATAATAATAAATGTGAATCAACATTGGTATGGGTCATAGGTCAGTCACAGCCATCATGAGAAGGAAAACAGAATATAACATTTCAAGAAGAAGAAAATTCAGCATAAAAACAGCCCAGAGATATGGAGATAAACCCCCAAGTGCACAATAAGGAGACAATATGGTGTCGGGGATGAGTATTTTAGTGATTACAATAGATGTAAATTATGAAATTCATCAATTAAATAACTTAAACTCTTAGGGTGAACCTTTAAAACACTAATCTAGCAAAACATAGTTTTTAAGCCACTCTTAACATGAAAACAAATAGGTTCATAATTAAGGAGGTACTTAGTATGTGATGGTTCATCTTTGCAGGCAAGTTGGAGAATCCTCTAAAAGACTGCGTCTCTAGGCAAGTCTTCTCCGGAGTAGATTAGGTGAGAAGATCCACCCTAAATGTCTGAAGCACCATCTCCTGGGCTGGAGTCCCAGACTGGATAAAAAGTAGAGAGTCAGACACTGGTGTTCATCTCTCTCTCCACTTCCTGGCTGTGTGTGTGATGTCAGCAGCCATCCCTGATTCTTGCCCCATGACTACCCAGGCTGGTGGATGTACTCTTGATGTGGGAGGAAAAATCAACCCCACCTCCATAAATTGCTTTTGTCTGGTAGTCTGTGACAACAACTAGAAGGGTAACTAGTGTGTGGTATATCAACCAGGACAAGCTGTTTTATCGCAGACATAAATAGTAAATAATGGCTACTGTATGCTTATAAACAGTTACAATGAGAAATTTGTAATATGTTTTTACATAGGGTTGCCTCTCCACATACATACAAAACTTTGGGAAAAAGTTTAATAAAGGGTTACATCTGTTGCTTACAAATAAAATGGAAAAAATTTCTTTTTATATATTAATAGTTTTGAAAACTTATTTTTAAGAACGTGATACCCTGGTTATGGGGTATCCTCTGCCACCGATGTAATAAGTCAGTCAAGTCAAATGAATAAATCCAGGTTTAATCTGAGCAGAGCAAAGCGTCTCCAGGGTGTCTCTCCAGAAGGCAGGGAGAGGACTTGGGAGAATGCTGCAGGTGCCTTGCAACCTCTTAAGTAGCCTGGAACGCATGGTTTTGAGCAGCCCCTGGGAGAGACTGGCATTTGGTGGGCTTTCTGAGGGGAGGGGCATCTCCTTGGAGGGCTTCCTGAGTGGGCAGGGTCTGGGCAGAGAGAGAGGTGTAGCTTCCACCTAATCATCCCAGACTCCCTGGGTATATGGCGCCAGCAGGGCTTCCACCTGAACAGGTGTGCTTACCTGTGTTCTATGAACACATGGGTTGACAAAGGGACTCTATACATTAAGACAAAGGACAGAATCTCCCACACTGCATAGAAATCAATTAGAAATGGACCAAAGACCTTATGATAACACCTGAAACTTAGAAATTGCCAAAGGAAAAACTTAAGCAGAACAGGATACAGGTATAGACAAGAAGCTAATGAGAAAGGTCTCATATACCACAAGACATAAGGACTGTCCCCTAAGGTGTACCATGTACAGTTTCCCCCAGCAAAGGACACAACCAGCAGTTGTAGAGAAAGCCACAGAACAGGGGTTCTTGTCAGCTACACCACAGACAAGGGGTTGAAGTCTGAATGTGTACAGAGTTACAGAAACCACACACACACACACACACACACACACACACACACACACACACACACACACATCTAATCAATAGATGGAACAATGGACTGAACAGACAACTCTAAAAAGAAAAAACCACAATAGAGCAATAAACATCTGAAAAGGCATTCAGCATCCTCAGCCTTCAGGGAAATGCAAATTAATTACTTGACAGTACCACCCACTCTGATCAAATCAGTTGTCATTGAGAAAATGAACAATAACAATAACAAGCCCGAGCAGGCTGTGAGGAAGAAGGAACCCTATTAGGGGCTGTTGGATGATAACTGACTCGGTCACTATGGAAATCAGGATGTAGGGTTCTCAAGCAACTGAAACTATGGCCCAGATACACCACTCTGAGCATATATACACATTCTCTAAGTCCTGCACAGATGTTTGCACACCATGTTTACTGCTGCAGTATTCACGATAGCTAAGATACAGAACCATTCAGTTCACAACTGTGGTCACCACTGTCATCCTCCAAAGGATGACAAGTGTGTCCTGTGTCTGCCACTACACTGGAAACAGAAGAAATATAAGGAGTAGAGGGCTTAGTGGCCTCTGGATTTTGGGGAGATCTTAGCCTGAGATGAAGACTAAAAAGGACCCCGAGACCTACTGTGTGCCCATCCACTGAACCATATTTCCCCATTAGTTGAAAAAAGCAGACTAGACTCCCCATCCTCCCAAAGTTCTCAAAGTGCCCACATCCTCTCCCCACAGTCGCTACAAAGGGGGGATCAGCAGCCACCAACTTCAAATCCCCAATCCTCAGGCTCTGGGAGAGTGAGGAGGCCTGAAATGTGAGCCCTGGGCCCTGTTCTACTCAGGGACCCAGAACAGTTCCACTCTGAACGCCTTAGATCCAAGCCCAGAGAGTTCTGCATGTATCTTGATTCAGGAGCACAATTTGGAGGCTGGGATGGAAACTCATGGCCCCACATCTCAAGTGTGAGGTGATCAGGACTAAAGGCTGCTTGGTGGTCTGTCTGTGGGGAAGACATTCCTATCCATAAGACTGTGGCATGGCCTTGGGTTCATTCCTGAGCAGGGACAGCTCTGGAGGACACAGCATAGAGAGAAAGAGAAAAAAAAAACCCTAAAAGTCTCTGGAAGGAGGATGAATGTGTTTGGGGCTTCTCTCCAGTTGAGTTGGGAACCCAGCACAATCACAACTTCCTGTGAAGGTTGCTGACATAGGGACAATATTTCCTTCATACAGAGATGCTTTCAAATTAAAATGTTAAGCTGGCAGTGAGCCAAGCTGAGAGCCCAAGCTCATGGGATCTTCCAGTGCGGCCTGATTCATTTCGCAGTATTTTTACTCAGTTTACATTTTTAGAAAAGCTCTTGCCCTGCCCTTCCTTGATCTAGGCTTTTACTCACCAGCTTGGTTTCCATCAGTGAACCCAAAAAACATATATTGAACACATTTAAAAAAAAAAAAGTCCCTTAGTCACCTGTGAAGTGTATACTAGGCAACACTAGTGGCTTCGTTTTTTCAGAAGACCACGCCCATATCCTCACATATGACTTTGCTCCCAGGAGCCTCTTTCTTCTGACTCTCGTGTTCTGAATCTCCTTTAATTAACTCTGATTCTGCTCCAAACTCACTCATCCTGCAATTCTTTTCTGTGGTGAAGTCAAGACTCTGGCTTCACCTCAGCAGAGCTCTCTGGGGGCCTCCTGAGGGTGGTGGCAACAGTAGGAAGCAGTGTTTCCACCCAGGGAGGACTTGGCAGTCTGAGCCTTAGGCTGGGGAAACAGGCAGGTCCCTGGGAGAACAAGAACAGGAATGCATTA
The DNA here is from genome assembly GCF_037038515.1 of Microtus pennsylvanicus. Classification (NCBI taxonomy): domain Eukaryota; kingdom Metazoa; phylum Chordata; class Mammalia; order Rodentia; family Cricetidae; genus Microtus; species Microtus pennsylvanicus. Next base: position 204,996,174 of record NC_134579.1, on the reverse strand, counting down.
GATAAGACCTGGAATGAGGGCCTGAGAGCCCTCTGAGAGCAGGGTGGACCTGGGCACTCCTGTCTTTCCTCTGGCTGCCAGACTCACACCAGCCTCCAGATGGTCATGGACTCAGCCCCAGAGATGATTTTAATGAATATGGGCTACAGGTATGGCTTTCAGAAATTTAAGCAGTTAAAATGCATATAGCATTTTAAAAATTTTCCCTGCTCAATCCTAACATATCAAAGGATGAAACTTTCTCATTGGAATGAATGGGGTTAAGGAGATTATGCAAATGACCTGGTGGGTTTCATTTATACAAGTGACTAAGTAATTATTCTCACCTTCCTGTGACATCGCAGACACAAATTTATACTAATTAGAGCTGCAACACTCTCCTGTCCATGGTGACTTGGTAGGATTGAAAATCCCTGAATGGTGATGAGAAAAACCATACAACAAGGCCACCCCCAAACCTGAGACTTCTCAGACTCCATCTGTAGGTATGATTGTTTCACTCCTACTCAACACCACACTCAAACACTCACTTGAGGTTGTTTAACCGGCATTGAACTGTTAGCTCGGTGGATGCATGAATAGCTGGAGGGACACTATGGTTGTAAAAATCACTGAAGAGGAAATCTTAAGAAGACACTCTAGGCTGGAGTGCCGACAGCTTAGTTATTGAAGTGTTTGCCTTGCAAGCATGAGGACCTGAGCTTGGTTCTAGAACTCACCTTCCAAAAATTAAATTAAATTATAAGTCACCAGGTAGGTGCTGTGCACTTGGAAGTGAGTGCTGGAGAAGGAGATAGGCGGATCCCTGGGACCTGAAGAATGGTATGCAAGGAAACCTCTGCACTCCACACACACTTCCTGGAAGTCTTAGACTTCGGAGTTACCAGAAGTGCAGAGCGGTGCTTACAGTATGTACCTGCGTGTCTGTTTCAGAGAGGCCAGAATCTGAGAGGAGACCTAGGGACTTTTAAAAATAGAAATAAACAAGTAGGACTTGTCTTTCTTCTGAGGGTGAAGAATGTACAGGTTGGAGGAGGAGGTTCGGAAAGTTGTCTTGGTAACCAAGGAGGAAACAAAATCTCTGCCCTCCTCAGACTGGGCAGGGAGCCATCCTGTCCAGTCATCACCTACGTGTACTCACCTGATTCTCAGGCTATAAATGACCCCAGCCACGGCACCAGCTTTTAGCCTTCCACTTCCGCTGGTGACATTTTTGGAGCAGGTGCCGGTAAGTTCTGGGAAGCGACTTCTCGGGGCCTGGGAGGACCTGGGGACACAGGAGACCCCTGCCAGTCAGCTCATAGTCACGACCTCTGTTCACTGATGGTATTGGATAGAAAAGAATCACTGAGTTCCACAAAGAAGCAAGCAGAGCCCCAGGGACCCTGGAGTGCCCCCCCCCCAGGAGTTCGAGGAAAAGGTGGGGCTAGGCACTGAAATAGCAGGCATGACAAAGAGGAACTCACAGCCCTGGTTTGTGGAGAAATCTGCAGGCATCTCTACAAATTACTTATGCTTCCACTCCTCTCTCTCCAAAGCTCAAACCATGACTCCTGTCAGCCTGGAATGGAATAAGGATCCATGGCCTGGACTGCAGTAAACAATCTCAGTCATTATGCTCTGATTTTGTGTCTCCTCTTCCGGCTGAGCCGTCAAGGCACACCTCTCCCCTCCGGTGAGTTCCTGGGATTTGAATGGGGGAAGGGGCACTGGGAGTTAGGGTGGCGGCAAGGAATACTAGTCTTCCCTGTGGAACTGCTCCTGGCCCTCTTCAGTCAGTCTAAGGTACGTGGAGGAGCCCACGAGTAACAGAAATCAGTGGGACACGGGGGCTAGAGGAAATGGGACGTCAAGAAGGCAGATAGAAATCACTAAACAGAGAGCTGTGACCGGCTGTGAGGGCACACCTTGTGATCGCTCTAGGAAGTTAGCAAGGACAGTCTCCTGCACCCAGGCGTTGGGCATTATACGAACTATCTTCTCCATTCCTTACAATCCCTCAGGCATTCCCTGGGCTCTTTGCCCTTGAACATTAACAGCAGATCAGAACACCTACGGTCTCACAGTCCATATCCACACACTGCCCCTTTGTTTGTTTGTTCAGAGGCTGATTTCACTTTCTAACCCTAAGCAAGGATGACAATGACTCTTTCTTCCTTGGGCTCATGTCCTTATATGGTCTTTAACTACACTGAACTAGGATGACTTGTGTAGTAGACTTTAGATACAACAGAGATGCTGAAGTACTACTTCTAAGGCTAAGTTATTTTTAATTTTATGTGTGTGGGTGGTTTGGCTGCATGTATATCTATCTTTGCATTACATACATGTCTGGTGCTGGCAGAGACTAATTGTGAACTACCATGTAGGTGCTGAGATTAGAATCCTGGTCTTCTGGAGGAGGCAGCCAGAGCCTAGGCTAGGTTTTGCTGAATTTTCACATTATTCCTAAGATTTCTCTTTCAAGGAAAAACCAGATAGACGAAACTTGGATGTTTTTAGAGGGGTATTCTTCTACAGCCAGACCTTTCAGGACACAGTATGGAGGAAGTCTATACCATGATGGAGAGACTGGCAAAAGATGAACAGATCTTGATCTGAAGAAATATTGCTAGACTGAGTGAAGATAATTTAGAAAGAGAAAAGAAAAGCAGAACTCACTCTATACCACATGCTGTTGTAAAGAGAGCAAGCATACAAGGAGAGTGGGCCATGGGCTCCTGAGGGCAGTATCAGCCTAGAGAGGGAGGAGAGAGAGAGAGAGAGAGAGAGAGAGAGAGAGAGAGAGAGAGAGTCAGAGAGACAGAGACAGAGACAGAGAGACAGAGGGAAAAAGACAGAGAACAGACCTAGGAAAAGTAAGTCAGGAAGATGTACAATGGAGGATTATGACTCCTTGAGAAAGTTCTCCATGAAATCTCTTCATACCGTTTATTGTCTAGAAAGGTAGAGAGATAGGATATGAAAATACTCTTTATACATTCACATTGAGAGTAAACTCTGTAACTACAAAACAAGATTAAGTTTTACCAAAGTGATCCTAAAAGAGAAATTAAACCCACAAACCTCTTTACATATCAATTTTCCATATAACCACACAGTCTGAAAATATGTACAAGGCCAATTTTCATAATTTGATAATAGTTATAATTTGATTATATCTTAATATAATAGTCATAACAGGTAAATAGTCATAATTTGATTATATCTTAAATTCTTTTCACTGACATTGTTACTATTGACACTCAGTCTAGTCACTTGTAACATAGACTAATATTAGGGATGTTTTATGACTAATTAATACCAGTGCTAATTTTTCTTATAAGGGGATTAAAAATCAAAATAGATTTTGAAAATTATGCCTTTTCAATAAGATTTAGATGTCATTGTATGGACACCTAATTTTAAAAAAGAAACAGGATAGGTTCTCTCTCATATGTACCTTGTCTACAAAAAGTCACAATGTTGTAATGACCATATTTAAAAAACAATCAATAAAAATATCAATGTACTTTTCCATAAACTTTTTGTAAAGAAAGCTCCCCATATACAGACCTGCTGTGAAAAACAATACAAGTTATAATATCATTTCACCTAATTACAGTATTAGCTACATGCTTTTCATGAAGACTTAGCTTTGGCAGAAGAGGACAAAAAATTTACCAGTAGTAGAAAAGAAACTACTGCTTTTCTAAAGGTTAATTGGTGATATTTATCAGGATCCTAAAATAACAAAATATAAATTGAAGAATATACATATTGAGGCTGAAGAGGTAGTTCAGCAGTTAAGAGCATTGCCAGTCTTCCAAAATCCCACATTCAGTTCGCACACCCATTTTGGACAACTCACAACTGCCTGTGATTTTAGGGAATCCAACACTCATCTGGACTCTGCACAAACCTACACACACACATATACACTCATAATTAAAAGTGAAAATAAATCTTTTGAAAAGACTATGCATACCTAGTGTAATTAATTTACAAATCTTGAATATAGTTTCAAAAGAAGTGGATGCAGAAAGAGTTAGAAATCCCATTAGTCAGGTACCTGTCTTTAAACAAACACCAGAACTAAATATCTTATGGAGAAATTAGTTTCATTTGTGGAGTTGGAGGT